>NW_021604658.1:10658383-10659486 GCF_004785775.1 Grammomys surdaster
CGACATGGAATATTCCAGTTTAAAACAAACGTAGCCGCCGGGCGGTGGTGGCGCACGCCTTTAATCCCAGCACTTGGGAGGCAGAGGCAGGCGGATTTCTGAGTTCAAGAGTTCGAGGCTAGCCTGGCCTACAGAGTGAGTTCCAGGACAGCCAGGGCTACACAGAGAAACCCTGTCTCAAAAAAAAAAAAAAAAAAAAA
This sequence comes from Grammomys surdaster, assembly GCF_004785775.1. NCBI lineage: Eukaryota > Metazoa > Chordata > Mammalia > Rodentia > Muridae > Grammomys > Grammomys surdaster. Next base: position 10,658,584 of record NW_021604658.1, read on the forward strand.
AAAAAAGTAGCCAAATAAAGTTAAAAATTCTACAGCCTCATCATCCTCAAAGGTAACACAAACTCAGAAGAATCTATACAGACTCCCTACAGGTCACTGACTAACGAGGCCAACTTCCACTTTCACACATCAGAGCAGGAAGAGAAAGAAACAGAGCTTGAAATCGAGCTGACTGTTGTGGAGCACAGCAAGCAGGAGCACCTTGCATAATAAACCAACCTTTCTCCTTGGACTTCCTATCTTGCTCTCTGTCCCGACTTTTGCTCCTGTGTTTATATGACTTTCGATCTCGGCTTTTTGACCGTCTTCGATCCCGACTGCGAGATCTATGTTTTCTTTCTGATCTGTCATGGCTTCTGCTTCTTCGTCGATCTCTACTTCTTAGGAATTTAAAGAAAAAGGAAACAATTTCAGCTGATATTACTAAAAGGGCTCAGAGAATCACATATTTACTATTCAATAATAATTTAAAACATTTAACTAAAGTTTCCCTTAAGAAACAAACAGCCAGCCTGGTCTACAGAGTGAGTTCCAAGGACATTCAGGGATACAAAGAGAAACCCTGTCTCGAAAAATTTTTAAAAAGGAAAAAAAAAAAAAGAAGGAAAAGAAAAACTAGCAAAGCACTTTATATTAGACATCTCAATAACGAAAATTATTGAAAATCTTGCTGTTAATCCCAGCAATCTGGAAGCAGAGGCAGGCAGATCCCAGTGAGTTTGATACCAGCCTGATCTACACAGCCAGTCACAGATACAGAGACTCTGTTTTGAAATAAAACAAATCAAATCCAATTCCAAACCAAACCAAACCAAACCAAACCAAACCAAACCAAACCAAACCAAACCAAACCAAACCAAACCAAACCAAACCAAACCAAACCAAACCAAACCAAACCAAACC
>NW_021604658.1:10659496-10710252 GCF_004785775.1 Grammomys surdaster
CCAAACCAAACCAAACCAAACCAAACCAAACCAAACCAAACCAAACCGAGATATACCTATCCGGTAGACTGAGTCCCTGGAAAGATTATCTCAAACCCAAAACAGAAGGGGCTTCCCTGAAGATGGAAGCTCACCTTTCAACCCTTACAAATCTATCTAGCACATAAACATGTGTCTTTTATTAGTGGTTCAGCAAAATAATCTGATTTCATGACAGCACAGAAGTAATGTACATCCATCAATCATTTTATTTCAAATTTAGGATTTTAATCACTACTTAGGCTAGCACCACATGCTCTCTATACATCCTAATCCTGGGTGGCAACAATCACTCAGTTATGCATCAGCTATGTGTTTCATAAGGAGAAGCAACCATCTCTGCAGGGTACTATGCCAGCATGAGATTCATGAAATGACTTAACGCATTTTCTTCAACTTACAACAGTTTCAATTATGACATTATATCAGAGCCCCACCATGATAAAAGGCCATTTACTTTTTGCTCATAACTGCATTATGGTTTTATCATGAACCAGACACTGTCAGCAGATTTACATACCTGCTTCGCCTTCTATCTCTACTCCGTGATCTTTTGTGGTCCCGAGACCTGCTGCATCTCCGGTCAGAAGTTCGGCTTGAGTGTCTACTCCGTGAACGACTTCTCTTTCTCCTCTCTCTGTCACGAGCTCTTTCTTTTTCTCTTTCTTCCTCTTCTCTTCGTCTTTTTCTTTCCCGTTCTTCCCTTTCTCTCTCCCGCTCTTTTTCTCTTTCCTCTCTCTCTTGCTTCTCTTTTTTGAGACGTTCATCCCGATCAGGTTCTTCTGTTCTTTTTCTTAACTTTTCCTAAGGAAATCAAATTGGATTTTTAATTGTTGTAGTACTGGACCAGCCAGAAGGCCTTGAGAATCCTAGGCAAGCAATCTCTCATTAAGTCACCTCCCTAGCTCAAGATAGAGTTTTACACAACTTTAAGACATTTTCAAGCAATTTATGAACTAATTTGTTTATGGAGTTCCATATTAGCAGGGGGAAATGTAGAAATTCTGACATTGTGTGTACATAAAACCATTATTTGAGTAATTCTTTAAGTTTCAATTTCTGGTATTTGAAAACAAAGTTAATAAAATACCTTGATATTTTGGGGAACAACAAATTGTCACAGGAATCATCACTGCATTCTTTCTTTTTTACTTTCAGCACTAGGGGTCAAACCCAGAGCTGGGGGCATGCTAGACAAGCTACAGTCTCAACACACCACTGCTTTAAAGAAATATAAACATCAACAAAATGCCACTCAAGGTTTCTACTGTTGTTTGACCAAATCTTACAAATCTTAGCTATATAAAATACAGCATTTTTAGTGATAATTATCGTTAGAAATTACAGAGTATGTGTGTGTGTCACACATACACACACACACACACACACACACCCCTCTTATGAAAAACTTACTTTTAGTTCTTCCACAGTGGCTTTAATTTTGGCGTAGCCCATGTGCTGCTTTCCCATCAAATGGTCATCTACCCGGGACTGGGCATCTCCTACGATCAGAAACGCTCCACACACTTCACAAACTTCCATTTGTTTTTCTTGGGCAGCAAAACTTTCTATAGTCTGAAATGAGAAGCCAGTTGCTATGAGAGTATCTGAGGAAGAGAAAATAAACAAACTCCAAAAGGAACTTAACAGCTACCTTCCATCTCTTCAGCCATAAATGAACACCAACTGCTCAAGTTTTAGAAAGAAAAGCCTGGAAAAGAGCAACCAACTTGTCTCTTTCAGGAACGGGGCAGAGCCACTGTTCACTTGACCTAGCTGCTGAACACCAAATCACCTTGAAAAAGGTAAATGGTCTGAAAGTTATTTTAGCCTAAACTGCTTCATATACAGTAGCTCAATCATTAAGAAACTAACCTCATGGTGAACAACCTAAGCTCACAACAATGAGGCAACAGAAGCAGTGACCAGAACATCTTATCCGTAGCGCCTAAAGCACACACTGCACTCTTCACAGTAAGGTAGGCACACTATTAAACGAAATAGAAGCACAGAGTAAATCAAATACATATAACTCAAGCTCACATGGGCATTTATGATTTAAGGCAGGGCTCAGCAAGTATGGGCTCTTGCCACCAAGCTAGATGACACAAAAAGTCCACATGGAAGGAGAGAACTAAGGCTTCAAGTTGTCTTCTGATCTCAACACACATGCTGTGACAGGTCTACAGACATTAAATAAATAAATGTAAAAATTACAGAAAGCAGCCTGCTTGCAGTGAGATAACATGCAGCGATCAGTTCTATTCATTGCTCCTTAGCTTCTTAATGTCCTCCTAAGAGAACTCTCAAAAACTAACCTTCCTTCACCTTTGTGACTTGGAGTAGACCAAGAAATTCACTAATCTACTTGTCTGGTCACAAGGTCCCTATGTTAAAGGGATTCTGCACAACAGATAGGGTAAAGGATGCTGGGGTGGGTGGGTGGGTGGGGAGTGGGAGGGTGTCACAAAAAGATCTGGACAGGCAGGCTACAGGGGTTCTCCCATTTGTTCTAGTGCATTAGATCATGTTCTTTTTATCTAATTACATTTCTACCCAGTTGTCCATGTTTCCATAATGCTTACAGAATTAAGTCTCCAATACAACCCAGAAAAGGGCCTGAGAGCTTCCAGATACCTGAGTACATGGAGGTTCCTAGAAGGTGGTGAACCTGAAGAGGAGATGGAAGCTTCGCAACCCTTCTCCCATACCTATGCATCTCTTTTTCATCTGCATCCTTTGTAATATCCTTTATAATAAGCTGGTAAACGTGTTTCAGAGATCTGTGAGGTACGGGAGCAAATGAATTGAACCCGCGGTGAGGGTTTGTGAAAGCTCTAATTGTTAACGTTAGTCAGAAGCACAGGTAAAACCTGGGGCATGAGTGGCATCTGACATACATGTGCCTGGGACTGTATGTGCGCATAGGAAGGGGAGAAGGGAAAAGGAAAAGAAAAAGAAAAAGGAAGCCAGAGCAAACAGAAGCTCCCAACTTGTGAATGCTAACGCTATCTCCAGATAAACTACCAGCAGTAAACTGCAGACGCCTGGCTAGTACCTGGTACTGAACTACATTTCTTGCTTGGTACCGGAGTGAAATCACTAGCTGGGGAAATAGCTCAGAGGTAGAATACTTGCCTGACATGCACAACACCCTGTTTGGTCCTCAGCACTGCATGTGTGCTGGTGGGGGGTGGGATGGGGGTGGGGAAACAGCGAGCACATCAGTGCAAGCTCATTTTGAGGGGGTTTTATGGTTGTTGTATCTTCATGTTGTCTAAGGATGCCTTCGATGTAAGGCAGGGCATAGCCTTGTGACCTGCCAACCCAACACACATGGCCTTTTAAGAAAATGCTTCATCCGGACTAAATTTTGGACAACAGAAAAAGGTACTCCAAGATTCTCTAAGAACAGATTCCATGTAACTAACAGGCTTTCTAAGAATGTAACAGGTTAAAACTCACCGAGGTTGTAGATCTTAGCAATTCTCTCTCTTCCTTTAACTGTTCAACCAATTTCATCATTCCTTGGGCTTCTTCTACCTTTCCTTCAGATCCTAACTCTTCAATCTAAGACAGAAACACAAAGTCAAGATTCCTTAAATCAAAGAATTTTACAGCCACTATGCTTCATTAGCTTTCAGTAGATCTGTGTCATTTTGCTTGCTAATATTTGGCGCTTGTGATTTTTATTTTACAACTTAGATGATACAGTTTTTTTTTTTTTTTTTTTTTTTGGTTTTTCGAGACAGGGTTTCTCTGTGTAGCCCTGGCTGTCCTGGAACTCACTTTGTAGACCAGGCTGGCCTCGAACTCAGAAATCCGCCTGTCTCTGCCTCCCAAGTGCTGGGATTAAAGGTGTGCGCCACCACCGCCCGGCTATGCAGATTTTAAGTATGAACACAAGCTTATCCACGAAAATCATCATTACCAGTTAGATATTCCTTCCCTACCCCAAAAGGTTTCCTGTTCATCATTTCTGCACCTCCTTCATCCTCAATCTTATATATGTAACCAGGCAGGCAATCAATCAATCATCTGCTGTCACCATAGATTAGACTGTATCTTCCCTAGTTTTATAGAAATGTTATTATGTGGCTTATGGCCCTTGCACATTTTTGTTTAACATAGGGTCATGACCCTATTCTTTACATCAATGCTGGGATTAAAAACGTTTGCCACAGCACCTAGCTCCATGGACTCCTCATACTTCTACAAACAAGTCTCACCTGCTGTAGAAGCACATCAATTTTGTCTGTCAGAACCTGAATTTTTTCTTCATTTTTGCCTGTTGGACCAGCAGCCTGTTAAAAACAATAAAGTGTGTTAATACTGTCACTGATAGTAAAATACCCAAGAAATGTATTTCAAACCCTGGAGTCTAGGACGGAGACAGTGGTAATATGCACCAGGCCTTGGGTTTGATCCAAGCACTACCCTTAAAGTTATAAATTTATAGCATGTTCAGGCTCTCATAGACACTTTAAAAAAGAGAAAGCTCCTCTGCCTTAACCTCTCAGTGCTAAGAACATGGGATAACACCACCATGTCCGGGAGTGGTTCCAGCTAGTAATTAAAGGAAGGGAGGAGCTGAGCATCATGGTACACCTCTACAAGCTCTTTGGAAAGTGGAGGCAGAAGCAGATGGAACTTAAGAGTTCAAGGCCAGCCTGGCAACAAAGTGAGTTCCAGGGCCACAAAGAGAAACCCTGTCTGGGGAAAACAAACAAAAAAGATTTCAAGATCATCCTCAACTACACAAATTTAAAGCCAGTCTTCACCACAGGAGACCCTGTCTTGGCAGAACAATAATAGTGCCTAATCACCTGATACTAATCCAATTATCTTTGATCTTTGGTAGCCAATTATATATATAGTTACTGACACTTGAAGAGAAAAATCTTCAACTGGGCATGGCAGTGAATGCCTGCCATACCACTACTTAGGAAGTCAAAGGAAAAGTATTGCTGAGTTCCAGGCTAGCCAGGGCTATACAGCAAAATCCATCTCAAAGAAAGAATACTGAAGATTATCTAAGAACTACAAAGAAGCCCAGTAATTGGTTTCTACGGCCAAAAGGGGGGTGGGGGACAGGGGAGAAGGACAGAGGCTAATACACAAGAAGGTCCAAGGCCTGTATGTCTATTTCTGAGCATTTCCAGGAGCTCCAGACTCAAATAGCTAACATCTGCCAGGATCTAGCCACGTGTGTTACCACTGATCAAAAAAACCTGACTTGTCCAATAGCTACTTTATTATTTCCATTTAACAAAGACAAAACCAAGGCACTAGGCCAGGGCTAGTAATTTTCAGAAAGTAATACAGTGGGAAGACTTTGGTTTCATGCCTGACTTGCAACTGCAAGCTTATGTCACGTCTCACCTCCTACTAAATGCCTCTACTTGGGTATTTATGGCATTTCAAATTTGACATTTCTAAGATAGAAACTTGAACAGAATTTCCTCCAGTTCCAATCTACATTAAATTCTGTTAGTCACCGGGATGCTCAAACCAAGAACCATGCAGGAAGACTGAATTTCTCCTCTCCCTGCTCACCCAAATCCTCGCCCCAGTAAGCTGTTGGTTTTTTCAACCATCTTCACCCAGCCCACCATAAACATTACACAACCCCAGGTAGCTTGCTGCTTCCACTATAAACATTCAGACCATTCTCCATTCTAAAGCCAGAGTGAGCCTTTAAGAAATACACTTAAGATCTTCTCACCTGCACCCTAGCTTTGCCATGTGTTTGAAGAAGTAACCTCCTCTCCTTCTCTGTCTTCATGCTTACTGAACCCCAACCCCAACACAACTTCCTTTTGATTCTGCTGGCTAGCTAGTTCTTTGCTTGCCTTCAAAGGTCACTGTTAGGAGTCTTTTCTACCCATGTTCTCCTCGGAAAAGCAATTTCCTTAGACAGTCTTGGCCCCTTTGCTTATCCTATTCTCATCATGGTAGAAATGACTCACTGGGTTAGGGCTAGTTAGTTAGTAGGATGACGACCCGTCCTGGTCTTCCTTGGATGAAGCAGTGGCTAGAGAACTGACATGTAGTTTAGTGGTGGAGCACATGCTAGGACACGCAAAGTCCACGGTGTGACCGACCTCCAGGAGCACCACCAAAACAAACAAACAAGACCTTAAGAGGGGGAAGATGCTTCCCTATACCTAACAGAAAGAAAGGTGCTTCTCAAATTTTATGTAATTTTAAAGGACAAAGTAACGAATGGAAGACAAGTTTAAAATAATAGAGATGCCCGAATCTACAGAGAACAAGAGTTCTTTACAAAGTCAAAGTTCATTTCATACTTACCCCAGAAGACTGCTGATTTTGAGATAATGCCAAACGAGCATGACCCCGTCTAATTCTACGCTCTACCTCGGCAAGTAAACTCTGTAAGTATCGCAAAAAATCTCTCTCATAGCCAACTTTCATAAAACGAGAACTCTTCTCATACCTGATAAAATGAAAACAAACTTTTAAACATTACAAGCCATATATTCTATCACCCCATCTCAAAGCCTAAAAAAACCATGAAATGAGGTAAATTTTTGGATGTTACCCCATCAAAGGGAAAGGCACTATATAGTGCATTGCAGCTGGTTAATAATCAGTTGGTTGTTTACTTGATTTGGTGGTACTATGCATTGAACCCAGGGCCTTACACGTTAGCAAAGTGCTTTATCACTGAGCTACATTACCCAGCCCTGCATAAAGCTCCCCATTAAGTGCACAGACTGGCCTTGAACATGGACCTTACTGTCTCGGTTTCTCAAATAGCTGGTTTTATAGGTCTGCATTACCAGGCCCAGGTAAAAACACAAGCTTTAAATACAGGTTTAAGCCAGGGCTCTACTACTACTTTGCATCTATGCTCTGGAATCCACGACAAATCATATCTATAAAACAGGAGTCGGGATCAGTGAGACAGTTCAGTCAGTAAAGATGCTCACTGCTAAGCCTGACAATCCGAGTTTAGTCTCACACAATAGAAGAGAACTATCGCTTAAAGGCTATCCTCTTAGCCCCACAAATGTACCACGGCATTGGTGCACTCGAGCATACAGTAACACTAACTAAATAAAAAAATGTAATTAGCTAAATAAAATATACCTGAGAAAATGAAAAAGTAGCTGGGCATGGTGGTGTATGCTCTCATTATAGCACTGGAGACAGCTGGGTATTTGGGAGTTTGAGGCCAGTTGGCTTACATACTGAGTTCCAGGTCAGCCAGGCTACATAGTAAGACATCTTCTCAAATAATAATAAATTTTTAAGAAGAAAATAAGCCAGACTTGGTGGCTCATGACTTTATTCTCAGCACCAACAAGTCTCTGAGTTCAAAGCCAGCTGGGGCTAACTACATAATGGTTCCAGGACAGCCAAGGCTACACAGTAAAAACTTATCTCAAAAAAAGAGAAAAAGAAGACAAAAGAAGAAAGAAAAAAAATATCCAAGATAGCTAAGGCAATACAGAGAAACTGTGTCTGTTAAAACCATGCAAGTACGAAGGTGGAAGCTTGGCTCCCTAGAACTCATACAAGCTGGCAGACACTGTAGTCACTTATACTTTTGGTGCTTGAGGGACAGAGAAAGGAGATTCCTGGAGCAAGCTGGCTAGGTAGACTAGCCAAAACTAGCTAACAGAAGAGTTTGCCTCAACAAATAAAGTGGAAAGTGATCACGAGAAGACTCAATGTCTACTTTGGGTAGTCACATCCTTATCATGCTCAAAGACTCCTACTCTATGGGAGCTGGAGAAATGGCTCAGTGGATTAATTTGCTGACTGTATATGCATGAGGATCTGAGTCTGGATCTGTACAAAGCCAGGTACAGCGTACAGGCTTGTAAACTCAGTATTCCTATAGTGACACTGAGAGGCAAAGACAGAAAAATCCCCAGAAGCTTTTGGGCCAGTTAGCCTGTGACATCAGCATTGAACAAGAGACTCCATCTTAAACAAGATGTAAGGCAAGAATAGACTATCAAGGTTGTCTTCTGACGCAAGGTTACAAAACAACCATAAATAAACTTTATAAAGGACAAACAGGGGAGAAGGAGATATATTAAAAAAAAAAACATATACTATGCATTCATATGGCAGCTCATGCTATTGAAACTATTAAATCTTACCACGCTCAGCCAGGGACGAAATTTACATGCAACTTTTTTTATATTAATTCCAATTATGACTTCAATGCTTGTCTCTTTAAACTAAGTAACTAGAAGGGGAGAGTAACAAAAAAGAAAATAGTACAACTCACTGTTTTCTTAGATTTTCATCATGAATTTTTTCACATGGACCTGAGAGAGAGAAAAAGAGCATGCATAAATTATTTATGACATTAAAATCCCTTCTCTGGTCATAAAGGTTTTTTTATTTTTGTTTTGTTCTGAAACAGCATCTTACTATATATAGCCCAGGCTGGTCTAGAACTTTGGATCCTCCCACCTCTGCTTCTTAGGTGATAAGGGATTTTAAAAAGCACAGACCACCACACCAAGTCTGTGTGTCTTCCTTTTTAAAAAGGTCGAAGTCCCTTGAGTATTTTCACTCGTGCGTGGTCTGAAGTCAATCTGGTCAGTGTATCCCTCTAGTACAGCTTTGTTCAAAATAAAGTTCCACTGCTACTTTTTGTGTTGTTGTTGGGGGGTGGGGAAGAGCAAACTCAAGGCTATAGTACAGCATAGAAAGCCCTTAATAAATAATAAAAATATAAAGAAAAAGCAGCTCATCTTATTACTGAGTAGACTGCAGACTCCAAAACTGAAACTACTAAATCATGAAACATGATGAAAATTGATCTCTTTAGTCACCAAGGTCAACAAAGGGGACAGTGAACAAAAGTGAAAAGAAAGAAGAAACTATTCCTTATTACCATCAAGGAAAATTTGGACGCTGTAGACCACTGATCTGAACTAACATTGACATTAGCTTCACATACTTGTACATAGAGTTAAGTAACACAAAAGTCCCATTCTCAACTCCAAATGTAACTATTTTTTAACTTTTAGCTATTTCTTCTGAAATTTAACTCCATCATTCAAGAATTTTATGCTCATTTTTTTTATTAATCTATGTACCAAAAATTTAGGCTGGGTATGGTGGCATACCTTTAATCCCAGCACTCCAGAGTTTCAGTAACTCTTGAATTTGCAGCTAGCCTGGTCTACATAGCGAGTTCCAGGGCAGCTAGGACTACATGGAAACCCTGTCTTAACTTAAAAAAAAAAAAAAAAGTTAAACAGCCTTTTAGTATTTACATTTTGACCAGCAAACAGTAGACCAAACAAAGATGTTAGATGGTATGTCTACTGATTTTTACTGTTCTTTCCTTGGGATTTATTTTCCATATATATATACATGGCGCATATATCTCCTTTCTTATTTCCTGAACACTTCCACCAACCAAAGAAATTTCTCTAAAGATTACTACAAAGGCAGCAATGTATCAGTTTTCCTCTCTTCATGGAGCCTTGCCTTACTTCCATCTAGGATGCATATTTTCCAAGCTTACTAGTACTGCCACCCTAAAAGGTTCTATGGCCTCACTGTATTGATATAGAACCAAATCTTATTTTTCTTTATTCTTTTCAGATCAATGTATATCATCCTGGATAACTTTGAGAAAGGCTACATGAGAAACATGCTTGTTGAGGCTTGCATCTCAAAACATTTTTCTTCACCACCACACTTTAGTGTTTTCTATACTAACTCTGGCATTAATATAAACCGTAAACGTATTTCTCTAGTGTCTTCAAACTTCTTGCTTGCTACCCACAAACTGTAGGTCATTTTGAATCATAATTTTATGACCTATACACTCCTATGCTTGCTGTTCTCAAGTTTACCATGGAGTGCCGTGGATATGGATCCTTTTTATTTGCTCGGCCTATTATTCGAAGGACTTGTATAATGTATGTGGTACATATATAGGAGCACACAGCACTTTTGTGTGCCCACATGCAAGCTTGCAGGAGTGGTCAAAGCAAGACTACGGTGCCTTCCTCTATTTGCTGTTCAACTAGGCTGGCTGACCAGCAAGCTCTAGGAGAGATCCACCTGATTTTCACCCCATCATGCTGCATGACAGGTACTGGTAGCTTTTCATGTAGGAGCTGGAGTTTGAATTCAAATCCTCATGCTGGGAGAGCAGGCACTAAGTTGATCCCTAGCACAGCCCAGTGGCTTTTATTTCACATTTCTCTAGTTCTAAAAGCTTCAACTTTTTTTAAAAAAGTGTAGCTTAACTGTAATCTATTCTTTCTAATGTTCAGATAACATTTCTCTGAAGATGGTAAAGTTAGGTAAGATTTCTAAACAATTTCCTTCTGTATTTCCCATCATCTTTTACCATCATACCTCTTCCCCTACCCATTTTGTTAATCTAAGTTGAAGGTACTCTTCAAATGTCTGCCTGGTTAGTGTTCCCTTACCGGTAACTTAAGTTTTAAAGACTGTTCACCAAAAGAAGACATTGGATCCCCAAACTGGAAGAGTTATATAAGGTTGTGAGCAACAGTGCTCTAAAACACTGAAGCATCTCTACAGCCTTGGCAACTCGTTTTTAAAGAATAATTTCAAATTCTGATTGAAAATTATAGAGTGGATAGACACAAGGCCCTTTACAAAAAATTAATTAATTAATTAATTAATTAATTAAATTTAAGAGACTCTCAGGGGGCCAGGATGCAGCCAAATCATTTCTCTGAAGTATTCACCTGCTCCCCTGTAACTGGAGGAAATATCTAGCTATACCCTTCCAGAAGCCTGTAAAAGAACATCACTATTAAGAACTTATTTAAAACATTTTACAATCTTATTTTTGTTCTATTGCCCCATGCTGTGCTTAAAATTTCAAAATTCAGACTCTTCCATCCATCATACACCCCCCTAAAGCAACTCAGTAACATAAGAGAACTCACAATTCACCAATTATGTTTGTATTTTATACTTCAGAGAGTCTCCATAGTCAATTTCTCAAAAAAACCCAAAACTTTCTGGAACATTAGAGTAGAAAAGTTAGTACCAAGAAATGTGTAATACCTAAACTAGTGGTTCTTAACTGGAAGCTAATATTTAGACCCCAGAAGATGTTTATCAATGTATGATGACTATTTTGGTTGCTATGGTGGTATATGTTACTGGAAATACCAGGTAAGGGACAAGTTGCCAACACTCTCAAATATACAGAGGAGGCCATGAAAACTGCTTCAAAATGTTAATAGTGTCAAAGCTTAAAAGTCTCTTACATTTTTAGTCTCATGACTTAGCCCTGACTTTTATTTATGGTATCCTGGTGCCCCAAATCCTGGACTAGCTAAGACTCTAATCTAAGATCTAACATTTATTTTCTCAGTCCCCTCTGTAGACTTTTTAATGCTGTGTCTCTGATCTATTAACAAATGTGCTGATACTTGATGTAACTGCCTATTCCATGAGTTTAGCATATTTTCCATTTAGCCAGGCATTGATAGCTTAAACCTATGATCCTAGCATTCAGCAGACAGGGAAGAGGACTGCTGTTTCAGGCCAGCTTGTGCCCCATAAGTGCATTTCAGGTTACCCTGGGCTATATTAGAGAAAGTGAGTGTGTACATGAATAATTTTACTTTAATTTTTTACAAGTGTAAACGTAAACAGTTAATTGTGCCAGCGTGTTTAATAAGACTGACATTTATTAACATATTCAAAATTAAACCAAGAAATTACTTACTCATATGTTTTGAAGGGAAAAAACTTCAGGATTACAAAGAAAGTTTGAATTTTGTTTGGATACAAGTCTTACTATATTACATAACCTGGGCTAGCCTTCAACTCATGATCCCCTTGCCTCATGTTGAGATGATAGGCTCATGTCACTATGCATGGTGAAGGAAGTTTAATTCTAAATGTGATAAATAGAAAAATAACTTACCAAGATCAGAACGGGTATTTGTGAACAATTCCGCAGGACAAAAACCACAGAGATAATATTTACAAACCTATTGAGAGAGAGGAGGAAAAAAGGTAATTAACTTGTAAAATTCTGCTTAATTCTAAAAATCCTATTAGGAAGGGTACCAAATAGTATTCTTCTCTTTAAAGATTTATTTATTGTATATATGAGAGGACACTGTAGTTGTCTTCAGACACACCAGAAGAGGGCATCAGGTCCCATTACAGATGGTTGTAAGCTACCATGTGGCTGTTGGGAATTGAACTCAGGACCTCTGGAAGAGTAGTCAGTGCTCTTAACCGCTGAGCCATCTCTCCAGCCCCAAATAATAGTCTTATGTGATGATATCATCTTTTGACTCAATACAACTTCATTTGTTAAACTGTGACCTTTATACTCTTTTTTCTTTTCTTTTTTTTTGTTTTTTTTGTTTTTCGAGACAGGGTTTTCTGTGTAGCCCTGGAACTCACTCAGTAGACCAGGCTGGCCTCGAACTCAGAAATCCGCCTGCCTCTGCCTCCCAAGTGCTGGGATTAAAGGCGTGTGCCACCACCACCCGGCGTGACCTTTATACTCGTAAATTTTAATAAAAATTAATGCAACTTATGAAATTATCAGTTATTTTCTAGCAATATTAATTACATCTGAGATGTAATCCATTTTCCAATAAACACCATCTTGTGTTTAAGAACTGACTGTGAGCTAGGCATGGTATTTAGGAGACAGAGGAAGAGTCCCCAAGACAGGGTTTCTCTGTACAGCCCTGGCTGTCCTGGAACTTGCTCTGTAGACCAGACTGGCTTCAAACTCAGAAATCTGCCTGCCTCTGCTTCCCAAGTATTAAAAAGCATGCACCAACCACCACATCTGGCAAATTTTATTATCTAAAGACAACCTCTAACAGAGATTGAGAGAGGGCACAGCACTTAAGAGGTGGTACTGCTCTTGCAGAAGGCCTGCGCCCAGTCTCCAGAAGCCAAGTTGGAAGCCTCACAACTACGTATGCCCTTCTCTAGCATGCTTGCACATACATACACTGCTCCTGTTCACACTATTAGAAATACAATCTTAAGGGGTCTAGAGAGATGGCTCAGAAGTTAAGAGCACTATATGCTCTTCCAGAGGTCCTGAGTTTAACTCCCAGTAACCACATAGTGGCTCACAACAAGCTGTAATCCAATGCCCTCTTCTGGTGTGTCTGAAGACATCTTCAGTGTGCTCGTATAAAGTAATAAATCTTTAAAAAAAATACAATCTTAAAAAACTACACCATTCTTTTAAGTCCTTTTATCATTTACATAAGGTACACTGTGATATTTCAGTAATATACATGTATGTAATGTGTAATGATTTTTCACTCTAACCTTTTCTTTTCCATTCTAACTTTTAACTTCCTCTTGTGGTACTTTGGTGCTCTGTATAACAAGTATTCAACAATCAGTGTTCAAGCTTTTTAATAGACTAAACTATTTATAGATTAGGACTTGGAACTCAGGATCTAAATCAAAAATAACACTCATTTAAAGCACTGGCCTTTAATCCCATATACTCAGAAGACTGAGGCAGGAGAATCTCAAGTTCAAAGCCAGAGATTCTGTCTCAAAAATAAAAAAGAAAGGCCAAGGATATAGCTCAGTGCTTGAGTACAAAGGGGCACTGAGGCTCAATCTCTAGTAATGGGGAGGAAGATACAATAGAGCAACCACCTGAAGAGTCATATTAAGTCCAGGCCAGGTAAAGTTAAGACACATGCCTGTAACCTTAGCTACCTGAAGGCTAATGTATGAAGACTTGACAAATTTGTGACTAGCATGAACAACAAGCAAGATCAAATCTCCAAAAAGCAAACAATGTTTACCTTGAAGAGATTAGCAAAGGCCTGGTATTAGCGTGGTATATGCCTTTAGTCCCAGAAACCTGGCAGGAAAATCTCTGCAATCTGGTCTACAGAGTTCCAGGCCAACCAAGGAGTGAGATGCTGTCTCAAGAAAAAAACAAAACAAGAACAAAAATACCACTAACAACTACCACCACCACAACTGAAACAAATAGATGCATGCACGCACATCAGCAACCAAAAAGTGGTGAGTGAGATGGTTCAGTCAGTCAAGAATCTGGCAAGATTCTGGAACCCATGTAAAAGAGAAAGGAAAAAGAGACTCCACAAAGTTGTCCTTTGGCTTCCACATGGCTCACCATGGCAACCCCCCTCCAATACACAATTATAATAAATTTAAAGGAGGATGGGGACATGGCCCATCCTGTAAAAACAGCTGGTGCTGAGCTGGACAACCTCAAATCTTCCCCAGGACCACATAGTAGAAGACAACTGACTATGAATAACGGCATGTGCTACCCCAATCATAAATACACGGATGCTGAAAATTTAATGAGATTGATATATCAAGCCTAAATAACAGATTGAGTTTTTTCACAACATTAACATGATATTACTTAATGTCTTTGTGTGTGCACATGTGTGGTTCTGAGGGTGCTAGTGCGAACCTCCTGCCTTGCTTTGCACCATTCTCTTTAGAAATACCAATGCTTGACTTTCTCTGCAACTTAAGCCCCCTGCCATCTTTTCTTTTTGAGACAAGATCTTACTCTCTACCCCAGAGCAGCTTGGAGCTAATTATACAGTACATGTTGGCTTTGAACTCTTAAGTACCCTAAGTAGCAATTATAGGTATGTATGAGCTACCATGCCCAGCTTTCAAACCTAAACATTATTCTTTTTTGTTTAAAAAAAAAATTTATTTATTGATTATGTATACAGCATTCTGCCTGCATATATCCTGAAGGCCAGAAGAGGGCATACGATCCCATTACAGATGGTTGTGAACTACTTACGTGGTTGTTGGGAATTGAACTTGGGACCTCTGGAAGAGCAGACAGTACTCTTAACTTCTGAGCCATCTCTCTAGCCCCCTAAACATTATTCTTATAAGTTGTCTATTTTTAATGAAGACTAAATGCTTTAGACATCAAAAATTATCTACGATTTCTTTTTACGGATATGAGTGTTTTGTCTGCATCCCTGTTCACAGGTCATAAGAGAGAATCCTTAGAACTGGAATTACAGGGCTGGAGAGATGGCTCAGCGGTTAAGAGCACTGACTGCTCTTCCAGAGGTCCTGAGTTCAATTCCCAACAACCACATGGTGGCTCACAACCATCTGCAAGGGGATCTGATGCACTATTCTAGTGTGTATCTGAAGACAGCTGCAGTGTACTCATATAAATAATAAATAAATCAATCTTAAGTGCTAAGCCATCCTTCCAGCTCCCATGCTTTAGAAACTTAATGTTTCTTTAAGCTATTTCTGAACTTCTGGGTTGGATATAGTAGCACATTTCTGTAATCACAGAAACTAAGAAAGCAAGGCAGAAACTCTAAGCTCAGAGTCTATAGTGATTTGCCTTGCAAAATGACAATAATAGCTAGTTGTGGTAACTTATGTCTGTAATCAAGCACCTGGGAAACTAAGGCCAGGTGGCTGGGAGTTTGAAACTAGGGCTACAGAGAAAAAAGAAGCCTGTCCAAAAAGATCAATCCAGGGCTGGCAAGATGGCTCAGTGAGTAAATGAGCTTGCTACCAAGACTAAAAGCCTGAGTTTGATTCCAACAATTCATATGGTGGAATGAGAGCCAACTTCTACTAGTTGTCCTCTGACCTACACCCACCCACACCAATTTCTCTAATCATAAATTTAAAAAAAAAATCAAATGGCCAGGCGGTGGTGGCACACACCTTTAATCCCAGCACCTGGGAGGCAGAGGCAGGCGGATTTCTGAGTTTGATGCCAGCCTGGTCTACAGAGTGAGTTCCAGGACAGCCAGGGCTACACAGAGAAACCCTGTCTCAAAAAACCAAAAAAAAAAAAAAAAAAAAAAAACAAAAAAAAAAAAAAAAAAAAAAAAAAAAAAAAAAAAAACAAAAAAAAAAACAAAAAACAAAAACAAGAAACAAAAACCAAAAACCAAAAACCACCAGATGATCCCAAACCAAACCATTGCCATTTAGCAACACATCAAAACTGTATTACTCTATCCTGCATGTTCTCCTTACTTATACTTGTGCCTCCTGCTCCCCACTATGCTAGAATAGAACCCAGAAACTGGCATGTAGCTGGCAAACTCTAACCACTGGGCTATACTTCCAGCCTCTAAACTGCTTCTGCCTCTCCCCAGGAATTGGAGAACTTAAAAACCAAACACATTAGAACATGAAAAACTAATAATACATATTTGGGTGTTTCAAATGAAGTTATTAATGCCAATAATACAAATAAATCCACATATTTTCTATTGCAGTCATATTTACTGTATGCATGCAAGTGTATGCAAATGCATGATAAAGTCAGAAGTAATGTAGGGTGTCTTCCTCAACTCCTAGCTATTTTTATTTGTACATGTAAAGGCTGCTAACATCAGCTGTCTCTTGCAGTTGCTCTCCACCTTAGTTTTTGGGACAGTGTCCTGTGCTGAACTTAGAGCTTGCTGATTGGCTAGTCTGGCTGGTCAGTAATCCCCAGGAATCTATCCGTCTCTGGCTACCCAGCACTGGGGTAATAGACACCATGGTGCCTCATAGCCTAATTGGTATCTTTCTTTAGGATATAACTGTAGCAACTACTGGAAATTTAAGATATTAGCCTCTGGCATTTAATATCAATCACTGAAAAACAAACACTCATCACAAATTAAATCTGTGCAGTCTTTCGAGGCCTACTAATTAATTCACTTGGCCTTTTCCTTAACTATTCTTTTCTTTACTCAACAACTCTTCACTCCATGTCCTCCTTGGACACAGCAATGCAATAACAGAAAGCAGAGATGGGAGAAGTAACAATTCTCACAATGCAATGATTATCTAGCTTCTTGATAAGCTTAAGGCAGAAGAGTTAAACTTTAGGAAAGCAGCTTCAACTGTTATGGAAACAGAAGATACCTACTAAGTGTACACTGTACCACTACCACTGAGTTATGCTCTTTTCAAGTTCTATTTTATAAGCAAATCACTTAGGAAATAAATGCATTCGACATTTACTGTTGATAATGTAGGTACTATTGAGATTAATTCCTGTTGGCAACGGTCAATTTGAGAACGTGGATGCTAATAAAGTGTGCACTATAGCCAGAAATTGCATGCCTGTAATCCCAGCTACTTGAGTTTAGGTAGATTTTGAGTTTGGGATAAGTATGAACAACATAGTAAGCTCTTACCTCAGCCCCCTCCCACAACACAAACAAACCCACACAAACAAACCCACTTAACGGCCAACTCTGATTACTTTATATATTAAGATTTCAACTGGGCTGGAGAGAAGCTCAGAAGTTAAGAGCACTGGGTGAGTTCAGTTCCCAGCAACCACATGGTGGGTGGCTCATAACCACCTATAATGAATGGTGCCCTCTTCTGGCCTACAGACATACGGGCAGGCAGACTGCTGTATATATATTTATTATGTATAAATCCTAAAAACAAAAAACAAAACAAACAAAACAAAAAAACCCTTCAACTGTTGTACATGTATCAATTTAAAATCCAGAAACGCCAGAAAATTTTACTGTCATTTTCTTGTCTATCATTAATACTTTAATTCTAGATCCAAATGGGTTTTAAGAGCCTTGTCCAACAACCCTAGAATTTGAGTTCTTCCTGCCTTGGCCTTTTGAGTACTGGGTCTAAGGGTTGTGCTACCAAGTCTAGTTAAATTTTAGATACAGGAATTTATATAAGGGAAAAGGCAGAAGAAATGTCTCAAAGACAGTTTTGAGAAGGTGTGTAAGTCGGTTTTCAAGCTATTGCTTTGCTCTAGCTATACCCTGATCATACTTTCAAGTAATTAGTCTGTGTCTCCCACTGTATTACATACTCCTTTGCTAGTCACGGCTCATGTGCTTCTGTTTACATATTTTGAATGATAAAGTTTCAATCAATCTTCCACAGCAGCCAGGCAGTGAACATCTCCATTGCTTAAATGTCTTCAAACTGTTTCCCAATGTAATGAAGTTAGTTCTTACTTATCTCACTCCCCACCCAAGACACCCAAACAAGGGCTTCAGTTATAAAAAAAATTTCCCAACCACTCTCATTTCTTCAGCCTGCCATTTATAGTAATTTGTCTTCTCTTTAGCCCTTCTTCCTCAGGCTACTTCTTACCAATCCATTAGGTTCTAGTATTTAAGGCCACTTTGAAAACCCCTTCTTGAGTCTGGTTTAGATGCTCCAGGCTCTTTGCACCCTTGGGTCTTTTTATTGTGGTTTTCTTACTGTGTCACTGAAGTACACTTACCAATTTCTACTTGTCACTCACTACTAATAGTTCTCTAGGGCTGGATGCTGTGTACACACAATTCTGCTATGTATGTTAAGTGAAATACATTTCTGTATAAAGGAACATAGGAAATCCGCTAACCTAAGCAGCCATCTCCTTGGTGAAAATCAAATCTAAGGACAAAGCTGTGTATGTGTGTGTTATGTGTCTAATAAATTCACACATACTTTTCCTAAGTCAACTGTTGAGGCTTGAATGAAATGACCCCCTTAGCTCATGTTTGTGAACACTTGGTCTCCATGTGTTGGCACTGTCTAGGGAGATAGAAGGCTGAGCCTTATAGGAAGTATGTCTCTGAAGGTAGGCTATGAGGTTTTACAACCTGGGTCCATTTCCTGTTCTCTATCTTCTTCTGGATGGCCAGTAAAGAAAAAGTGGCTGGCCAGCCTCATGCTCCTTCTTATGGAAAACAAGACTGTATCCCTTCTGCAACTGTAAGCCAAAATAAACCCTTTCTTTCCTTTTTTTTTTTTTCTTTTTGGTTTTTCGAGACAGGGTTTCTCTGTGTAGCCCTAGCTGTCCTGGAACTCACTCTGTAGACTGAGTGAGTCAGGATGGCCTCGAACTCAGTAATCCACCTGCTTCTGCCTCCCAAGTGCGTCACCACTGCCGGGCTCCTTTCTTTCCTTAATTGCTTTTGTTATGGTGTTTTATCACGAGACAGAAACCAAACCAATAGTACAGAAATGTAATATTTTCTTTCAGTATGTATTCATTGTATTATGCCTACATATTTGCAGTTTGGCAATATAGGACATCTTCAAACTTATAAAACTGCCTCAAAACATGGTAGGTCCCTGAAACCAATCAGATACACTAATGGATGGATATATACATTCCCACCCGACCCCAGCAATAAAAGTTGACAGACCCTTTCAGACCAGGGTTGAGTTGCCAATAATACTCTCAGACAAAAGACAAACAGCAAAGAAGATTCGCTGACCAGTCATTCAAGCAGCCTGAATGAAGCAAAAACCAGCCAAGCTGACCAAGTCACTTGGAAAGGACACTCTCCAATCTGTTGAGCTGCCTGCAGGCATTTAATATTTAGTAGTGGGTACCATGGACTACATTAAGAGTTCGGTTGTCTGTTTTTGTGTGTGGGCATGCTTATGCTATAGCACACATCTGGAGGTCAGAAAGGAACTTGTAAGAGCTGGTTCTCTCTTCCAAATGAAGAAATGGCTCAGCAGCCAAGAGTACTTCCTGCTGCTCTGAAAGGAGCACTAACACCACCAGTGTTACTAGTCAGGACTCAACAAGAGTGGGTTTGTGGGGTTGTTTGCCATCCCCCACAAAAGCAAATACGGGCTTTTAATTTTAAGATGGCTCAGAATGTAAAAGTGTTTGCAGCTAAGCCTGAAGACCCAAGTACAATCTCTGAAGCCACATGGAAGGAGAGAACCAAGTCTCAAACAGGTTGTCTGTCCTCTGACCTTCACACAAATTCCCACTCTAGAGGGTGCACCATCACCCATCCATACACACACACACACACACACACACACTCTGTCTCTCTCAACACTCAAATGTAAAATAACATTAGCCTAGAAAAGTCTTGACATGCTTGTAAAGCCAGCATTAGGAAGCTGGAAGATCAAGAATGGATGGGCTCAAGGTTGCTGTTACATAGGACCCCCATCTCTTAAAAAAAAAAAAAAGTTATGAAGCAACTCTTTCTTTCGTTCTTTTTTTTTGTTTTGTTTTGTTTTTTTGTTTTTTCGAGACAAGGTTTCTCTATATAGCCCTGGCTGTCCTGGAACTCATTCTGTAGACCAGGTTGGCCTCGAACTCAGAAATCCACCTGCCTCTGCCTCTGCCTCCCAAGTGCTCGGATTAAAGGCATGCGCCACCACCGCCCGGCCAAAGCAACACTTTCAAAGTACAGACAAAATTAATTTTAATAATGCAATCTACTAGTACTTGGAGGTAGAGGCAAGAGTCAGGCATTCAAGGTTATCTTGAGCTATGTATCAATAAAGGAAAGATACCCACACACACACACACACAAAAACAAAACAAAACACAATAGGAGAGCCCTAGATGGCTCTTGTTACCAAACCTGATAATCAAATCCCTGGAACCCACAAGACAGAATCAACTTTCCTAAGCTGTCATCTGCCTGCCCCACATCCCAACAACAATAAATGTAAAGAAATTTTCTGAAAAGCTACTGTGCTGGAACACAAAAATTTACTGTGTATGGAGGGATACAAAAATATGCACTTAAAATAAATTACCCAGGCCAGTCAAATAAAGATACCTTACAAGTAAGCTGAAGAGATAGCTTAATAATAGAGTATTTGCTGTTTGGTTCTCAGCACTTACGTGGTAGCTCATAACCATCTATGCTCAATTCCAGTGAGGTCCTATTCCCTCTTCAGGTGTCTACGTGGCGAATAAACATATGCAGACATTCACTCACACACCACATAAGAAAAATGCATATATGTGTACAAATACACAAATATATTTTAGAAAGTGTATCACAGAACTGCTATTAATGCTAAGGTTTCCTTCCAGAGGTCCAGGTTTCAATTCCAAGCATCCACATACACATTCGTGCAAGCAAAGCATATATATATACTTAAAAAAAAAAAAAAAAGCCAAGCTCTGGCTAGCCTGGACCTTGCTATATAAAACAGCAGACTGGCCTGGAACTCAAGAGTGCCAAGACTAAAGGCTTAAAAGGAATACTACCAGCCGGGTGGTGGTGGCACAGGCCTTTAATCCCAGCACTTGGGAGGCAGAGGCAGGCGGATTTCTGCGTTCGAGGCCAGCCTGGTCTACAGAGTGAGTTCCAGGACAGCCAGGGCTACACAGAGAAACCCTGTCTCGAAAAAAACAAACAAACAAACAAAAAAGAATACTGCCATGCGTTTCCATTTTGACTGCTAAATAGTTACAGATCTTACAATAATTAGAATTTAATCTCCTTTTTGCTTTGTTTTGAGGCTAGTCTGGAACTCTGCTACAATTACAGCTTTGATTTCCAGTGGTCTTTTTTGATATTTTCTCATCCTTATTAAAGAAGTCAAAACAAAATGGCCTGCCCAGTTATCAGTTATGTGGCTTTTCTCCATCTAATACAAGACTGGCAGAGAAAAAAAAAAATTGAATACAGGCCAGAGAAGGCGCTGTAAAGGCACCTGCTGTCAAGCCAGAGGACCCATGTCCAACAATGCCCCCAAACACCCCCATCTCTCCACACCCACCAAATAAATTTTAGGAAGAAAAATTTCCAATAAAATGCAAAGCTATGTTTCAGTGTTAGAAAGCGGCAATAAGCCGAGCAGTGGTGGTACACACCTTTAATTCCAGCACTTGGGAAGCAGAGGCAGGAGGATTTCTGAGTTCCAGGCCAGCCCAGCCTGGCCTACAAAGTGAATTCCAGGACAGCCAGGGCTACACAGAAAACTCTTATAAAAAAAAAAAAAAAAAAAAAAAAAAAAAAAAGGGAAGGGAAGGAAGAGGCAATAAGATGACCCCTTTACATTCAGATGCTGGATTCGTCTATCTTTTGGGTTTTTTTTAGCAACCAAAAAGGGCAACACCTAACTGACTCGAAGTAAGACCAAGGGCTTCCTTCCCCATGCTTACTAAATAAACCCTACAGTATCTGCACTATTTAGAAATAAAGGCCATATGTTTTGTCTCTGGTCATGACCACCAGCACCACCCCCTTAACCCTTCAGACTTGCAACTTCCTTATTAAAGAATGGCATGATGACAATCATTAAACGTTATTATCAGTAGAAAGCATTAGAACTGAAAGAAAATTAAAGCCTCAATTGTTACTTTCACCACTGAGAAAACAAAAATGTATCCACATACATTATTATGTGCCATTCTTCACAAGACCTGTTCAAAACTAAGAGATGTAAGGAATGAAATCACATTCCTCTTTAATCCAAAACACAAATGTCCTATTTGTGTATCAGGGAAAACTACATTCCCCCTTCCCCCCCCAACCTTCTGTTGTTTATTTTTGAGACAGTCTCAAGATATAGTTCTCTGGCTGGCCTGAAATTCACCAAGATCCACCTGCCTCTGCCTCCTCAATGCCAGAATAATTAATAGGTATGTACCACCAAGACCAGCTAATTTTTCCTAACCTTTAAAAAAGTTTAGATTGACTAATCCCTGGCTCAGAAGACTGAGGCAGAGGATCTCTTTGAGTTTGAGGCCAGTCCTTACCTAGAGCAAGTTTCAGGACACCAGGACTAGACAGAGAGACCTTGCCTGGAAAAACAAATCAATGCTCGGCAGGGATGATCTAAACCTTTAATTCTAGCACTTGGAGGCAGAGGCAGGAGGATATCATTGTGTTCCAAGACCAACCTGGTTTTCAGAGTGAGTTTCAGGACAGCCATGGAAAACACAGTGAAACCCTGTCTTGAAACACCAAACTCAAACAAACAAACAAAAAACAAGAGAAAACAAACAAGCAAAGCTTAGAGTGAAGAGTTTAGAGGCATGAAAAAGTAAGTTCACTGTGACAGAGATCAGAAAAACCAGCAAAAGGTCAAGATGTAAGAGTCTAGACTAGGGGGCTGGTGAGATGGCTCAGTGGTTGAGAGCACTGACTGCTCTTCCAGAGGTCATGAGTTCAAATCCCAGCAACCACATGGTGGCTCACAACTATCTGCAATGAGATGAGATCTGATGCCCTCTTGTGGGGTGTCTGAAGACAGCTACAGTGAGTGTACTTATAATAAATAAATAAAGTTAAAAAAAAAAAAGAGTCTAGACTAGACTAGGGTTGGAGATATGTCTCAGTGGTTAAGAGCACTGACTGCTCTTCCAGAGGTCCTGAGTTCAATTCCCAGCAACCACATGGTGGCTCACAACCATCTGTAATGAGATCTGATGCCCTCTTCTGGTGTGTCTGAAGACATCTACAGTGTAGTCACAGACATTAATAAATAAATCTTTAAAAAAAAAGTGTCTAGACTATACTAGACTATACGGTCTATACTGTGACATCCAAAGGGACAGTGAACATCAGGAGATTCAGATGTTTCAATGAATCACAAATACACGCGAATCAATGTAACTAATAACACTATAAATTATACCCTAAGAACATTTTTGAAGTCAGGTACCACTTTCATACAACTTTAGTCATACACTTTTTTAGTGGGTTTTGTTTTTGAGATAGAGTTTCTCTGTGTGGCCCTAACTGGTGGCCTGGAATTTACAGGGATCCCCCATGTATCTGCCTCCCAAGTGTTAGGATTGAAGGCTCCTGCTACTATCACCGAACACTTTTTTAACATAAAGAAATCATGTACCCTACCTTATTTTTTTCTACGTTTCAAAAGAGAAAGTATTACTTTACTCAAACCCTTTGTTTAAAAACAATGCATAATTTACTTTCCCCTGGTCTACAGAGTGAGTTCCAGGACAGCCAGGGCTACACAGAGAAACCCTGTCTCGAAAAACCAAAAAATAAGAAAAAAGAAAAAAGAAAAAAGAAAGAGAGAGAGAGAGAGAGAGAGAGAGAGAGAGAGAGAGAGAAAGAAAAGCCTATCTGCTAGCCAATTGTGGTAACGACTGTAATCCCAGCACTCTGGAAACTGAGTGAGGATTTCAAATTCAAGAACCACCTGACCGGGGTTGGGGATTTAGCTCAGTGGTAGAGCGCTTGCCTAGCAAGTGCAAGGCCCTGGGTTTGGTCCTCACCTCTGGGGGGGTGGGGGGGGAACCCACCTGACCTACAAAGTAAACCACTGCCTCAAAAAAAAAAAAAAAATCAAAACTTTTGTTGAGCTATTTTCTCATATTTTATTAGCAAGTGATTTAAAACTGCTGTTTAATTATAGCTCCAAGGTAAAATCAAGTGTACCTATTCTCCAGTTCAGATCTAAAACAGTGTGCTCCATGTACAAAACTAGATTAAAAAGTACCTGAAATACAGTACAGTATACGCACGAGGCCAGCTTCACAGAACGGTGCAACCTGAGCAGTGCAACAAAAATTAGATTTAGCTTTGCCGATTACCAAAGACCTCGAGTGAGCTGGCTCCGGCCTCACCTGTGACCCTGGGAGTTATATTTAACCCTTCTAAGAGAGTAAAAAGATCGAATGAGTTTATGTGAAAACAAAAACCTTGACAACCGCCTGAGGGACTACTGCCATCAAACACGCGTCAAACTGCCAGCAAACCGCATTAGTAAACACTGTGTATAATAAACTGTACCGAGTTACCTGTTTCAAATGTCTACCTTCCCAAAGTGTGGAAATGGAACCACCTCTAAATAATACACTACTATGATTTTCTTCCCCACTACTACTGGTCAGAAGTCTAAATTTGACGGCTGCACCCAAATAACGGAAGACTTTTGCCTTTCGTTTTCATACGGTAAAAACCCGGAGCTCCGGTGTAATAAAACGAGCCCTTCTTTCCTTTTCCCGCGTTTCCCAGCCTCACCAAGGTGCTTCTTCTGCCCCGCCAAGTGCAATACCGGACTTCCTCCAGAAGAACAACAAATCACCCTATCCCCGGGGTTCGCGCGGAATCCTCCCTCCAGGGCCACTCTCCCGCCTCCCTCAGCCGTCAGGTGCTTCAGTCTGCGCGGCTGGGACCCCAAATCGCGCCACGACCCACCCAGGCCATCCTGGGCCCGCGCCTTCCCTTCCCTTCAGTTCCCCTCCCCCAGGCGCTTGGGCAGAGGCCCAAGGCCCACGGGACTTACGCTCTCGTGGTCCCACCGCACGTTGCTGCGCTTCTCATCCGGGGCGAGGTTTCGGTCCCGGCCCATTAACTCATCCAACAATTGCGCGGCAGAAATCATGGTGCTTCCTCCGGGCGGCTGCTCACACCAGCCCTAGCACCCACCAACGAAAAACACCAGTCACTCGGCCGCCGAACCAACCCCTCGGCCCACTCTCAAGCCGAAAAGCCTCTTCCAAAGAGGAGCCGACAAGACAAAATGGCCGCCGCCCGGGCACCTTCCCAGCATGCCGTGCGCCCGCGGAGACACGCCTAGGCCCGGGCGGCGATGGCGGCGCGGCTTCGCCGGCGAGGGGGCGGGACCTCCGGCCCAGGCGGGGGCCAGCCAGGGCCAGGCACTGACTCCGCCCCGCCGTGCCTTTTCCCCCCGCGAAGCGTTAAACGCTCTAAGCACCGTGGGTGTCGGCGTTTTTTTTTTTTTTTACTTGGAGAAACAGCAAGCTAGCTCTAGGGCCTTTGACACTGCCCCGAAATGGAGAAAATGTCCGTTTGTCCACGTGGTGCCCAGGGTGCCATCTTCCAGTAAGGGAAACAAGAAGAGCAAGCTGCGTTCGTGCTCAGACTCCATTTTCCTAGTCGCTGTAGTTACTGCCTCCTCTACCTGGCTTTATTTCTGTCTGCACCCTCCACCCCAACCCCCACCCAGTTCGATGCTGGGGATTGAACCGAGGACCTTAACGCTCTACCAGTGAGCTAAATCCTCAACTCTTCTTCCTGGTTTTGTCCGGATTTCCTCGATTTTTAGGAAGGAAAATCAAGAATAGGCTATATGCGGTAGAGGAATTATGTTGTGATACCTCTCGCCCAGGAATTTATCTTCCTTCGTTTTGTGTCAAGTGTGAGTGTTACTGTGTGTTCAGGGAAACAGAGAAGACCAAAGGTCACCCTCTAGAGTCCATTACTCAGGAACTATCCACTTTTGTTTGGTTGTTTTGTTTTTTTTGGGGGGACAGGGTTTCTCTGTAGCCTTAGCTGTCCTAGAACTCACCAGGCTGGCCTCGAACTCACCGAGATTCCCCTGTCTCAGCCTTATGAGCACTGGGATTAAAGGCTAAAGGCGTGCTGCACCACTGCTCCTCAATCTAAAATTTTAAAAAGTTAGGAAAATTTAGCTGGGCTTGGTTTTACAGTATACCTCTTATCTGGGAATGCAGAGTCAGGTGGATTTTGGTGAATTAAAGAGTTCTACCTGCTTCTTTCTGCCTCTTGAGTCCTGGGATTAAAGATTAAAAGTCTCAGCCCTATGTGATGGTGCACCTCTTCATCCCAATACTTGAGAGACAAAGGCAAGTGGATATCTGAGTTTGAGGACAGCCTGGTCTACAAAGCAAGTTTTTGTATAAAGCCATGGCTGTTATACAGAGAAACCCTGTCTCAAAAAGAAAAAAAGAATGTCTCACTGGGACCTGAGCTCTCTGTCAGCCTGAAAGCCCCAAGAATCCTTTTATTTCTGCTTCCCTATTACTGCAATTAAAAACGACTGTTTTACATGTATGTGCTGGGGATTAAACTCTGGTCTTCATGCTGAGTGGTGAACTCTCTGGAATTTCTTTAAAAGTATTAACCCCTAGCTTTTGATCCCTAGCAATCCAGACACAAATTGATCAAGGCTAGCCTGGCTCAAGAATGGAGTTTGAGGCCAGCCAGGGCTACATAGTGAGACATTGTATCTATAACAAAATACATACTCAGATGGGAATAGTGGAACAGGCCTGTAATCCCCTCACTTGGGAGGCTTGGCCAGAAGGATTATTGTTCCAGACTAGCATGGGTTGCCATATGAGTCCCTGTCTAAAACAATTTTTTAAAAATAAAAAACAAAAACCAGGGGCTAGTGAGATGACTGAGAGACATCTGTGGACACGTTTGATGAACCTAACAGCACAGTTTCCATCCCCCAGACTCACAGAGAAAGGAGAGAACCAACTCATGAAACTTGTCCTCTGACCTCCACATGCTAATCCATACACGCTGACACTGGCACATAAAATAGAATATAATAAAAAAAATTAAGGGCTGGAGAGATGCCTTAGCAGTTGTCATTGGCTGCTCTTGCAGAGGACCCAGGTTCAATTCCCAGCAACCACATGGCAACTCCCAACTGCCTAACTCCAGGGTCAGACCCCCTCAGACAGACATTCATGCAGGCAAAATACCAATGCACATAAAATAAATTATATTTTTAAAGTTAAGGTTAAAAATTGGAGCCCTAAAGTTGGTGGCTCACACCTTAAATCCTCAGGAGGCAGAGGCAGGCCAATCTCCAGGACAGCCAGGTTACACAGAGAAACCTCAACAAAACTCTGTTATGTGTCCTCAGTGTTAGTGAGAAGATTAAATGAATTGATTCACTCTGCACATTGATCAAGGAGACCCAACAGGTTCTCAGTTCCTTTATTAGCAAGAGGGAATGAACCTTTTTATTGTCAAAGTGGAGGAGTCAGCTCCCTGTGGAACTAACTGAGTATGACAAAGCTCCAACCAGGCAAGGTGGAAAAAAGAGGCCCCAAGCTCAAAACAAATGATCCTCCTACCCCAGCCTCCCAGTGTCTTAGCATACATTCCCCAAACAGGAATCTGAAGAGCTTCTAGCTAAGAAAAGTAAGAAAGTTTTAAAAACATGAAATAGATAACAACGAAGAAAACTGTTGGTCTGGTAGAAGAGTAACTTAAAAATATTTATTTATTTATTTATTTATTTATTTAACGTATATGAGCACACTGTCCTTGACACACCAGAAGAGGGCATCAGATCTCATTACAGATGGTTCTGAGCCACCATGTAGTTGCTGGGAATTGAACTCAGGACCTTTGGAAGAGCAGCCAGTGCTCTTAGCCATTGAGCTATCTCTCCAGCCTGAAGAGGAACTTTTAAAAGTATTCTTTGAGTCTTATGAATGGAAGCTAAACTAGACTGGGTTGGTTGAAAAATTAGAGGGAAGCAAATCCAAAAGGCTGAAACACAACACTTGGGAAACTGAGGCAGGAGGATCAGAAATTAAAGGTCATCCTTGGCTACACAGTTAAAGGCCAGCCTTGGCAGAATGAGAAAAACCAAGGCCACGTCCCCTACTCCACTGTAACTTTCCAAGGTCACAAAGGATCTTAAGGTTGAACTTAACACCTTTCAGCCCTTATCCATTCTGTGGCTCTTGAGCCTGTGTGTCACTCATCACTAGTCCCGCCCACTCCATTGCTCTTCTCCCACTGATTTCCGTGACTCATCTTCAAGCTCCTTTGAAACTCTACTTTCCCTCATTAGAATTTTGAGAGTTCTTCCGCGTTCTGGTTGTTTTCTCCCGGTACTCACCAACTCCCTTGGGATTATCTCTTCTGTTTGCAAAACCTCAGCTAGCACCTTTTGGTGATGAGTGCCAGATCCCGATCTCCAGCTCAGATCTCCTTTCTGAATTTAGTATTCATGCCTACCCCCTTTATTGGGCCACTCTACTTATATGAAAGTCAAAAGCAAACAGAAACATAGTACAAAGCAAAACAGAAAAACAGCTTCTTGGGCCAGAAGTATAGCTCCAAGCACCCTGGCCTGTGTGAAGTTAGAGGTTGAATCGTCAGAACAGAAAGAGATACATAAAAACAAAACTAAACATAGGTCCACCAACAGTTTCCAGTCAAGAGATTAAAAAGTGAATTCTGGGCTAAGGAGATAGCTCAGTCAGTAAGGTGCTCGCCAAGAATGTTTGAGGATCTAAGTTTAGATCCTGTCTTAGTTCACTCTTTTTTTTTTTTTTTTTTTTTTGAAACAGGATTTCTCTGTGTAGCCTTTGCTGTATACCAGGCTGGCGTTGAACTCCCTGCCTCCCATGTGCCAGAATTAAAGACATGTGCCATCACCGTCCTGCTCTTAGCTGTTTCTTTTTTTTTTTTTCAGCTTATATAGTCTTATCATCAAGGGAAGGCAGGGTAGGAAGTCAAGCAGAACAGGAACCTAGAGGCAGGGCTGATGAGCAAGCCCAGGAGAGCACTGCTTACTGGCTTACACTTCTGGTTCACATTCAGTTGGTTGCCTTTCTTTCCTTTTTAAGCTTTTTTGTTTTCATTTCTTTTTTTTCCCCTTCCCCTCCTCCTGCTCCCCCACCCCCACCCCGCTCGCTCCGGTCCAAAGGTTTTATCTATTTATTTATTATATGTAAGTACACTGTAGCTGTCTTCAGACACCCCATAAGAGAGCATCACATCAGATCTCATTACCGATGGTTCTGAGCCACCTTGTGGTTGCTGGGATTTGAACTCATGACCTCCAGAAGAGCTGAGCCATCTCACCAGCCCCTTGCTTTGTTTCCTTGTGCATGTGTTTTTCCAGCATGTATACATGTCCACATGTACATGCTTAAATCCGAAGAAGTCAAAAGAGGGGATCTGATGCCCTGGAACTGGAGTTACATATGGTTGTGAGCCACCATGTTGGTCCTGAGAATCAAATCCTGGGCCTTTTTACAAGGGCAACAAGTGCTCTTAACTGTTGGCTTATCTCCCTAGCCCTGATATAATTCTTTTAAGGAAAGAAAGTTTAACAAACAAAAAAACATGAATTTTGGAGTGCACCTAATTTATATCATTGCTGCTGTTGTTGACTTTGTTTGTTTTTTACAGTTCTGAAGATGAAACCCGGTGCCTTGTTTGGATAAGTACCTCTGCCATTAAGCTGTATTACCAGCCTGCTACAATCTTTTTAAATTGCCCTTTTTTTAAAAAAAAAAAATACTGCTATTTCTTGTCCCTCAGACTGTGTTAAAAGACCGAGTTTCAGTGCCGTTCTCATCAGCCTCAAACGGAGTACTATGTTGGATCTGAG
The DNA here is from genome assembly GCF_004785775.1 of Grammomys surdaster. Classification (NCBI taxonomy): domain Eukaryota; kingdom Metazoa; phylum Chordata; class Mammalia; order Rodentia; family Muridae; genus Grammomys; species Grammomys surdaster. The sequence goes on from NW_021604658.1 coordinate 10,689,371, forward strand.
AATTAAATTTTAAATTGGGGAAACAAATACAAGTATAAGATCAAGCAGCGTTCCAATTTGCCACTGGGGTCAATTTAAGTGTTTAGTCAGTTGATATTCATCACTCCTGGTGTGCAGTGTGTACTGTGTGAATTACTGTATCGTAATAAACAGACATGGCTTTTTCTTAAACAGTAACAAGACAAATGCATGCTGTGTGCCCTTGGCAGCCCCGAAAAATGGAAATAAAGACTCTGTACCTAAATGTAACCCTTCGTGTTTCATCTCCTCTTTGTTCAGGCGCTCCTCTATGCCTCCCCAGGGCGTTTCCCTTAATCTTCTCGCCCCATCTGCAAAGTTCTCACCAGTGCCACATCAGGGATCTCTCCAAGGCACCTGGGTTCAGCAAAACAATATTTCCTGTTTCTCCCATTGGGTAGTAGAACAGTGCTAAACGAGGCTCTGAGCCTCATTAACTAGATTAGGCAGGAGTACTGTACACGGTTGTTTATGACCGCACCATAGCTTTACCCTCAGCGCCTAGGATCAGTATCCGGATGACTAAGCACCCTCCCCCGTCTTTCCTTACATGACTTTCAGAATGATTAATTATAGTTTATGAGCTATAATGAGTTGCATTTTATAAAATAGAATCAATGTTAATTTTTATGAAAGCCAAGTTGGAAGAATTTCTGTCTAAAACCGATAAAGGGTAAAATAAAACAATAACAACTGAAATATGTATTCTAGCTGAATGGTCCCAAGCACTGACAAAAATAAGAAAGAACAGTGTCATCTATCTTTGCAAATAATGGGCATATTATAGTAGGATCGTTTTCAGCCCATTTCCCGTCCTGCTGGGTAAAAATGGGCTCAGATAGAAAAAGAGCTAACCGAACTTGGGGGAGTGGGGGTGGAAACCCACCAATTATTTTTAATGCCTGCTAAACAGCCTGCTCCCGAGGATAAGGCTTTTCTGGCTCTCAAACATGTCGGATCCCTCCGCCTCCCCAACTATTCCTGTGTCTGTCCTCCTCGCTGGAGGCTGCTGGGTGGGAGGTCTAAAAATAGCCAATGAATCACAGCAGATAATCCAGTGCAGTGGTTACATAAACAGCCGGCCGGGGCGGCGGGGCCGCGGGTGGGAACGAAAAGTATCTGGGTCAATGTTGTCACACCGAATAGGGTCCCCCGGAGCCGGCCTTCGGAGGCGCGGCGGGGGAGGAGGCCTGGGCCTGCGGGCCGCGAGCAGCTGGGGATCTGCCGGTGGGCGGGCGGGAGCACAAGGCCCCGGGCCGGGCGCGGGCGGAGGTGCGAGTGGGGCGGGCGAGCCCGGAGCTCCCTCCCCATGGCCGGGAGCGGGCCGCGGAGGCGGCGGCGGCGCTGACAGGCTCAGGGCGGGGCGGCCGGGGGCCCGGGGCCCTGGGGAAGATGAGCGCCCTCCTAGAGCAGAAGGAGCAGCAGGAGAGGCTGCGGGAGGCAGCGGCCTTGGGGGACATTCGGGAGGTGCAGAAACTGGTGGAGAGCGGGGTGGATGTGAACTCCCAAAATGAGGTCAACGGCTGGTAAGTGGCGAGCGGGGGAGGCCTAGGGTTCAGGGCTGTTAGCTCGGGGCGTGGAGCAGTCAGCCGTGACCTAGGACGCAGGCTAAGGTGAAGCCTGGTACCTCAGGCCTCTCAGGTTGTGCCCTTTCGAGTCTAGCCCTGACTCCATTGCCTCGTGCAGTCAGGAGCGCATCCTCCCCAAATCATACCTTCTGTGGTTCACCGCGGCCAGCGCCCTCCGGGACACTGGAGCCCACGCCATCCCCCGCGCCCCCTGGCTAACTTGGCCCAAATGGTGATGCTAGAGGCTTTGATTCTCAGCGACTCTGCTCTGGATTTCATCAAGCTTGAATTATTTTGCCATGGGCGCTTCTGAAGAACACTTCGTGCAGAGATGAAAGCATAAGCAACCGAGCAAATGCCAATCTTAAAACCAGCACGATTTCTTTAGCCAAAACCAGGAGAAAAGAAACAACTTCAAAACCCTCACCACTTGCATAATAATTTTGTCTCTGTTGTTTCAATCCCACAGTGATTGGCTGTTGCCTACAGCTGCCTATTGAGGAGAGACTCATTTGTTTGCCCTGTAGAGTGTTTTGTTTTCTTAGTTCAATTTCCAATAGAGAAATTCACCCAAGGCTTTAGATGTCTGCTTTTAGATTTGCCTCCCTCCCAATACGGAGTCTGTCTCATTTTAGGATGTGAACAAGTCTTTAGTTTCAAGTTACTGAATGTGGTTTTTTTTTTCCGACTTTTTGACATTTTACATTTATTTTTTCCTTTTTTTTTTTTAAATTCAGGTAATGCTTATCTAGCCTCTTTTTGCTAGTTTATAGTTAAAATGAGTTTTAACCACCCACCCCACTCCCTTGTAAATCGACTCATGCAGTTTAGAATGGAAAGGGCTCTGGAGATCATTTGAATCCCGGAGTGTCTTGCCCTGCTTGCACAATTGTCAATATGATAGCAGAGTCAGGAATGAGATTTCCTACCTTCCTAAGAAAGCTACCTGATTCCTTTTCCTAAAGAAACTGGCCCAGATAGCTATCTACAGCCAGAAGACAGTGGACACTGATTTCTAGTCTTTTTTTGAAGCCTTTGCAGTCAAAACACTTGTAGTTGTGTTTGCCTCGCCCTGGCATCCAAAAGTTGCGAGTTACTGTTTTGGCACTGGGAGGCAGTGTTTTACAGAATACTGAGCCTGGGCTTGCTGCAGGTTCTGCCGGCCTAGCTGTGTGGTCTTGCCTGAGTTACTCTGTCTTCCAGTTATTTCAGAAGTGTTGTTAGTATTTACTGAGATGAAGGATAGTAAGTGGCTACCGTGTATCAAACTTGCTCTGTTGCACACTTGCTCTGTTGCACAGACATGATTCTAAACACTTAGCATATCTCAGGATTCTCAGGAGACATTGTTGTTTTTCTCCATCTTAAAGATGATGAAACTGAGACCTCAGGAAAATTAAGTAAACCACTCAATTTTCAGAATGCTCCTATATTACTAAATTTGGGATTTAATAAGTCTACATGACTGTTAACCTTGACAGGACTGTTAGAGCTGACAAAGGAATCCAACATCTGACACCCTCAGCATGATGCCTGCTGTGTGCTAATATACAGTGTATGTCAGGGGAGTTTGAAGTAACATGATGAGGCTTCTTATAGATTTAATTCCAACTCCAGTCAATTCAATCCAAGAGTGAATTCCTAGATTCCCTTTATCCCACCTTATATTCTTGGCCTAATGCTTTCAATTCTTCTCATCCTGCCCTCTTATATGACCAGACCACAAAGCTTGGCACTGTCCCTGGTCCATGTCTTTCCTTCACAAACCACATACCGTCAGCCAGTTCTGCCTCTATGTTCAGATAGGATCTGACTACTTCTCACAAGCTCTACACTGTGATACAAAGCCAGCACCATTTGTGATGCAGGATAGTTCCACAGTCTCCTTACTAGCATCCTTTCTAGTCTACTTGCTTATACTACAGCCGTACCCTGACTTGGAACAGTTGGATCACCTCACTCGAGTCCTCTAGAGGCTCCCCTGTTACTGTGAGAAGAAGCCGTTTGCACTCTTTCCCTGACTTTGGGCCTCATCTCTTGAGACATCCTTGTTCACTTCTTCCCTGGCCTCCTTGCTTTTCCTGGAACAACAGCACATCCCGAATTCTAGACTTTTGCATTTTGCCTTCCCTCTTGTCTAGGAAGCCTTTCTCCTATATACCCCATGGTTTGGGACTCATTTGGATCTTAGCTTAGATATTAGCTTCATGCTAAGGCTTTTCCTTGCCTGACAGTTAAAAATTGTGCAACTTTCCTCCCAACCCTGCCAGTCCCTAATCTCTTACTCTGCTTTGTCGTCACATGACACTTACTATCCACCTAGTACACTATATAATTTGCTTATTTGCTTGCTAATTACCCCAGGTTCATTGACTGTAAAATAAGTGAAGAACGTTCACAGTAGTAGGTTTTTCTTTGCCCCCCCCTCTTTTTTTCTTAGACTTGGCCTTGCTGTGTTGCTAGGTTGGTCTTAACCCTTGTCCTCAAAGTTACCTTCTTACCTTCTTCCTACCCTGGTCTACTGAGAGCTGAGGCTACAGACAAATCCCACTGTACCCAGCTCCTCGGGATATTTTGAAGATTAAACAAACAGAGCTTTTAGAACAGAGTCCAACATGTAAAGTATTATGCTTGTGTTAGCTATTGTTATTTTCTTATTATTAGGCAACATGTTGGAGACATATAAAGTTACCCTGAAAAAGAAAAAGAAAAAACAAAAACAAAAAACCCCAACTCTTTTCAACATTGAAAAGTAGACTGGTGACTGCTTTCAATTCTTGGTTGCTCAGTAACCACAGTTTCAGCAATGATGAATGATACCCAGTTGATGAATGATGCCCAACGCCTCTGGTCTAAAATACTTCCCAGCCCTAATGGGATATGCTGACTACAAATATAAAGTTGAAAGAGTTGAAGTTCAAAAATAGAGTTTCCACATCAATTGTAATCCAAGTGTCATGTGTCCCCTTTGGCTTTAGAAATAAGTATAATGCTTTATGAAGAAGTTGAAGATGCTGCCTGGCTGCAATGGTTCTGAGTTATAGCTGCCTATAGTCACCCGACTCCAGTCTGCAAATGATGGTTGCTGGAGTGGCCAGGACACTGTGTTCACTTAATCCCATTTACATGGTGGGACTCTAAACCAATTGGTTTGTCTCAGAGTCTCACCCACTCACAGTAAATTAACTCTTTCACTCTCTAGTTAGAATTTCTTTCCAAAAGGGAGCGTATTTTTTCCTCAGCCTGATCCATTTATTTTTGAGTGCTCACTTAATGTGATTATTCACTTTTCAAGCCTTTGCCACAGACAGCTCCACACAAACACATTCTGAGCTGCAATTTGCTCAGAATCAAGGAAAATTTGGATCCCCCTATGTTAGTTAAGCAATGCCCATTTTATCCTAGGTTCACTCATTAAATGATAAGAAATAAGCACATGAGTTGAATACATAGCTCAATGGTAGGGTGCTTGCCTAACATATGTTGCCTAACATATCAATCTTTGGTACCACATACATGTATACACACATACATATACACACAGGCATATACACATACATGCATATACACAGGTGCGTGTATATGTCAGGTAGATACTTCCTTCTGTTTATCCTCCACTGGGGATGTAGCTCAGTGATCAAGCACTTGCCTAGCATGTGAGACCCTGGGTTGCAGCATCACAAAATAATTTTAAAAGCCTCTTCTCAGTGTTTCTCACATGGGCAGTCATTTTTTTCGTGTCACAGAGCACACTAAAGGTACCTGGATGGTGAGCGATGGTGTAGACTGTCATTCTGGTAGCTTAGTCACTCAGGCTAGCATTCTCTTAAGTCATTAATGTCAAAGCAAATCACCTTTTCTTTGAAATCAAATAAATGTTACAGATGGTTTCCCAGGTTGGTGGTCTCTCTGTTGAGCCTCTGCTCTGTTCATTATTTTATCTGGGTTTGGCTGTCAGCTCTGGAGATGCTTGTCTTGTTTAAATTAGAGAGTTGGTGAATGAGGACATTCAAAATGGGAAAGGAATGAGGAGTGAATGAGCTATAATGGGAAGAAAGTATTTTCCTTCCATAATACACACTCTGTTTTTCACCTGAAGATGCAATCTGTTGAGATGGCATGTTTTTGAGGGATGGTGATTAAATTTCTATACAGTGTTAAAGGAATAGTCCATTGGACTGTATAGTACAGCACCTCTGTGTACACAATACTAAATAGTTTTGCTTAAGTGAGGCTGTTATGTTAGAAGGGTCTGTTTTTTGAACCACTTGGTTGTTCTTACCTTCTTTTTCAGTGCCTCCGGAGTAAAATGTTGTATGCAGTATTTCATTTGAGCAGATATGGGTATGTGTGTAGCCTTCTGGAGAGATTGAGGACAGCTAGCATTTTGAAAAATGGAGATTTGGGAATAACATATGTGTGTGGATGTCTGGAAAAAGGGAGGAAGCAGCTAAGATTGATGTAATACCCCTGCTGTAGTAATGGCCAACCCGGCCAGAGGGGCTACAGATAGGAGATGGTTATTAGCCTGGCAGTATTTACTCTTTGATTGTCACTTGATGCATATAAGTTTTCATAGTTTCTAAAATAGAAGAAGTAACAGAAATATCTTTTAAAGAGACCAAGATCTAATGAATGTTCCTGATAGAGTAGCATCTGGAAGTGTCATTGCAGTCCACAGCCAGTAGTCTCTGGAACCTTGGAAATTGAAGCTCCTGGGATAAATTGATGTTTCTATGGACTAGAAATGACAACTTTATTTTACAGTGCTAGGATTGAACCCAGGTAGGCTTTGCGCATTCTAGGCAAGCACTCAATTATTGAGTTGACAGCTTCAGACTCAAGAATGAAACTAAACACTAAAAGTTAAGAATATTAAAGTAGTATTACTGATGGGGGTCTTACTATAGAACTCTGTCTGGCCTGGAACTCGCTCTGTAGATCAGGCTGCCCTTAAATTCACAGATTTCCAGCTGCTCTTGCCCCTCCAAGTGCTGGGATTAAAGGTGTACACCACCATGCCTGGCTGTGTTTATGTATTGATTATCTACTCTGAAATGAAAAGTCGAATTGCTGGCTGGCTCCCGCTGAAGTCTAACAAGCTTTTGTGTATGTATTTACTGATGTTTACCATTTGAAATCTTGAACCACGTTTTCTCTTTCTCATTCATTCTCTCTCCTTTCTTTGGGACAGGACCTGTTTGCATTGGGCATGTAAACGCAACCATGGACAGGTGGTGTCCTACCTGCTACAATCAGGAGCCGACAGAGAGATTCTTACAACAAAAGGAGAAATGCCGGTACAATTAACATCCAGGAGAGAAATCAGGAAGATTATGGGAGGTGAGTTCGTTTGGGGAGCCTTTAAGATATGCTATAATTGGCCACATTGATACTGATCAGATAACTGGTCCTAATTTTTTATAAGTTAATTACTATGCCAAGGTTGTGATTGCATTTTTTTCTAGGAGGCCAATATTATATGGTAATTTTTTTTAATTTGTAAAATTGACAATAAAAAAATGGTAGTCATAAGCCTAATGAAATGTTCTTTCTATTCTGACCTGAAGAGTTAGTCAGTCCTGACCAAAGTCTGGGTCACATCTCAGATAACAACACTAGCTTCCACCATGCTCCTTTCTTTAGTAAATGTTATGTTCTGTATTTTTCTGTTTTCAAGTGGAAGAAGCTGATGATGATGACGAGATTCCCCAGCTGAAGAAGGAGTCAGAAATGCCCTTTGTTCCCAATTATCTGGCCAACCCAGCCTTCCCTTTTATCTACACCCCTGCAGCAGAAGATTCCACCCAGTTGCAGAATGGGGGCCCCTCCCCACCTCCAGTGTCACCCCCTGCAGATAGCTCGCCTCCATTGCTTCCCCCCACAGAACCTCCTTTGCTAGGGGCCTTTCCTAGGGACCACACCTCTTTGGCACTGGTCCAGAATGGTGATATTTCTGCCCCCTCTGCCATACTTAGAACACCAGAAAGCACAAAACCTGGTCCTGTCTGTCAGCCACCAGTGAGTCAGAACCGTTCCCTGTTCTCTGTCCCATCCAAGCCACCGGTATCTCTGGAGCCTCAAAATGGGACATATCCAGGACCAGCGCCAGCATTCCAGCCATTTTTCTTCACTGGAGCATTTCCATTTAATATGCAAGGTAACAGCATAGTACAAGGTAACTATAGTACAAGTATTAAATTTAGGAAATGCAATTTTGGTTTAATACTTATCTAAACTGATAGTCATATTTAAATTCCACCAGTTGTCTTAATAATAGATATTGTACTTAGTATTATGCCATTTTATTATTATTATTATTATTATTATTATTATTATTATTATTTTGGTTTTTCGAGACAGGGTTTCTCTGTATAGCCCTGGCTGTCCTGGAACTCACTCTGTAGACCAGGCTGGCCTCGAACTCAGAAATCCACCTGCCTCTGGTTCCCAAGTGCTGGGATTAAAGGCGTGTGCCACCACTGCCCGGCCATTTTATTATTCTTTAATCTGAAACATTCTCCATCCCTTTATACACATATATACACTTTTCTCTCCCTCTCTCCCTCCCTCTTCTCCCCCCCCCCCCCTCTCCCCCCCCCCCTCGGCTTGCCCCCCCCCCCCCCATTTTGTTTTGTTTTGTTGAGACAGAATTTCTCTGTGTAGTCCTGGCTGTCCTGGAACTTACTTTGTTGACCAGGCTGGCCTTGAGCTCAGAGATTTGCCTACCTCTGCCTTAAGTGCTGGGATTAATGGTATGTACCACAACCTTCTCTCTTTTTTAAAAGGAAGATTTATTCAGCCCAGACCTAGTGGCATGGCATATGCCTTTAATCCCAGTATTCGGGAGGCAAAGGCAGGCAGATCTCAGTGAATTTGAGGCCAGCCTGATCTACTGAACCATCAGTAGATCAGTGTCCTAGAAGTGAGTTCTAGGACATCCAGGGCTATTACACAGAGAAACTCTGTCTTGAAAAACAAACAAACAAATAAAACAAGCAAAAAGACAAAACCAGAAGAAATAGAAAGAAAAAAAAAATGTATTATGGGTCCTCGGCAGTTTTAGACTACTGCTGCTTTTGCAAAGGACTCTGGTTCTATTCTCAGTATCCGCACTGTAACTCACAACTGTCTGTACCTTCAGTTCCAAGAGGTCCAGTGCCCTCTTCTGCACTGGATGCACATTATATACACATACACACACACATACACACACACATATGTAGTCATGGCACATATAAAATAATTTTGAAAACAGGATTAATTTAAATTTTTTCTTATATATAGGAATGTTTTGCCTTTGTGTAAGTATGCCATGCATATGCAATCTCAGAGGCCGAAGTGGGTGTCAGATCTCCTGGAACAGGAGGTACAGGCAGTGTGATCCATGGTATGGGTACTGGGAACTAAATTCTGGTCCTCTGGAAAAACAGCAAGTATTCTTTAAAGTTGAGAGCAATCTCTCTAGCCCCATCTTTCCCCCTGTCATTCTTGACCTCTATAATTTTGAGGGTTCAAAGCAGTTACTTGGTGACATATGGCTTACTATCATCCTCTGTTTATTACTTGGTGTTATGCTATAAAAAAGAACTTAGAGGGGCTGGAGGGATGGTTTAGTGGTTAAGAGGACTGGCTGCTCTTCTAGAAGACCTGAGTTCAATTTCCCGCACCCACATGGCAGCTCACAACGTTATGTAATTCCACTCTGGGAGAATAAAATAAAAACAAATGTCAGTAGAGAAGGACTTTTCCTTCTCATTTATAACTGTGTGAACTTACAATCCTTTCTTTTTGGGTTTTTCATTTTTCCTTTTGGGTGTTTTGCCTGCATGTATGGCTGTATGCCATATATATGTCTGGTGTCCTCAGAGGCCAGAAGAGGGCAGTGGATCTCCTGGAATGAATTACAGATAGTTGTGAACCACCCAGTGGATTCTGGGAATTGAACCTAGGTCTCCAGGAAGAGCAGCCAGTGTTCTTAACTGCTGAGCAGTCTCGCCAGCCTGGTCTCCTGATTCATATTACACTCAGTGTGTTGTAATTTGATGCAGTCATCCTTTTGATATTCAGATATTCCTGATTTAGCCTGTGGGAACCCCTTTCAGCTAGTTCTGTCCTGTGGGCACATCCCCCTTATTCTAGTGCAACAAGATGGTCTTCATTTATAGTGTCATTTCCCCAGGCCAGCACTGCAATCACCATTTCTCCTGGGAGTTGTGGGGGTTTTGTTGGGGGGAGGGTAGAGAATTGGATTTAGCAGCTAGGATGTGGGCTCAAAGTGTCCTCATTGTTATAGGTGTAACAGTTCTAGGCTTAAGTAGAGACTAAGAGAAGGGAAAAGGAGGGTCGTGGAGAGGGAACAGGACAGGAGAAGAGGCAAGTATTTATATACATATGTCTGTATGTATATAAATACATCCATTATTCATATATATTCATATGTATATTTCTCTTTGTGTGTATGTTTGTTTTGGGGCAGAATCTCATTATGTAGTCCTGCCTGGTCAAAGGCTCACTATGTAGAATAAACTAGTATTGAATTCATAGAGATCTGCCTGCTTCTACCTCCCAAATGCTAGGATTAAAGGAGTACACCACCATGCCTGGCTGTCGGTATCATTTTGACAACATTAGAAACCAGATGATCAAACAGACAGTTCTAATTCCAGTAAAATCCATAGAATCTAGTGTACACTTATTTTTAATTTTTATTTATGATTAACTTACTTCCTAGTTTTGAAAACCTAGTACTCTACCTGGTAGTATCAGTGACCCACGATACTGTGAGGAATCCATACTTTAAGAGCAAGACAGAACTACCAAATATATGTAAACAGTTGGCTTGAATCATCTTGACACCTGAGTGTGGAATATGAGGGCAGATCACTTTTAACTCTTATTTATGAATAGTAAGTGGCGTTATCTGCTCTCAAGCAAGAACTACTCCCTTATTAAGGTGCAGTATTTCAAGTCAGGCTTAGATGCAACTATTTGTTGTTGTTGTTGTTCCTTTGCTCTTTTGTTTTGATTTGGTGGTTTGTTTTGTTTTTGTTGATTTGAATATGTATCCTAATCTGGCCTAGAATTCACTATGTAGACCAAGTTGGCCTGGACATCTGGTTGTTTGTACCTCCTGACTTACAAAGATGAATTGGTTTAGTGTTTTGAAACAGTGTCTCACTATGTAGTCCAGAATACCCTAAAACCTCTGGTCCTTCTCTCCACCTCCTGTTGCTGGGATTGTAAATGTGAGCTGCAGTCCATGCCTGCCTTCTTTACTCTCTGTATTTCAAGGAGTGTTATATATGTCCTATAACTTTAGATACATAATTGTTGGATCCTGTCAGAGTTCTTCATGTAGCATATCTTGCCCTTGCCATCTTTTTGCCTCTTCTCTTTCCTACTCATGTGTGATTGGTACTAAGGGATGAGCGGCACTGGATAGCAGCTGCACCTTTTTGCTTGGGGACCATAGCAGAGAAGACGGTGCAGGCAACTGCCCCGGCAGAGCCACGGAAGGCTGTAAACAAACCCTCCTGACTGGACTAGGATTTCTAGTGAGTGCTGCAGACCTTAAATCACATGCTCTATGCTACAGTACCATTTCTCTCTCACTTTTTCTAGAGCTGGTACTCAAGGTGAGGATTCAGAACCCATCTCTTCGTGACAATGATTTCATTGAAATTGAACTGGATCGACAGGAACTCACCTACCAAGAACTGCTCAGAGTGAGTTGCTGTGAGCTGGGTGTTAATCCAGACCAAGTGGAAAAGATAAGAAAGTTACCCAACACACTGTTAAGAAAGGTAAGGAAAGTCTTTTCAGTATGAGTGGTTGCTGTTTACATTTCAAACACACCTAACTTCTTCCTTGGTTACTGAGTCACAGCTTAAGGGGAAGCCAGTAAGAAGGAGTAAGGAGAGCCGAGGCCATGGCTCAGGTCACGGCCTGTGCTTGTTATGTGCAAGGCTCTCAGCTCCAGCTCCGACCTGACAATCCATAAGCTTTCTCTCCCTTCATCAGAGTCCTCAGAGAAGCCCCCAGTGTACTCATTGATTTATTTTGAGACAGAGTCTTGATATGTAGCCCTAAATTGATTGGTTGTATGTCCCAGGCCAGCCTTGGGTTTATGGCAGTCCTCCTGCCTCTGCTTCTTGCCTGCTGAGATTAAAGGTGTGAACTATCATACTCCAGTACACTAGCACTTTTGAAGGTTGGAAGATAGCAGGATGTTGCATGGGCCTGTTTTAGTTGTTTCCATAGTGACCTGTGGGGCTTGCCTTATGCCATATGATGATGTGTGGTCCACCTGGCATCTTTGTAATGCTCCAACCAGCTATGGGCTCTCCAGCATCAAGCTTCTGGCTTCTCTAAGTTCCTGAGGAAACTTGACACTCACCTTCCTGTCCCTTTAGGGCATTTTCATCCTGCAGCAGAGACTGTTAGAACTTTCTCCATCTTGTCCAGGTTAGATGTGGGGCTAATCACTACTTAGCTATTTCAGGGATTTGATTTTTCTTCTAGATTAAAGATGAACCAAGACCCTGGAATTGATACAACCAACTAAGTAAGCATAGACACAAGCTGCTGCTATTACTTTGTTATCTTGGGCTAGCAAGATGGCTCAGTGGGTAAAGGCACCTACTGCCAAGTCTGAGGACCTGAGTTCTGTCCCAGGGCCCCACATGGTGGAAGGAGAGAACCAATTCCCACAGGTTGCCCTCTGATCTCCACATGTGCATTATGACACAAATGTGTACACGCAAAATAAACAAATGTAATAAAAGAGTTAACTAAATGAAAGTTTTAATCCATTGCCCCGCTTTGTTTTAGGACAAAGATGTTGCTCGACTCCAGGACTTCCAGGAGCTGGAACTGGTTCTGATGATAAGTGAGAATAATTTTCTGTTTAGAAATGCTGCATCCTCACTGACTGAGAGGCCTTGCTACAACCGGAGAGCTTCAAAACTGACATACTAATGCAGCAGGGACTTTATCACTGAGTATTGTGACAGTATGTGTCACCTCTGGGCCAAAGGACAAGCCATTGATCCCAAAGCCTCGGATGCCCACCAGGGCCCCTGGTGCCACTGCATAGTGTTCACTAACATCCTGCCTCAGCAGGCGGGAACCCCGACCCCCAGCAGCGGTGCCACTCTTCCAAGCCTCTTGGTGCACAATAAACCTATTGCTGAATCTCTGAACAGCTGGAAAGTAGTCTTGAGAGGCAGAAGCTGAAGGTACAAGAGCCAGTGTTTAATGTGTAGAATCTAGAGAGTTGTTGACGCAGAAGCTCAGAGCGCAGACCTATTTCTAGCCACTCCTGTTGACAGTGCGCCTGAAGGGTCGGGCGTACTTCTCTCTTGGTATTGCATGCTCATGACACTCATGAAATTTTGAACTGATTAGGGAGGAAGACTGGGGAAAGAAAGCAAGCACAGGTACAGGACAAAGGGATTCCAGTGTGACCTGTGGCTGTGAGGTCTCATATAGCATATTTATAAATGTTACTCAGGTTTAAAGTATTTAAAAATATAGTTACCTAATTGTAAATAGGCTGTTTACCAAAAGAGCTTCCCCTCCCCTAGTTTTCTTTCATGACCACGACCACTCATGACTGTGGCTATGTCTACAGTCATCTTCGCATCTCCTCCCCTCCACAGTCACTAGAGGGCTCTCTAATGCTTTCTAAGGGAGCCACCACCCTGCTCCGAGGCGGCTCCTGTCACCCTGTTTAATTGCGCCATTCAAGAAGAGCACAAGCGCTGCTGGACCGACCAGGTGTCCACCACTCTCACTCCCACCAGGACAGGACAAGAGCAGCTCTGGAGCCTGGATTTGTTGCTGTTTTAAAGGTTATTGTGGGAAACTGAACTAAAGGAGTTAGCATCTTTATTTTTGTATCAAAGATAAAGGTTATTTTGGAAATTATTAGGGTTTTTACATAACTGAGATCTGTTGCTTTTGTAAACAAATTGTTCAATCTTAGGAATTCCCCGTTACCTCCACAGTCAGTTGTGAGGGCCTGATTAGACTCTGGAGCGTGGTGTATGAATCTTCTCCAAGAGTTCATTCTAGAGTCTTCCCCTCCTCAGCATCATTAAAGATGAAAAGCCTCCATTTGCTTAACTTTAGATTGGACCTGGCCCACTCAGAGGAGCAGGAGAGCAGGGCAGGAGCAGCGCTGGCGAGGATCCCGCTGTCTTAAGCTTTCTCCCCATAGTGCCTATAGTTTCCGAAGAAACTTAACTTCCTGGGTATTAATTTTATTAGAACACTGCAGTTGACTGAAAACATGCAGATGTACTGGAAGAGAACCTTGTGCTGAAGTAATGGCCTCCCACTGCCGCCGAGTGCTGAACTGAGCTTGATGTGTTCCTCAAAGCCAGTGTCATGGGGTCACTGTGGGGTGACTGCATGGTACCCACCCCTGGTACAGCTGGTGACTTCCCTTGTAGAGTGTTTCCATAGCAGAGTGGCGGTTGCTCATCACCCCTTTCCCAAGTGCTTTAATGAAGAAACCTCCCTTGTGTTTCAACCAATCAGAAACTACTTTATCTAAATGTACTAACCTTTTTTTTTCCTGATTTGCTTTGAAAAAGTTTAGTAATTCAATTAAGTGTGACTCCATCTTAGAAGAAATAAACTCAGTATTAATTCATGTCTAAATTACTGGGGTTCAGACTCCTTCAGCCATCCTAGTTAACTAGAGATTCTGAGAAGCAGAAGGATCTGGCTGGGAGGTGGGCTACAGAGGAGCAAGCGAGCGCTTCAGAGTGACCAAAGGTCATGGTGTCCCACACGGCTCTGCCCAGTGTCCTGGCCTTTGCTACAGTCCTCTGGGGCCAGTGTCTCAGGCAGTGGGATGAAACTGCATGGTTGCTCTGAGGTGAGTTCCGAGTCTTAATCTATGCATTCAGAGAAATATTTTTATATGTGTTGTGTAATTTATAACAAGGGATTTTCTTTTAAGCTTTGTTAACTGAATGCACCTCTCCTCCTCCACTGCATATTTTAAAGCATGTGTTCACATTGTGTAAACATTCACAGAAGACTTTTCCTCGTGTGTTGTTGACTCTTTAAATATAATAGGTATTATTAAAATTAAATGTTAACTGACCAAGCCCATTTTCTCTCATGTTGCCCTCGTACACAGCACTGTCTTCTAATCATAGAGGGTCCAGATTGCTGTGACCTCCCATGGGGCTGGTGCTGTGGGGAAAAAAGAGGACCAGCTCCCCAGCTGAGTGTCTGCCACCCCACTGTTGCCTCTGTTCTGGCAGCACTCATGCCCTGTCGTGAGTGTCACTGTCTCACCCTGTGGGTAGCATCTGGAGATGGATTCTGTGTGACGTCTTCCCTCCCAGTTCACAGCAGTCACTTGGTTTCCCCGGAGTCGCTGAGCCAGCTAGCTAGAGGTCATCCCCTATTAACTGCAGTCTTTGATTATCCTATTTACTTGACACAACCGAGCCTCCCCTTAGGGCTGTCAGCACCTGTCATGGCTTCAATGAGTTCAGAAGCGAACTCCCAAGACAGGAGAGGAAGCACAGCCTCACACCTTCAGGTCTTTAGCTGGGAAGGATGCTGAATGAATCTCCTGTTTGGTTTAGGCCTCCTAGCACCTCACAAAGCAGACGTCATGCCAAATTGGCCTAATAAATCAGAGAGCACAGCAGAGACCTTTTCTTAGCACCGAGGAGAAGCAGAATAATTTGGGCATTTGTGCTCTCATACTTGTTCTATCAGAAGGATGGAAGTCGCCTTCCATACACGCATAAACATCCTGGGCAGAAATAGCCTGCCAAAAAAAAAGAAGAAGAAGAAGTGATTAACCTTTAACAAATGGTCCTGCAGCATAGGCCAACCCAGGGCATATAGAAAAAGCAGATCAAAGGCGCCATCTCCTTGGTGACTGCCAAGCACTTAGGGTGGGGAAAGAAAAACAGCCACTACCCGCATGCAGTCACTTCTCACCAACAGTAAGGGTACAGATGAGGGTGAGCTCGAAGACAGAGAGGTTCTTTTCAAATGCAGTCCTGGGACCAGATGGACTGTGCGGGGGGGGGGGGGGGGGGGGAAGTCTTTCGTTGGCTTGTTCAGAATGGCTCCAGGGCCTGGGCAGGCAGGGACCTAGGATACTTTTGGCCTTCCTGTTCACCAGCTTGACTGGAGGAGAAGGAAAGAGCAATGGCCTCCCTAGTGAACAGGCATCTAGAGGAGCCAGGAGGGGAGAGCTCACATTCATTTTAGCCCCTGGTGGGTGGCTTGGAAGACTGAGGAATGATGTGGACCCAAAGTGTGCTCAGCAGCTCTTCCAGGAAGCCCAGGTCTCACTCAGGTCAAGTTCCAGGGCCTTCATTTTCCTACCTTCTCACAGCATCTGCCCTGCAGAGTGGGAAGCACTGTAATTTTGCTGTGAATTTTTGGCTATGAAGATGGTATTTACAGCCAAAGGCTTTGGGTCTGAAGGTTTCAGATAACTGCAGCCACACAGAAGTGTAGGAGGGGCTCGGCATTCCCTGGTTCTTCAAGAAGGTTCTAACCACCAGACTTTGCAAACAGGCAGAAGAAGGTAACGTGGTCCAAATGCTGTTGACTACAGCTTTATTTCATCAGTGGATTCAGACAGCACCAGTACAGGGACTCTGTTCCCAGGACAGACTGACCTAGCAGTCCCTGGTCCAGGAGGAGAAAGGTTCATTTAAAAAAAAATGGAAAATATGAATATGTAGAGGCTGGAACAAGGTTTCTTAAAAACTGCAGTACGGGAATAATGGTAGATTAGGACCAGGAGACCCAGGCACGGGGCAGGGGTAGGAACTTGGCTTTGAACCTCAAACTCACTTCCTCATTCCACTGTTAAGTGTGGCTAGTCTGTGAGGCAATTTGGAGAATTAAAAAAAAAAAAACACTCAAAATGTCCCCACTTGTTGCCATTAAGTCCACTCTGCAGATACTTGCTGTCAGTTCAGACTAGGAAGAAACCCTTGGAATGCATATTCTAGGCGAGTCCTGCATCCTTGGCCATCCCATAGAAGATGCCTCCAGCTGCAATGAGGTTGACTGGAGAATCAAATTCAGCTACTACTCCTTTGTCCAAGACCAGGACCCTAGCCAAAAAAAAAGAAAAAAGAAAAAGTAGTCAAGTCTCCTAGCCCTGGAGGCCTGCCCTGCCCCTTTGGGTACTGCTCAGGCTCTGCAGTGACATGGCAGCCTACCCACTTCAGTCACCCTACTCAGCCCAACTGATAGGCCACGTATGCACACTTGCAAGGCTGGTTATTTTCGCTATTTTGTTAGCTCAGTGCGCGAAGCAGTTTCTGGGATCAAACATGAAGCCCTATTCATCTCTGCCAGTCTGAGCTTGGAAAGCCTTCCCTAATGAGCCTCTCCTCTTGCTGGGGTCACAGGGCTTCAGGAGGCTGTGTGCAGGGAGCCACAGACCTGCACGCTGGGTCCTGTGTACATCCATCTTGCTTTGTGCCAGCTCACAAAGGCACACGGCAGGAAACAAGGCTGCAGAGAGGCCAACACTGCAATCCCAGGACTTGGGCTGCTGCTGCTGCTGCCTCCGATGCTGCATGGATCAACTGTCCCCACCCCAGGCAAGCCTGAGCCTGGAGTTAGAGTCTCCTAGCAACCACACACAGGATGCACCTGGCATAAGACCCATAGGCAGCTGCACTAGGGTAAGGTGGGAGGGGTGGGGCTGTCCCTCCCAAGCCTGGAGAGAGACCCTCCTTTTGTGAGACAAGCAGGTTGCTTTCTGAACCCCACCTGCTGGCCTCCTAGATCTTTGTGCTGAGAAGGAGTGACCATTACTTCCTGACCACTGTTTAAACTTGCCCAAGAGGCTATGTCATCCAAACTCAGTCTCTAGTGGCTCCTCCTGGCCCTTAACATGAAAACTAACTGAATCTGCATGGTCAGCTTTTGGGGGCTGTTCCTCTCTCTGACTCTGCCCTCCAGCCTCAGTGCTCCCTGCCTTGGGGCTGTGCTGCCTCTAGTTCTGAGGTATACAGCCTCCTCCCTTCCTCATTCCCCTCTCCTCTCTTATCCTTTGTGTCTAGCTGACACTTTCTTAGCAGAGAGGGTCCTGCTACCTTGTGTAGACTGACTCTTCTGCCTGCACACAGGGACCCCTGCTTCCTTCCCATGGACTCTAATTGCAGGCTCTGTAACCCGACTCATAATTTCAGCCTGCTCTTTTAGAAGGTGTGACCTCCCAACCCCCATGACGGGGGCCCAAGCCTCCCACCCTAGGGCTGCTGGGGAATGAGTCTGTCTGGCCTCCAGATGCAGAGCCCAGCGCTTCCAGCTACTGGCACTCTGCTCCCAGTGGGGTTCTGAGTGGGAGTGGAAGATAGACATGGAGGGATGGGTCAGACACAGGGAAGCATCAGGCATACACACACACACACACCCCGGAAGATTCTGCTGGCTGCATGGGGACACTTCCAAGAGAAAGCATGCGAACTCTGGTTGATCCACTACCCTGCCTGAGGAAGCCAAGAGATTCTGAGGGCAATCCTTGGAGGAACGAGTGCTAGGAGAATCACAGTAACGGGCTTTAAGGGGGCTAGGGAGAAAACTGGCGTTTCTCAGCGTTACCCTCATTATTAAACAGTACTTCATTGACTCCTTAATAGCAGTTCTGAGAGATCTGGAGCAGGCCCAGAAAAGCTTTGCAAGTTGCCCATAGTCACACAGCAATCAGGGGCTCAGTGCTCTGGCTCAGACACAAAGCCTTCCCCATAAGCATCAGCTCTTTCCAGCACTGTTAGGGTCTAGTCACTAGGGATGGGACTCAGGAATCTGTCATGCACCTCCCAAGCAGCTTAACATACCCTCTGCGACCTGTTGTACTTCCCTGTCCCAGGCGGGAGTCGTGAGGTACTCAGGGCAGACGAGGTGATGGACAAACAAACACTCTCTCAACAAGCGTGGAAGTGACATGAGGGGCCATCCTCATCTCCTTACCCATCAACAGTAAGGAGCGCTGGCTCCTCTGTGGTGGTCTGTGCGGTTTCCAATGTCTACGGAGCCTGGTACACTGTTCCTCACATGTTAGTCATTTGGAAAGGACCCTGTGTCTTTCTTTGCATGTGTTGTTGTACCCAGTTATCGTTGCTCTATTCTACTTTGTATTCGAAGCTCGGGAATCCCGCTCTGTGGCCCCATACCATAGCCAATTCCAAGAGTCTCACACCCAGATACTTTCATTGGCTCCGCCTCTTCCTGACTCCCAGGTGACAGCTGTAGATCCCCCTCTCTTGGCTTCCGGGGCTCACCTGTTGTAGTCCATGATTGTGTTGAGCCGGTGGGCAATGGTCAGTACAGTGCAGTCTTCAAACTGGGTACGGATGGTGCCCTGGATGAGGTCATCAGTCTCCAGGTCAATGGCAGCAGTGGCCTCGTCTAAAACCAGGACTCGGCTCTTTCGGAGCAGGGCTCGGGCTAGGCACACGAGCTGTCTCTGGCCAACACTGAGAAAGAAGGCAGGTGTTTCCAGCTAGGTGCCCAGGCTACCTTCCAGGCAACCCTCCTCTCCAAAATGTTTGTCTCCACTCCTTCTCAACAGCCCGGGACTGGTTGTCTACTTTTCCTGGTTCTGCCACAGATCTCCAGGAGCAGGGACAAGGGCTTGTACCATAATGAGGCACCTGGAGGGCTAGAGCCAGAGCCAAACACCACTGGGACGGCTCTGTTGTAAATATTCTTAGGTCTGTTCTCCTGTGCTTCCTTCCCGACCACTTTACAACTAGTGCCACTGTGTGCTTTCAGTGCATGCTATCAGCCAATCACACTTTAGTAAGAACATATTGGTATCACTCTTCCTGGATATTTACATACAAGCCACTCGACGCCATCTTCCTAAAACTATGATTATACCATTCTGACAGTCATCTCCTACCCACACGGGGAATAGAGACCATGGCTCTATCTGGGAGACATGTAAGGGAAGAACCTGGGGACTCCCCGATGGAGAACCAGGACAGCTGATCCTTATCTTCTACCTCTGGCCTTGAAAGTCAGAACCAGTAAACAAAGGGAGGCTGTGTTCCCAACCACAGAGGCCACAACAACGCAGCCCCTGCGCCCCCAACCCCCCCATACATACACACACCCAAGGACAAATACCTCAACCCTTCCCAGAGGGGTGAGTCACAGCCAGAGTAAAGACCGGCCTCCCTCCCTGGCCTCTTCCCGCAACTAATGAAGGTTTTGGCAGCAGCATGAGCTGCCAGATAGAACTCAGGGCTGATTAATGGTGGGCCTGGCACAGGATGCAGGTTATACTTAAAGTGACCACAATCTCACTGAGGGAGAAGGAGGGACCATTTCTGTCTCTGATCCTGGTGTAAAGGGCTACAGACATCTGGGGGAAGTGCTGGGGACCAGCAGACAGCCAAGAGCTCTGGAGGCAGAGATTGGAGAGCCCCTACTGCCACCAGCCACCCTCTCCCCCATGTGCTTATGTAAGTAAAAGCCAATTAAAGGTACACATTTACCCTTACGGACTTTTTGGAGGGGGAGAGAAGGCGCTGTACTGGGAATTGAACCCAGACCTCACATTCACTAAGCAAGAGCTCTATCTCCAGCCAAGGCTGGCCTTGAACTTTGAATTCTTTTGGAGCAACTAGTTGGGATTGCAGGCGTGTGTCATCAGACCCACACCACACATTTTCAATTGGAAAGAGCCTTGTGATGAAGCAAGGACAGTAATGGGGACAAGTCTCACACTTCCCTGAGTCCCTTGCCCTGTGTCTGGCTGCTCGTGCAATTTTGGGCAAGTAATTCCATTTCTATTTCCGGTCCATGGGACAACAGTAAAGATTAAATGAGACAGTGGAGGCCAAAGTACTTTGAATACTGCAAAACATTAAGCACTGGTCAGATGTGACCTTCTGTTTGTTTGTTTCAGGTTTTGAAACATGAGTATGTGCTGAATATAAAGATGGGGGAAGGGTTAGGAATGTAGGTCACGGGAGAGTGCTTCTGAGCATGTGCGAGGTCTTGGGTTCCACCCCAGCACCAAAAGGAAAGAGTTAGAAAAGAAGAGAGGGCAGAAAGGGGAGAGAACTTGTTGACACTTCACAGGAGTACATGTAGGCTAAGTGCTTCTCAGCAGAAAAGACCCAAGACTGCTTCCTTCAAAGTGTAGCCACTGACTGGCTGCATCTGACTCTCTCAGACTTGAATTTTAGCTACTCTGGACAGAGCTGTACTGAAAGTGGAAAATACAACCAGGTGTGGTATCTCATCTTAGAAGGCAGAGGCAGGGAGAGAGGG
>NW_021604658.1:10710352-10754082 GCF_004785775.1 Grammomys surdaster
GAGAGAAACAGAGAGATAGAAGCAGAGGCGAGATTGCTCTGTGAGTTTTAGTCTAGCCTGGTCTACATAGCAAATTTTAGGACAGCCAGGGCTACTTACATAGAGAGGTCTTATCTCAAAAATCAAACAAAAACAACAATAACAAACCAAGAAAATGGAAAATACATATAGTATTCTAAACTGTAAAAAAAAAAACCTGCAAAATGCAAAATATCTATAATAACTTCCTTTTTTTTTTTTTTTGAGACAAGGACTCATCATGTAGCCCAGAGTGGCTTTAAGTTTAAGGTACTCTTCCTGTTTCAGCCTCCCAAGGTCTGGAATGATAAGCACATATCACCTAATAGCTTTTATACTGATGGCACAATGAATGTTATTTTAGATACATTAGCCTGAATAAAATGTGCTATTAGAATTTATTCCAGGGCCTGTTTAGTTAGGTCAGTGTTCTCAACCTGTGAGTTGCAATCACTTTGGGGGTTGCATATCAGTTATCCTTCATATCAGATATTTACATTTTGATTTATAATAGCAAGGGTTTATTATGAAGTAGCAACAAAAATAATTTTATGATTGAGGGCCACCGCAACGTGAGGAACTATATTAAAAGGAGGTAGTGTTAGGAAGGCTGAGAACCACTGAGTCACACGGCTAAGCGGATAAAGGTGCTGGCCACTGGGACTGATGATCTGACTTTGATCCCCACGACCCACATCTTAGAAGGAGAGAACTGGCTCCTGTATGCCATCCCATCCTACACCTGAGTATCACTAAACGAATACTTACAATTTTAAAAATATTTTATTCTATTGGGTATGGTGGTGCAGCCCTATAATTCTGAGTTCTAGGCTAGTCTGAACTACGCTGTGAGTCTGTCTCAAAAAAAAATAAGGTAAGCAAATTAAAATTTTAAAAGATGTATTTGTGTGTGTGTGTGTGTAAGAGAGAGAGAGAGAGAGAGAGAGAGAGAGAGAGAGAGAGAGAAAGAGAGAGAGAGAGAGAGAGATCGATCCTGTGGAGGCCAAAGAGGGCACTGGGTCCCTTGGAGCTGGATTCTCAGGGAGTGATGAGCCATCTGATGTCAGTGCTGAGAAGTAGACTCTGGTCCTCTGAAAGAGCAGCAGGTGTTCTTAACCACTAAGCCACCCCAAATTAGTTAATTAACTCACCTGTGTGTTCTTGTTTGTTTGCCTCTCTTGTTTTCATCAGCATAATTATTGTATATGTATGTGTTTGTGTGTCTGTGTATTTATGTGCATATAAGCTGTGTGTAGGCAAGTGTTGAGGTCAAAGGACAACTCTGTAGAGTCAATTCTCTTCTTTTCTGGTCACCAGGTTTGTGTGACAAGCACCTTTCCCCCACTGAGCTGTGTCATCAGCCTGTACCTCTTTTGAGAAGGGGTATCACCATTGTGGTGGTTTGAATAGGCATGGCCCCCAGGAGTTTATGTGTTTGAATGGTTGGCCCATAGGGAGGGGCACTGTTAGGTGGTGTGGCCTTGTTGGAGTAAGTGAGTCACTGTTGGGGCAGAATTTGAGATTATAAATGTTCAAACCATGCCCAGTGTAGAGGACAGTCTCCTGCTGGCTGCCTGTGGATCAAGATGTTGAACTCTTGGCTCCTCCTTCACCATGCCTGCCTGCACGCTGCCATGTTTCCTGGTGTGTGATAATGGACTGAACCTCTGAAACTGGAAGCCAGCCCCAATTAAATGTTTGCCTTTATAAGAGTTGTCGTGGTCATGGTGTCTCTTCACAGCAATAGAAATTGTAACTAAGACAACCTATGCTGCCCATTAATGTGTTTACTAGAAAAAAAAATATGGCTTGTATTATATATATCTATGTTATTTATTACTTTATTTATATAGGTATTTTGCCTGCCTGCATGTCTATGTACAACATGTGTGCAGTACCCAGTAAAGCTAGAAGAGCAGGGTAGATACCCAGGAATAGGAGTTACAGCTGCTGTGTAGTCATTGGGAATTGAACCTGGGTCCTCTGGAAGAGCAGGTAGTGCTCTTAACTGCTGAGCCATCTCTCTAGTTCTCATATTATTACCAGGGAGCGCAAATCGAGCGGACATAGCTTATTATCATCCCTATTTTATTGTGAATGTAAGAGAGACGGAATGGTTAAGCAACTTGCCCCAAATCACACAGCAAGGGCTAGAAATATGGCTTAGCAGTAAAGAGCTTGCCTAGCATTTGTGAATCTAGCACCAGAAATGAAGAAACTCAAACAAAATACAAAAGAAAATCTAGGTATCTTAAGGCTTTGAACTCAGTAAGAACAAACTGCTGATTCCTGGAACACACAGCCCTGGGGCTTGGGCTATGGGACCTGAGGGTAGGGGGTAGGGAGGTTACAGGAAATGCAGAGGGCACCCACTCTGTACAGTCCTGAGATGACCCCTCCATCCTGGCAAATAGCTTTATCTTTCTTTCTTCCTTTCTCTCTTTCTTTCTTTCTTTCTTTCTTTCTTTCTTTCTTTTTTTCTTTTTTTTTTTTTTTTTTTGGTTTTTAGAGACAGGGTTTCTCTGTGTAGCCCTGGCTGTCCTGGAACTCACTGTGTAGACCAGGCTGGCCTCGAACTCAGAAATCCGACTGCCTCTGCCTCCCAAGTGCTGGGATTAAAGGCGTGCGCCACCACTGCCTGGCTCTTTTTTATTTTTTAAAGAAGCCTTTTTTTTTATAAATCTTTATTTTTAAAGATATATATATATTTTATGTATATGAGTATACTGTAGCTATCTTCAGACACACCAGAAGAAGGTGTTAGATTCCATTGCAGATGGTTGTGAGCCACCATGTGGTTGCTGGGGTTTGAACTCAGGACCTCTGGAAGAGCAGTCAGTGCTCTTAACCACTGAGCCATCTCTCCAGCCCTAGCTTTATCTTTCTAAAAGAGCGTGCCCTTCTTTTTATTCGATCCACAGGTACAGGACCCTGGAGCCCAGAAGATTCCAGCAAGGGTGGGAGTATTTTGTCTGAATGTCACTGGGGTCGAATTAGATGAGATCCAGAGCTGGTTCAAATCCCAGGCATGCCTTCTCTCAGCTGTGCAACTTTGACTAACCCCCTGCCCACTCTGAGTTTGTTTCCTAAACTGCAAAGTGAGGCTTGCGTGAAGAGCCTGTGGGGAGGCACCCTGTGCCTGCTGAGAATGTATTTTAGACAAAATAACACCCCTGTGCAACTCTGGCTGAGGGGCATGCCTGTGTGGATCAGTGGTCCCCAGTGTGGGGCAGCATTCCTGACATGTCCGCTCCCACACCTACCTGAGATTATCCCCACCCTCGGCACACTGGAAATCCAGGCCTGCTGGTTGACTGCTCACAAATGTGTTCAGGTGGGATAGCTCCAGGGCCCTCCAGATGTCCTCCTCCGAGTAACGGCCAAAGGGATCTAGGTTCATGCGCAGGGTGCCCGAGAACAGGATGGGGTCCTGGAGACATAAGAAGGTCAGAGAGAAGTAGCTTAGCTCCTATAAGGAGTCCTGGGAGCATGAAGAAGAAAAGAAACTCAAGCGGCTGCTCTCTGTTCTGCCCCCAGTCCTCTAGAAGGAGAACTTTACCAGGGTGATAAAAACCTGTGGGGGAGTGATAAACCTCAGCTTGGCCAGTTGCTAAGTTCCCTGCTGAAGCAGGAACCAGCACCACTAATCTGACTGAAGTGTCTATTCAGCATTAAAAAAAAAAAAACAAAACCCACACTAAGGAGGCAGAAAAGGCTGTGCCATTTGGAACTGTGCAATCAGGAGAGAAAGATAGGACATCTTATCATTGCTGAGCTTGCAAGGAGCCTGTGGTCCTTCTCAGTTGCTAGTCCAGGTGCCCAAGGGCAATCCTGACTGGCCAAGGTGTCTGCCCTTCTAGATTTATGCCTGGGTAAGCTCTTGTGTTGACTGTGCTCCCCGGTGTGGAGGCATCTCCTCAATCAGGCCCCAAGGCCCAGTTCTTAAATTCCGAAGAGTTTTTTTTTGGGGGGGGGGCACAACTGAGGACAGGACGGAGGGAGTTGGCAGAGGGCACATGGGGTCAGGATGGACGGACAAGGGCCCAACACCATGGAAGACACAGGGACACACCGGGCTCAGCAGGCTTCTACCTGAGGGATGATGGTGAGCTGAGAACGCAGGTCATGGAGGCCAATGTGTGCCACATTGAGTCCATCGATGAAGATCTCACCCTCTGCGGCCTCCAGAATTCGGAATAGGCAGAGAGTCATGGAAGATTTGCCAGCCCCAGTGCGGCCCACAATGCCTACCTGTGGGACAAGGGAAAGGTTGTCAGGGGCACCTCCAGGTTTCCATCAGCAGCCAATAGATATTCTGGTCCTCCCCACAAGGGTTTGACAATGTCCTAAGGCACAAGTACCTTCTCCCCACCCTCCACACGCAGAGTCAGGTTCTTCAGCACCAACTCGAGGCCAGGGCGGTACCGCACTGAATAGTTCCGGAACTCCACCACCCCTCGCGTGGGCCAGCCTTCAGGAGCACGATTGTTCTCCACCACCCAGGGGGCCTAGTGGGAGACAATTGGGTTCTCCTGTTCACATCAGGGTGATAGCATCCAATCTCTCCCCTACTCTTCAGCTCCACCTCTTTCCAGACACCTCAATCTTCACCCACCTGGGTCCCTTTTAGGGAGACCTGGCACCCTGTGGTTCTGTGAATCATTACACCCTTTGACTTTTTTCATAAAAGAAACCCAGGGCCTCACACTTGCCAGACAAACATGTTAGCCCTTTGATTACGCTCCCCCAAGTGCTTCTCCAAAATCTCACAGTCCTGCCCCTGCTGCTCTGAGGGTCTCTCCCTGCCTGCATTAGCCGCCCCCCCCCTTGTCATATTTATTTATTCTTTATTCCTAAGTGTCACCAGTGAGACACAGCTCTTGATTTGGAAGGCTTTTGTTCCAGCTTGCACAGGAGCATATATGATCTATACATAAGCCAGTCTATAGTGAAACAAGTGAGCTCTTGGGCCCAGATAAACTTGGGGTTGCTGGTCTACACATTATTCAAGATATGACAGAGGTCACCTGAAGGAGTTGAGGGAACAGGCAGGTGGCTATCTGGAGGAATAGCTTTGGCTGTTTGTGTTCTGAGAACAGGGACAGGTACTCTGATACCTCCCAAGTGCTGGGATTATAGGCTTGAGCCGCCACACCAGGGTTATTTAGCGGTAGGGAGAGAACCCAGGGCTTGGTGCATGGGGCCCTTCCAAGAATGAGAACCTGTGTGCTGGCCCAGGCTGCACACCCATGAAGCCAACCTAGCTTCTGGGAAGCCAGACAGTAGGCAGTGAAAGCTGCAGAGGAATGTGGGCACGGTGGCACACACCCAGAATGACAATCCTCAGGAGACAGGAGTAGGATTGTGAGTTTGAGCTAAATAGCAAGACTGTTTCCAAAACCCCAAGGGTTAGGGATGTAACTCAGTGGCAGAATGCTTGCCTAGCATCCGTGAAGTCCTGGGTTCCAGCGCCAGCACTAGGAAAGGAGAAAAGGAGGAAGAGGAGGAGAGGGAGGAGAAAGAGAGATCTGGAGGGGAAGGGGGAGGGAGAAGGGATTAGGAAGAAAGGGATTAGAGAAAGAAGAGAGAGTGGAGAAGGGGAGGGGGTAAGGGAGGGGAGGGGGAGGGAGAAAAAAAGGAGTGGGATGGGAAGAAAGGGGGGGGAGCAGGGAGCAGCAGAACCAACACCAGCAGTTCATACAGTTAGCTCTGTCCAGGAGATGCTAAAGGCAGACACAGACATCAGGACTGAGAGCAGCCTCATTTGGAATAAACCAACTAGTTGTGTGCAAACACAGGACATGTTGGCTGTAGAGAGACGTAGAGATATGGGTATCTCAGGAATCCCGTGTAGGGTAGGGGAGGTAGAGCTAGCATGGAGGCCAGGTTGTTTTGGGAAGGGGAACAAGTAAGTGTGTAGGGGGTGTGACTGTCAGTGAAGGTCTACCAACAGACCCAAGCCCTGGATCACATAAGATCCCAAATGGAAGAGTGAGTGGTTTCATCCGGATGTAGCTGATGTTGAATCAGAACAAGGGTTCTTGAAAGAGAGCATAGGCCTCTTAGACTGGAGAAGGGCAGGCTATGGGCAAGATGTTTCCTGGAAAGCAGGCTGCAGCAAGGTAAGATCTAGGATAAGGAGGGAGTAGAACATGTATAGATAACAGCTTTAAATGAATTCATGGGGTTGGAGAGACGGCTCATTGGTTAAGAGCACTGACTGCTCTTCCAAAGGTCTTGAGTTCAATCCCCAGCAACCACATGGTGGCTCACAACCATCTGTAATGGGATCTGATCCCCTCTTCTGGTGTGTGACAGTGTACTCATATACATAAAATAAATCTTAAAGAAAGAAAGAAAGAAAGAAAGAAAGAAAGAAAGAAAGAAAGAAAGAAAGGAAGAAAGAAATAGGGAAGGAGGGAGGGAGGGAGGGAGGGAGGGAGGGAGGGAGGAAGGAAGGAAGGAAGGAAGGAAGGAAGGAAGGAAGGAAGGAAGGAAGGAAGCAGGAGCACATACTTCTTGAGACATGAAGCGGGGATACCAGGGGGAGAGGGTGGTTAGGAACTTGAAGGAACAGTAGTGATTTTGTTCACCAGCTACATGTTAGCTGTGCTGCACAGGTATGATATGGATAGGTGGGTTCAGATGGGGTGGGGTTCTGTAGGTGCGGACGGGCATGGGTTGAAAGCATCCCCTGGTGGAACAAAGATAGAATCTAGACTATCTATGGGAGGTGAAAGGGACAGGAGCTGACGGGAAGCAAAGGGAGATCAGAGCGCTGGAGTCTCATACAGGGCAGAGTACTGTGAGCGAGCCTGAACCACACCATCGGGAGTTGAAAAATGGGCTGCTTGACACTAAGGGCTTGGAGGTGGTGCAGCTTCTGGGCATGAAGAGGTCTGAGAGGTCTGAACTATGACCTCTTTGGAGAAAAATCTGTACCCACCTAGGAGAGAACAATTCTTTTTTCCCTAGGAAAGGGCGCACTGCCCTGCCTCTGTTCCTTTGGCTGGCCTCTTTGGCTGGAATATGCTTTCCTAGCCCCGCCCCTACTTCACTTCTTCTGTCAAAATTTGCACATCCTCTGATTGTCACTTACTCCGGGATATCCCGGCTGAAGCACCTCTCCTAGCTGTCCTGTGTGCAGCCCCAGAGCCTTGACATCTATATGCCGTGTGCCTACTCCTGACTTAGAATCTCTTGCTTAACTCTGAGCCCTCTACTCCTGGCATCAACCATGGCCTGATACTCTGAGAGATAGATGGATGGATGGATGGATGGATGGATGGATGGATGGATGCCATTTAAACAGCTAGCCTTGAAACGCAGTGATTCAGGCCACCAAGCATCATTCCGCCAGTCCTCCAGGTACCCTCTGCTGCAAGACTCCTCCTCTTGGGACTCACCTCGGTCTCTGTCTTGGAGTACTCCTTGACTCTCTCCACGGCTATGATATTAGACTCCAAGTCGGATATCATCCGTATCATCCAGTTCAAAGCCATGGTCACCTGAACAGAAGAATTGTGTTGTGGGGGGAGCCCAACACTGGCTTTCTCTTTCTTTTTCTTCCTTTTTGCCCCCCCACCTTCTGTTTTGTTTTTTCGAGACAGGATTTCTCTGTGTAGCCCTGGCTGTTCTGGAATTTACTCTGTAGGCCAAGTTGGCCTCAAACTCAGGAGTGTGCCTGACTCTGCCTTCCCAATGCTGGGACTAAACGTGTGCACCATCATACCCTGCTCATGACTTTATCTCTCTCTCTCTCTCTCTCTTTTTTTTTTGTTTGTTTTGTTTTCCGAGACAGGGTTTCTCTGTATAGCCCTAGCTGTCCTGGAACTCACTCTGTAGACCAGGCTGGCCTTGAACTCAGAAATCTGCCTGCCTCTGCCTCCCAAGTGCTGGGATTAAAGGCTGCCGGGTGACTTTATCTCTTGATCAGTGGAATCCCATTCCATCTACAGGTGTATGCTGACTAGTCTCATCACAACTGTGCCTCAGGCAGTGACAGTGCAGACTTGGAGAAGGACAGTCTCTCTCAGCGCTTCTCAAATGTTAATATGTATTAGTCTTCTCGGAGCAAACAGTCAAAACGCAGTGTGTGAGTCAGTAACTCTGAGACTCTTCATTCTGAACACGCTCCGGGAATATGTCAGTGTGGCCAGTCCAAGGACTATCCTGTGTTATCAAGAAGCCTTGACAGAAATGCAGAATCCAAGCTGGGGCTCGGAACTGAACCTCTTGAACGAGGATGAACATTTTAACAAGATCTCCAAATGAGTCACATGCACATTAAGGTTTGAGCAGACGGGCCTGTCAGCTCCGGTTTTGTTTACCGATGCATTCAGATCTGAGCCACCTGAGACCTCGACAATGTGATTTGCTTTACAAAAATCCCATTTGCAGATTGTATAACTCTTTGACCATACAGGCTGGTGTCAGGGTGACCTCCAATTCCAGGCTCCAGTCACCTGATATGCTTACAGTCATCCCTTATTCCTCCACATTCGCAGGGCATTGGTTCTGGGACCCTGGCATATACCTAAATCCGCCTATGTTCCAGTCCTTTGCATAAAACTGCGTGTGATTCACAGGAGAGCCACTCAGAGCCTCCTGATGCTGTAAACGATCTCCAGATCACTTAAGGTGCCAACACAATGCCTTCCTGTCACTTCCTTTGCATGGATTCAGAGCAACAATGAAGTCATCTTTGTTTTTTGTTTGTATTCTGGTTGGTTTTTTTTTCAGAAGCTTCAGGAAATTTTTTTTTCAGATTGTTTTGAGAGAGGTTTTGATTTATTTTGTTTTGAGAAAGGGTCTCACTCTGTAGGCCAGACTGGCATTGAATTCACAGTAATCCTCCTGCCTCCGCTTCCTCCCAAGTGCCAGGATTCCAGGCACGCACTATTGTCCCCAGCCTTTTCAGGGGTTTTCTATCTGCAGTTGGTTGATTTGTCAGTGAGGAGGCCGAGGACACAAAGAGCTGGCTTGAGCTTCCCTGAGGGCGTGCACCCACATCATGTCGTCTGGCCACACACCTCCTGTGTTCACACCTCAGTCATGTTGACCCGCATCTTGTCCGGACATGACAGTTCTGTGTGGCCCATGCTCCCAACATCATTTCTTCAAGATCTCAGACAGGGAAATTCCTTAAAGGTCTGGGCACCTTCCCTTCCTTCCTTCCTTCCTTCCTTCTTTCCTGTACTTGGGTTTGAACCTAGGGCCTTGCACATGCTAGGGAAATGTTCTACCAATGAACTACATCTCTCTGCCTCTCGCCACCCTTTTTTTTCTCCTGCCAGGAAGACCTCCCCAGCCTGTATCACACTCCCTTGCTGGCTGTGCCTGGTTAAGAGAGCTAGGGCTTGGAGAACCAAGCTGGGGCTGATCCACCTGTGGAACAGAAGAGGATACCCAGCCAATGCTGGTGAGCCTCTGCCTCAGTGGTGGCCCTGCCTAGAGTTCCAGACCCTGCCTTACCTGTAAGGCATAGGACACAGAAAGACCCACAAGCCCCGGACTCAAGCTGTTTCTTCCGATCACAGCAAACAGTGCGGCAAAGAGCACCACGCAGTTCCCCACGAACTCCACGAGGACACCCAACCATCTGTAGGGACCAATAGGGAGGAAATGAACAAGAATGGTGAGTGCTAGAGCCCACCCAGAACCAAAGAGCGCCCATGGGCACCTGTAGAGGAAAGGGAGGCTCCTGACCGGTTGGAGGCGATGTAGGGGTAGCAGCTCTTCTGGTTGTTGTCCACCTTAGTATCACTGAGGACCTTGAAGTCTTGGACTCGGCCATAGGCCCGAATGACACTGCTGCCCGTTACTGTCTCCGAAAAGTGGGAGAAGATGGGCGAGCGGCTGATGGACTCCAGACGCTTTAGCTGCCGTGATGTGGCCACATAGAAGCGCTGGCCGGGGATGGGAAGAGAACTTCAGTCAGGAATGTCATCTAGCCACCAACTCAGCCCTGCATGTCCTCCAAACAATCTCCTGTGCTTCTTCCTCCTGGCCCTGCTCTTCCCACAAGCCTTGCTGTCTTTTCCTAAGCTCCCTTGGAGAACAGATTCCAGACATACTTTATACACGTCCCCTTGATCAGCTTTGCTCAGTCAGTCAGCCAGGCCACCTCTTCCATGAAGCTGTCTCTGACTCCCCATGCCCTCCTGTCTCATAATCATTTACAGTCCATGATACCATCTTGTTTAACCTCCAAGCAATGAGATTCCTTGTTCTACTTAAAGATCTTAGATATGTGATCATATTCAAATTACTTTGCAGAGATAATTTTGTATCTTTTTTTTCCCCTGAAAGTGTGCCACTTACCCTACTTAGTTATTTAGTTAGTTATTAGGGCTAATTTCATAAAACTATGGTTCTGCCTTTATCTTCCAGCCTGTATTCTGTGGGTCCCAAGACAGCCAGGCCCACACAGGATGGGTCTACAGGAGGCTCTTTACCCAGAGGCTGCACTTCCAGCTCCTTGTAGGAACAGATCACCTCCCCAAGAGAAAGACCCCAGTGAGCACAAGCTGTCTCTGAACTCTGAGCAGTTCCAGTGACACATAAACATGTTAGTAGCATGCATACAAAGAACGGGGTCCCCCAAACCGTTAATGCTGATTCACTCAAATAATACCAGTAGGTATAAAAGACACTGATGAGAACACTCACTCAGTAGAATGCATGACACACAAGCATGAAGACCTGAATTAAGATTCTCAGCACCCACAATAAAAATCCAGGCATGACAGTGCACACCTGTAACCCCAGCCCTGGGGAGGTTGGGGACAGGCAGATCCTTGAAATTCACTGGTCAGTCAGCCTAGCTCTAATAGATGGAACTCTACATCCAATGAGATACTCTGTCCCAGGAAATAAAGTGGAACATGATTGAGGAAGACACCTGACATTGACACCTCTGGCCGCCACAAATGCACACTTATGCACACACACACACAGACAGGCATGTGCACATGCACATACCCCCCCACACACACATCCTACACATAAATTCAATAAGACACAGCCAATCGGGAAGAGCCCCGGGGCTGTCAGTTTATGAACACACATTTCATCCTCACATTATCCCTATGAAGTAGATGCTAAGAGTCTATTTTTCAAATTAGATAAGTGAATTTCAAGGACGTAAAGCAACTGACTACAGTCCCTGATCCAATCCAGGGACAACCCAGCCTATAAAAGTGCCTGGCCCACATCAGAGGGTCCCCTAACACTCCCGAACCCCAACACCATCACACTCCCTACCCACTCTAGAGCTCCACCCTCCCCACTGGCTTCAGTATCCCACCCATCCACGCTGGCACCTGCACAAAGCCATAGAGCACAGCCAGAGGCAGGACAACCACGAGGAAGAGCGGCGTGCTGACAACAATGACCACAATGGTGGAGATGGATGTGAAGAAGGAATTGAACAGCATGAGGATGGTGGGAGCTAGAACCTCGTCGATGACATATATGTCCTTGGAGAAGCGGTTGAGGATGCGGCCCGAGGGCGTTGTGTCAAAGAAGGACTGAGGCGAACGAATCTTGTTGTGCAACAGAGCTGCGTGCAGCAAGCGGGCAGCCTGGATAGCGCCGACCACCATGGTGAAGGCGGACAGCATGACCAGGAGTCCTTATTGGGAGAGAGACGGAGGGTGAGTCACTCACCACAGGGGAGAAAGCCAGGACAGAAAGGAAGAATGAGACAGGGGATGGCCAGGTGGAGTTTCGGAGGTTCTGAGACATGGGCATGATATTGTGGCTTGGGGAGAGGGCAGAGGAGAGGAAGGGCTGAGCACGCTGATGTGTTCACCTTGCAGTATTCCTAGGGCAGCGTAGACACCTAGCCTTACGGAGGTGTTGTTCTGCTGGCCCTGTCCCACCGCGTCATTGCTCCAGGCACTGAGCCACACATTGGCTCCGATAGCAGCCGCGTTTTGGCCAGTATACAGGAGGCAAATAGATAGCGTGGTGCAGAGCCCCACAGACTTGGCATAATCCCAGTACACGCTCAGCTTCACCTGTAAAGAGTGGCCGCACCATCTTCACGGACTCCAGGGACCCAATCATCTTCCCCAGCCCACGTCCACCCTGCTCACATTGCCTGTCTCTGCTGTCTCCTCTTTGATTAATGCACCCGTCTCCTTAGTCTTTGTCACCGGCATCTCCTTCTCCAATGAATTCGTGTGTCTCTTGGGCACAGGCCGGTTCTGGCCCTCCCCTTCAGAAGACAAGGAGCTCATCTCCCTGTGGAAGCAACTGGTCAGACCCAGGCAGCAGACTACGGACACCCTCCCAGGACACGCGTGACAGGGAGAATGTCCACTTGGAGTCTCCCTGCCAGTGTTTGGGGGCCCTGATGTAGCCTGCTGGGGCCTTGAGAACTCTTGGGAATCTACCTCATGAACTGCTTGCGGACCTCGTATATGGCTGGCTCGTTGTCCGTCAGGTCTGTGTGGGTGCTGAGTGTGTCTTCAAGCAGAAGCACCTCCTCATTTGCATTTTGCAAGGCTGTGACAAGAAAGGAAAAGCACGGAGGTTGACTGCTCCTTTGGGCAGCCCTTGAGAGCCTAGCCTCCATGCTGGTGGGGGTTCTGGATGGATGAACAGGGAGCAGGAGAGGGTTTGAAAAGCTAGCTAGAAGGAAATGGGTCTAGGCAATGCAAACAAAACAAAGCCACAACAATAAAACAAAAAACAAACAAAAACCTTCTCTTTGGAGATTGTAGAGAAGGGGGCTCAATAGCCTGAAAACTTGGCTCCGAAGTCAGTCTAACTGACCTTAAAATCCTACTTTCTTGATGGCAGCAGGACCTCAGGCTGGCGTAGTCAAGAGTAATAATCACAGATAGCTCATGGCACCGCCAGCCATAGGATTAAAGAAAGGATGCGTGTCCTTGGTTTGTCATGGGGCATGGCACTTGGGGAATGCTCATGCAGGTTGCTGTATATCTGGTATTAGTCAGGGACCAAGAGAAGGCCTGAGAGCTAGCTCAGAGGGTGGAGGTAGGGAGCTCTGCCTGGGCAACCCAGAGGGGAGCA
The DNA here is from genome assembly GCF_004785775.1 of Grammomys surdaster. NCBI lineage: Eukaryota > Metazoa > Chordata > Mammalia > Rodentia > Muridae > Grammomys > Grammomys surdaster. The sequence goes on from NW_021604658.1 coordinate 10,723,415, forward strand.
TGCCTTTGGAGAGCTCAGACACTACCCTGGGGCTTCATGGTGATAGATTTTTGTTAGTCTACTACTAGCTGAAATAGTTCCAGGTCATAGCAATTATTTAACAAATCTTGTTGGCAAATACATTATTTTGTCAAGTATTATATACTTGCAACACAATTTAACCATAAGATGGCTTCAGTATATATTCTGGGTCTAAGCTCAGCTCGTGTGCTGGTTTCACATGACACATGGGAAAGTAGACTCTGAGACCCGTACTGCTAATGCAGTTAGAGGGCAGAAGGTAGGATCTGAGAGCATCAGGTTCACCCATCACACATGTGGCTCTAGTTTCCCAGAACAAGGTCCCCAGTACCACACTAGGCCAGCCCAGGGATACTTGGAAACCCCAGATGAGGTAGATACTTGGAGAGGGTGGGGGTTGGGAAGACCAGGGATGGTGGGTATTAATTTTTGGCCACCTTCATGGTCCTCCTGGTCTTCATCTGGTGCATAGTTTCGGAGGAAGTTGGCAAAGGAGCCGTCATGCTGCAGGAGGGCCGAGTAGTGGCCCATCTCAGACACTTGTCCGTTAGCAAGCACAATGATAAAGTCCGTCTGGGGCAGGAAGCTGATGCCATGGGTAACCAGCACACGAGTCTGTGGAGAAGGCAGCAGGCTTTGAGCTACAGCATCCTTGGGCATACCTCAAGCATTGACACAAGCCATGAGGAGTCACAGGCCAGGCATATCCACAATGTATCCTACCCCAGCCAGCGCCTTCTCAGCATCTTTAGGGTATGAGTCCCTATGGAATCCCACTGATTCTACCTTGCTTCTCAGGTTCCTACATCTCTGGGTCTTCCCCACCCCCTTTAGCCTTCTATCTGTTCTCTCCCAGGATCAGATCTCATCTTTGCTGCTAGCTTCCTGTGTCCTCACCTTGCCTGCCAGCACACCCTCTGGTCCAATCACTTGGTCGAAGATATGCTTAGCCACATGAGAGTCCACAGCCGACAGTGGGTCATCCAGCAAAAAAATGTTGGCATCACTATAAACAGCTCGGGCCAAACTCACTCGTTGTCGCTGGCCCCCAGATAGGTTAATGCCCTAAAGGGAGGAGAAGGTGGGTGATCTTCGGTAGTAGAGGGGGTCAAACGGGCCCACAGGAGACAGAGCCTGCTCATCATCACTCAGTTAGGCAGACTCCTGTATCTGTATTTCACAGGACACTTGCTCTCCACAAATTTGTAGCCCATACAAAGCTGTAGCCCTCAGAACTGATGCTGGCTCTTAGAGTCCTCTGGGGCAGATGAGCCCAGTCAGTACCCTGCCCAGTTGGCTACCCTGCCCAATGACAATGTTCATGACAGATGAATGGGCAAACTACAGGTCTACCCATAGACTGAAATCTTATTTAGCCCTAGAAAGAAAGAAAGAAATGGTGGCAAATACTACAGTGGGGATGAAGTCTGAGCTCACTGTACCAACTGAAGTGAACTGGACACAGAAAGGTAAATACAACACAACTGCACTCCCAGAGGTGTCTAGGGGAGCCAGATTCTGAAAAACAAAGTGGTGGTTGCCAGGTCTGGAGAGGGAAGAAGGACTGAGAGCTGTCTAATAAGCAGCAACAAGACAACAAGGTCTGAGTGACATCTGGAATGACCAGGTTCTAGCAAATATTACGTAACACTGTGAATGGACACAACGGGGACACTGTGAATGTCCACAGCGGGGACTGAACTGGGCACGGAATGATGATTAAGATGGGTATATTTAATGTTAGGAGACCTTTAACCGAACTCTCTTTTTTTTTAAGATTATTTGTTTATTTATGTTATTTATATGACTACTCTGTAGCTGTCTTCAGACACACCAGAAGAGGGCATCAGGTCCCATTACAGATGGTTGCGAGCCACCATGTGGATGCTGGGAATTGAACTCAGGACCTCTGGAAGAGCAGTCAGTGCTCTTAACCACGGAGCCATCTCTCCAGCCCCTTAACCAAACTCTTAAAAAAGAAATACTTTAAAAATAAAAACAAGGCATGGCAAGAGAGTGCAAAGGAGAAAAAGAAGCTTGCCACCAAGATTGTGAGGACCTGAGTTTGATTCCTGGTACTCAAAAGTAGAAGGAGAAAATGGACCCCACACACATGTTGTAGCACTTGCTTGTTCCCCCATGCACCTCTCTCAGTCATTAAGAGTCAGCTCAAGCGGCTGGTGATACAGCTCAAAGGTTAAGAGCACTGGCTGCTCTTCCAGAGGTCCTGAGTTCAATTTCCAGCAACCCCATGGCGGCTCACAACCATCTGTAATTGGATCTGATCCCATCTTCTGGTGGGCATGAAGACACATACTCATATACATAAAATAAGTAAGCAAATCTTAAAAAAAGAGTCAGCTCAAAAGTGATGCTTCTCCTTATACAGACCCTCTGCCTCCTGCCCTTCTTCTACCCTGCATAGACCTTTCCCATGACCTTGGGAAATTCTGTGGTCCCTGTCTGTTCATGAGTTGTCCTCCCAGGAATAGAGAGAGATGTTTCCCCAGTTCCTGGCACAGAGCTGGGCCTGATGGTTTACACAAACCCATGAGTGCGTAAGGGAATCTGAGATTGGGCTCTGGCTAGCAGCCTCCTGAGCTAGCCCTTTGGGGATGAGAAGTTGGCTCCGTACCTTCTCTCCAATCTCTGTCTGGTCCCCACCAGGAAGCACATCTAGGTCAGCTAGCAGGGCACATGTCTCCAGAGCCTGTTGGTAGCGCTTAGGGTTCATGGGTTGGCCAAATAGCACATTTTCCTGAAGTGTGCAGTTCTGGATCCATGCCTGCTGGGGCACGTAGGCCACAGAACCCTGGCCAATGAGGAGGGAGAAGGTATCTTAGGGTTTGCCTGAGGCTGGTCATACTTTATGGCTTTTTAGGAGACCCTTCCCCTCTCACCTTTACAGACACTGCACCTTCCACCTTCTCCATCTCTCCGAGTAAGGCAGACACCAGAGAAGACTTCCCACAGCCCACAGGTCCCACCACAGCCACCAATGACCCCTTCGGGATTTGAATGTTTAGGCTAGGAGCAAGGAGCATCAGTCAGTGGTGGGGCTTGGGTTTGATCCAAGCTTTCCATCTGCAGACCCAAGGCCTCCCCCATCCCCGACACCACCCTGACAAAATTAAGTTCTTCTTGCATTCCATATCAAAGCCATTGACAAGGAGAGAAAGGGCTGTGTTTGATCTGACCTCTGTCTGCTTTGGATAGCTGGCAAGTGAATATGAGAAGACAATGTTACCTGTGCAGGGTGGGTGGCAGGTCCTGGGCCCAGGTGAAGGTGCCGTTGTGTATGGTGATGGCGAAGCCTAGGAGGACCAAGATGCATACAGGTAAATGAGTCTAGGACATCATCAGAAGTCAGGGAAACCTGGGAGGATCTTGGGCAAGGGAGATCCCTGGAGCACCAGCAGAGGGAGGAGCATGAGGAGCCCTCGGGGAGGGGTAAAGGAGAAGAACTGATTAACAGAGGGGCTTCAGAGTTCAGAGAAGAGAAGGGGTTAGAGGAGGAGTCTTAGAAATCTTGGAGCAGGATCGCCCTGGAGTAAGAGTGTTGGGACCTGGGGAGATGGTCTTTCTTTCCACACACTGGGAGTCAAGTTCATCTTGGTTCAGGAAATCCTGGATCCGTTTCAGAGACACGCTGGTCTGCAGGAGGGTGTGGATTAGCCTCACCATTGCTCCGTGGGTCCCCAACTTCTGGGGCTAAGCAGGGCTCCCTGAAGACCGACTCACTAATGCTGGGACCCCCTCCTGTAACCAAGCCTTGTATGGTTCCCACTGCCTGAAGAGAAAGTCTAGTTTGCTAAAAGGAGGCTGTGTCTGAAACTCAGGCCCAGTGACTCCACCCACGTAATCTTCATGGCTTTCCTTGATGCCCTCCCCCACTTGATTATCCATTGATCCCAAGTGAATCTTGCTTGACTTCCCCACATATCCTAAGTCCAACAGACACCCCGCTTGCCTTGTGTTACCTGGGTCATGCCACTGATTAACTGAGGCAGCATGTTGAGGGGAATCTTTAAGATATTGAACAAAGACAGGGACACAAAGGCTTTCTCAGCATCCAGCACATTGTTCTTGTCCACGCACACGTACACTCCGAGGGTGATCAGAGTCACCTGGTTAACATGGGAATGAGTGTCCTGGTGGAGTTCCCCAGGGAACCCTAAGATCTGGAATGGCCTACCCACTGCCAAGAACCCCCATTCCAGTGGAGAGCCTCACCAGAAACGGGGTGCAGACCCAGATGAAGGTGGAGATAGCCTGCAGGTAGGCACCCTTCCGCAGCAGCTGGAGTTCACTCTGCCTGATGCCTTCTACCTGCTCCAAGAAGCTGGGCTCCCAAGCATACAGCTTCAGCACTTTGATGCCATTCATGATCTCGCTCATCAGCTTGATGCGGGAGTCCTTGAACTTCATTTGCTCTACCTGTGAGGAAAGGAACAGTGGTTCACCCTTTCCCCTCCCCAAACCTCCTACCCACTGGGCTCATACCTCCTGTACCATACCATCTATTTTAGCTATTACATGTTGCTCAACATGCCTTCCCACTCCACCTCAAATGCCCAAATCCCTGTCCCTGCACAGCCTGTGTGCCCTGACACAGAAGAGCAGCTCCACGTTCAGTGACACTAACCTTACCGGGCAGCATTCTTTGCCCTTGACTTTCATTCCCATCCCTACCTATGTACACAATGCCCCCAGTCAGACTCTGATCCTCACATGGGCAGAGATTGTTTTTCTAATTCACTGGGATCCTAATCTAAGGCCTGACACAGTGACTTATAAACTTAGCTCTTGTTTGCTGAGTGGCTATGTGCCAACCCATGTGCCAGATGCAGGAGGAAAAATTCGGAGGTGACCCTGGCCATCATACAGTTGACGTTCTGATGGCAGAGGCAGGTAGCTCTCTGTAAGCTTAAGGCTAGCCTGGTCAACAGAGTAGTGCCAGGACTACACGGAGAAATCTTGTCTCAAAACAAATTGGGCTCATACCTCCCATACCATCTCATCTATTGTAGCTATTACATGTTGCTCAAGAAATATTTACCAGAATAGATACTCAATTGGAAGTCATTGTGTGTGCCAAAGGGAGGGAACAGGATGCAGGTAGGGGATAAACAGGTGAGGGCAGGGGAATGACCTTGTGGTAATCAAGGCAGTTCTCTGAAGGAACTGATGCTTATGCTGAGGGGTAAAGGAAGGGGAGGAGTTAAAGAGGCAAGGAAAGTGAAGACTATACTGGGAAGAGAGAATAGTTTATGTAGTGACCCAGATGTACACACATCTAAAATGTGGCCATCCCATGAGGATTAGAAATGGAGACATGCAAGGATCAAGGGAGCCTGGAGGGTGGTTGTGATGGTTTGAAGGAGAATAGCCCCCTCTATTCATAGGCTCATATGTTTGAATGGTTAGGCACCAGAGAGTAGCACTATTTGAAAGGATTAGAAGGATTAGGAAGCATAGCCTTGTTGGAGGAAGTATGTCCCTTGGGGTGGGCTTTGAGGTTTCAAAAGCCCATGCCAAGCCCAGGGTCTCTCTCTCTCTCCCCCCCCCACACACACTTTGGATGAGGATGTAGCTCTCAACTACTTTTCTAACACCATGTCTGCCAAGCCTACTGCCATGCTTTCTACCATGATGATAAGGGACTACATCATGAAACTCTAAGCAAGCCCCTAGTTAAATGCTTTCTTTTATAACAGTTGACTTGGTCATGATGTCTCGTCCCAGCAGCAGGACAACGACTAAGGCAGCAGTCTCAGGTGGTTTGTCATCTATTCTATGTGTAGAGAGAGCTGCTGAAGACTCCAGTAATCATTTGCAGGTAGATAATTTATTGACAAGGTTATTAACTCTTATCACCATAAAGTGGGAACACATTTGAGTCCCTGCTCTATGCTCTACCTGTCTCTGGACTGCCTCAGTTACTCTGGGCCTTGGTCTCACTGCTGTGAAATCAGATTATCACTATAAACTATAAAGATTGAGGAGGTAAGGTTTGTACAAGGGGCTGTGGCTATCCACATTTAGTAGAGGGACTGGAGAAGAAGCCCAGAGAGTAGAAGGTAAACACTGGTTCTTGGCTCCACCACCCCCAGCTGGTATTCCCATCTAAAGCAGATGCCTTTAGCCTCACCTACCTGGTAGGTCTTCATCTTCATGGACACAGCTCCATTGAGTGGTATCAGCAAGACTATCACAGCCACTCCAGCCAGGACTGATGGACCCAGGATCTGAGGAGACACAGACAAGTGAAGGGTCAGGAAAGACAGAGCTCAGCAGAGGCAGGAGACAAAAGACGTCAGTCAGGTAAGGAGACAGAAAGTCACATCAATAGAAGCAGTCACCTATCAGATGATGACCACAGATGGTCAGTGGGACCCATGGCGAGAGATGTCCAAACTGGTTGTGCTGGCACAGGTCTGGGATTCTATTACTTAGACTGTTTGAGGTCTGCCTGGGCTACACAGTGATTTTAAGATCAGCCTGAGCAACTTAGCGAGACCCTCCCCCCCCCCCATCTTGAAATAAAAATTCAAAGGGCAGAGGTGTTAGTAGCAGAATGTGTGTCTCCATGTACCCCTTGCCTCTGGCTTTTGAGGAATAAATCTTACCCTAGGATAGGAAGAGTGACTGACCAAGTTCTCCTACCTAGGGATGGTCTTATGGGCATAACACAGTTCATCTATAAGCATAGATAGACGTGGTCAGAGGAAGGGACAGAGCTCAACATTCAGGACTTACCTGCCAAAGGAAGTATATTGCCAGGATGACCTGCAAAGGTGCAGACCACAGCAGGTTGATGAAGGGGGAGACATCCATGAAGCGCTGGGCATCCACTGACATGAGGTTGACCATTTCTCCCACAGTGGACTCACGTTTGACTGAGTTGGTGATGACCAGAGCCTGTAGATGAAGAGTTGGGGGAATGGACCAAGTTCAGGAGTTTCTCCCAAGCAACTCAGAAATGACCTCTCCCAGTACAGGTCCCACTCTGGCTGACCTTCCTGTAGATGACACCTATGATAGCAGTCCGTAGCCTCAAGGCCATCACAAAGATGCAGTGGTAATATTGGTGTAAGATCAACGTCTGCATGGTGGAGCTCACGAACATCAGCCCAGCCAGCAAGAAACCCCACCAGGTGGGGGCCGTGGGGTCAGAAATAAATCTGATGAGTATGCTGCGGGGGGGGGGGGGGGAGACCAGGTATGAGGCTGGTTTGCTCTTCTCAGCCTGTCTCTCATGTAATAGCTCTTATCATTAGCCTTGCCTGCTTGTCTTCACCTCCTTGAGTGTCATGGCAGGCAGAAGAGGCACACTGTCACTGGCTAGATCTTCTTACTCATTCTCCAGGGCTGCTTGAGTTTCTAGAACCTCACCCCCCATACACACACACACAAAGGGCCACAGGAACTTTTCATTGCACAAATCCTCCCAACACGTGACCCCCAGTGCTATCTGCTGTCTTTGCTGGGGCTCTTGTCCACCTCTCCTATGGCTGCCTTCATCTTTCTCCTCTTACCTCCTGGCCTGCCCCCACTCCTCGACACTCCCAACAGCTCCTCCTGTCTTTCTACTTAACTGCCCACGGAGAATTCCCTGCTGTTCCCAAAGCTCCCATGCTTCTTCGAGCTCATCCTTTGCTCCTGTCTTATAAAAGGAGTTGTTCTTCTGACTTTTCAAGTCGTATCTTGTCTCCCTGAGCCCGGGATCCAATCTTCCTGTTGGGGAAGATCCAACAAGAAGACTGGATTCCCACTGTTGCATGACATTCAATATTGTCACCTCTTCTGTGCCTTCACCTAGGAACATGAGCAAGACTCATCATGTTATAGAACAAACCTCCTCTTGTCCTCATGGAGCTTTCCAGCCACCATCGGAATCAAGCCTGCTGTTCTCCTGGGGACTAATTTGTGTCTTGACCCTCTGGCACCTACAAATGTGACCGCATGTGGACACGGAATCTTTGTAGCTATTATTGGTTATGATGAGGTAATGGGGAAGTAATTCAAGTACTGTTGTCTTTATCAGAAGAGAAGGAAATTTGCACATGCACAGACACACACACACTCACACAGGCACACAGACACACACACAGAGGAGGTGTGTGGTGAAGGCATAGATCTGATTAATGAATTAATGAATTTTCATTTTAGGAACACCAGGAACTGCTGACAACCACCAAAGCTAAAAGACACGATCAGGAAAGATTCTCATTCAGACAGAGTCTTTGGCAAAAACCAAGTCGGCATCAGAGCATGGAAACAAATGTCTGGATCTTAGCACTGAGAAGACGAAAGGAAGCAGGAGGACTGGCAGTCAAGGCTAGCCTGGGTCCCAGAACAAGACTCGGTTTCAAAACAAACAGAAAGACTGATCCAGGTGTGGTGGTGCATGCTTTCAATCCCAGCACTCGGGAGCCAGAGGTGGGAAGATTGCGTGTGTGTTTGAGGCCAGCCTGGTCTGACAGAGAGTTCCAGACCAGTCAGTGCTACATAGTGAGATCATGTCAAACCAAACCAAAGCAACCAACCAATTCATCAAACAAACAAACAAACAAACAAACAAACAAAACCCATCACCAATCCAGTCAACACATCTTGATTTTTGAACAGTGGGGCAGACATGAAGGAATAATTTCTATTATTTCAGGCTGACCACATGATGAAAACTTGTTAGTAAACCATAAAGGGCATTTTGAGACTTTGGTTTCATTGCAGACACTCTGCTGCTCTGAGGCCTTCTCCCTCTTTCCCAGGCCCCAGCCTTTTCAAAGCTGCTAATCAACTTATTGCTGCCTTCCCAGGATGACTTAGCTGGTTAATTTTCTGGAAGCCACTCTTTCCCCCAGAAGCACTCTCTTGGGTTCATCTTGTGTCCCCAGCTTTAATCTAACCAGTGCTATCTGTTAGGACTGCTAAGGCTCTGCTGAGGTCCTCAGGCCTCTCCCTCTCACAGACAGTCTAGGAGAGCTGAGCCCCCAGACACCTGGACCTCCTCTAGGGACTCCTGAAAGGGATCTTCTCTCAGAGGGCCCACCTAGCCAGCACTTAGCCCTGTGCCTGCCCCTTTTCTCCCTCTGAACTCATCAATCAAGAAAAGGTCCACAGTCCCTCAGAGGCATAAGCTGCCCTTGACAGAGTAGCTCCTGAATCCTTGCTTGCCCTACTCCTGGCTTGTACTGTCCTCTGACCAGCTCACCTAACCTGGCCTTGCCACTTTGCCCCACCTCTGCTGCAGGGCCAGCCTTTGAAATGTAAACAAGGTGCCTCTCCCTGGCTTTCCCTTTCCACAGCTTCACCCCACCCTTAGGTAGTTTTTTCAAGTAGTCCCACGCTGCAACTCCCGAGTCATGCTGTCTCAGCCCTTGGTGACTCATCTGGTTGTACTTCCCCTTCTCCGTCATTCACTTAGTTCTTCAGAGATAAACTCTTGAGCCGGGCACAGGTTCTCAGACGTGGCAGGTTGACTTCCTGGCCTTCCCAGGCATGCCTGTGACCCACTGTATTCTTCCTGAATTACCACTGGTTTCTCCCACAAGACCCTAAGACTCTTGATTTATCTGCATGACTAGAGGAGGCTGCTCAAGGCGCTCTGAATATTTGTATTGATGGATATGTACAAAGCAGGAGGGAACGGATGCAGGGCTTAGAGCTGTGTCTCACCCTGTCATCGGAGGGCTCCCTCCAGTCCAAACCTCTCCTGTGACAGATGGCAGAGGCTGGAAAGAGCTCTATAGTTGGACTTCAGAGCCCCGGACTCACATCTGCCTTGTCTTACCAGCTGCGTGCTTCACCTGAGTATGTGTCTGCTTTCGCATTTGTAAAACGAGGAAATATGGGCACTTCCCTAGGGGACTCCCCTAATAAGGGGGGGCACTTATTACTGACAAACACGTGGTGTGGGCAGACGCTCGTGAAATGGGAATGGGAGATCGAGACACAGAAGCAATGCCCCTGGCCAAGGGTCACGCAGAAAGCAGACAAAGCCTCTTCGGTTCCTAGTCTAGGGCAGTCAGCTATCCTTCCTCCCTCGAGAGAGGGCTGCAGCAAGAGAAAGTGTGGTCAGACCTGAGCAGCTGTGGGTTGATGAAGGAGAGCAGGTCCTGGATCAGCTTGAAGCAGGCACCCATGAGCAAGCTGGAGGTGAACGTTCTCACCAAAGCCCTCAGAAAGGAAGGCTTCTTAGACTTGGTTCGCGGCTTCAGTAGGACCTCCTCCTCACCTGGGATCTTTGGCCCAACTGCTGTAGTCTGGTGCCTGTTTGGGAACAAACAGCAATGGGTAGGAATGGTACCTGGTTCCAGGAGACTAAGGGCCAGTCTAGGATGGGTAGGTAGGAGGGGGATGGAGAGGAGGAGGCAGCACGGTGGGGCTGGGGGAAGGACTGGAGCAGCAGTGGCAGCTTTTCTTGGCTTTCAGAACTGGAAGGGAGATAGACAACATCATTCCCCAGATGACAGTCTCCAGGTGTTTACTGAAGGGAGAACTATGTACCCAGCTCCATGGGTTCTTCCTGCCTCCCTGAGCTGGTTTTAGTAGGGATACGGAGACAGGGGAGGTCAGGAGAGCTGAATAGGGAGCAGGTAGACTTGGTATCAGGGAACAGAGACAGAGTAGAGCTGGCAGCTGGGGGTTCTATTGGCCTCTCCAGAGGTCCCAAGGTAGGGAAGCTACAACACTGACATCTAAGCCCTGTCCTTTTTCCACTAACAGCTGGCATTCCAGTGGCCCTGGGATGACCAAGCATTGACTTCTAAACTCCAGGTTGTGAGCGAGAGGGAAAAGGGCTTGGTTGTGGGTCCTGGATGGGAGGCTGCCAGCTCAAAGGCTCTCATTCTGGCCTGCCTCCAGACAAGAGAGGGAGGATTGAGAGGACTGGTCCTGCCCTCCCTCAGAAAACCCCTACAATTTCTGATTCAGATGAGGCACAGTAGAACAGAGATCTGATTAGGGCCTCTGGGCCAGCTGGGTGTGGAGTATTGCTCTGTCAACATCAGGCGGGAGACCTTGGCTGTGTCATTAAACCTCTAAGCTTCATTGTCCCCTCTCTGGGTCAAGGAACAAATACTGTTGGGCTGCTGAGAAAGTGAATGAGGTTCTCTATACGCTAAGAGCTGCACCTACTATACATTGAGTGGGACACAGGTATCAGTAGCCCCTGGTCCTCAGGCAACCCAGGGAGGACAGGTCCCCACCCAGGCTTTGCTCCCACCTGTAGCATCCTAAGGCTGCTGAGACATCCCCTACTTTTCTGTTCTTCCTGCTCCTGCCTGTGCATCCAGGTCTTTGCACAACACCACAGGTGCCTGGGGACTGAGAAGTTGGGATAGGGACCTGAGGGCACAGGGAGGACTCACCCTGACGCTTGGTTCTGCTGCTTTTGCCATGCTTCCAGCAGCCGTTGCACTATCTTATGAGAGCAGTCCTCCTCAGACAGAGACCAGAGGTCACGGTCCTCCAGGGGACGTCGGTAGCCAAGGATGGCAAGCCTGGAGGAGGAAGGCGGAATCCTCACACAGGGTCAGAAGCCTAGAGCAGGGGCTATTTCTAGGGCCTCAGGTTAGGGGAGGTCCTCCTTAACTGCAGTACCAAAGTCATTCCCATGGCAAGAAGGGTCCCTCTTGATTCGAATCTCTCTCTGCCTCTCTCCTATATATCCCCAGATGCTCTATTTGTCTAAGGGCCCCCGGCAATAAAACCCACACTGACTAGGCCTGAGTGTGCACAAGGCAGGAGGGATTCAGGCCAGCCTCAGGTGTATGCGGTTAATGAGTTGTCACCCAGGTCACAGACACAATTATCCTGTTCAAGCCACTCTGAGGAGCAGCCAAGGAGATGACAAGCTAGAAGCTTATCCCAAATGGAAAAGCTTAGAGCTAATTATGGTCTCCTTCCAGCCTTCTGCATCTGTCCCTGTGGCCTGCCAGATGCAGGGATGGCCTGTAGCCTAGGACCTAGACTGGGTCAGGCTCAGCCTCTGGACTCAACTCCCAGCCCAAACAGACACTTTTGCCCACCCTGACCTGTCCACCTATTATTGGGGGTGGCAGTATGGGGGAGGGAGCAAGTCAGGCCAATTCCTGGGGTTCCAGGACTTCCTATCCCACTCCTCAGGTCTAAGCTAGAGCAAGAGCCAACTCACTTTGTGAACCACCAGAAAGACAAGCGGGAGAAGAAGCCAGCGCTGGCCTCTGGGCAAGGATTCTAGGAGAAAGAAGGAAACAAGGAGATGGGGGTGTCCCGCACATCTTAACATCTGGGAGAGGAAGGCCACCGTTCCTTCATGTGCTCAGCCTGTTCACAAGCTGTGGCAGTGGCAGTCTCTGCTTTGGGTGAGATTGGAGGAATGGGGCTGTTGTTACCATTTGGGCTGAGACATAGACTGTTGCACCCTCCTGAGGCAAACTCACGGTGTCAAGATTCTCTGGGGAGAACAGAGGCGGCTTCTCTTTGAAGCAGGACAGGATGAGGGCACAGAGCACGAGGGCAAAGTAGATGTAGAAAGTGGTGAATCGGAACGGATCCAAGATTTTACCCTGGGGGAGAGTGGAGAGGGACCTCAGAAGCTTTTGGGAAGGCTGGCGTGCAGCTCAGCACCCTGGGGAATCAGGCTCACCCGGAGCACCCAGAGGATGCCCAGTGGTAGGGAAAAAGTGTGTGCTGTTGAGGACAGTGACATGGAGAGGACTTGCCTTGAACCAGGCATTGTGCTGACAGGAAATTCAGCAACTGGCTCCTTGCCTGTGTCCTCCCCAGAGAGGGAGACAGGGCCATCATCTCTGTGTTCCATCCCACCCACCAAAGAGCAAGGCCAGACTGAAGCTGGCAGGAAGAAACAGAACGAATGAGTGGGTCTTCACACACATCTGCACATGTGTTCATAACAGACTCTGGTGCCCACACTAGGTGGATGGTCCTGCCCTCCCTAGGTTATTGAACTTGGGGGTGGCAGTTACAGAATTGCCTTCCCCTCCCCGACCCCAGCACTCCCAGGAGCATCTAACCACGGTTGGATCTTTGACCTATTTCTATTTGCATTGCTCAGATCTCCCACTTCCTGCCACCAGGCAGAGATGTAGCAGGTAGAGGAACAGCATAAAAGACACTGAGCAGAGGAAACCCTGAAACTGGAACTGAGAAAGCCTGGAATCAGCAGTAACCTTGAGCCTTGAAGCCATACCCCAGAACAGGGCTAGACTCGAAAGGGCTGAACTTCTTACCTCAGCCATAACTGAGAGGATCTTGGAACGGAAGGGGATGATGGCACAGATCACACACAGGAGCCAGAATACGATGAGCACTCCTGAAGACTGCACCCCCCGAAGCCGCTCATACTGGATTAGCAATGTGGCCAGCAGCTATGCAGGAAGGGCAGGGAACACTTGGCTAAAGCACACACATATAAGCCCTTCTTGTGTGCCCAGGCGTTTTTGGAGTCATTTCACTTTCTGACAACTGTCATGTGTCCACCCTCTTCTTCAGAGCCCATGGTCATAGGAAACCTCACAGCCCACCGGAGACCCCCCTCCACAGCATCCTGGGGCCCACACTAACCATGGTGATCCCCACCACCAAGGGTGTGACAAAGAAGACAGGAGCAGGGGATGAGCCGTTGATCAGGCCATGGAAGGAGTAGAACAGGTCCACCCATGAGACACACCACAGCAGAACCCCGAGGGCCTATAGAGAGTGCACAGATTAGTCTCTATTTTAATGGCAGTACTAGTCCCTGCTAGGGAGAGGTCCCTTTTCATGTAGCCAACGTAAGCTACCAGACCTGTCTGGGCCTACTCAGAAGTTTCTAGGGTGATAGGAAATTCTGTTGTTGAACATTCTACAACTTTCAATACAGGGAAGGCCTGCAGACCCAGTTGATAGGCTTTTATAGCCCAGAACTCAGGGCAGGGACAGGCTAGGAACACTGGTCTAGCTGCCAGTTGGGGCAAGGAGTTCATTAGAAGCAGAATCCTTTCGATTCCCCCACTCAGAGGACAACCCCAGGTCACTGACCGTCTTGAGCCTGGATAAGCATGAGAGGACTATGTAGCCAAGATGGTGGTGCCTCAGGTAGAACAGGTAGCAGGGCAAGGCAGCCCACAGATAGATGCAGGGGACCCAGGCCAGCAAGGAGTTCTGGAAACAGGGTGTGAGGTCCGGAGTGTCGGTATATATAGACAGGTTGGAGTCCTGGGGACAGAAACACAACAGTTTGTCATTTCGATAACCTTGTGCAGGCATAGCTGGCCTTCAGGGAGATGGCTGGACTAGGCAGCCACTCCATTCACCCAGGGTGATGTGGGCATGGAGTAGAGGACAGGTGAGGGCAAGAGACTGAGCATGCCTGTGAATAGGTGAGCAGGGATAGCCTGGGGTGAACTCCTAGGGAGCCCGAGGCTGCCTCATTTCCTTATACTCTTTCTAACTAAGGGATAATTCAAGTGCACTAAAAAAACTGCACCCATGTAAAGTGTACAGTTTAATGAGTTTGACAGTTGCATAACCCTCAAAGCCATTGCCACAATAAAGACATGGTATTTCCATTATCCCACAAGGTCATTTACGGCTCTGTGCATTGCACTCTTCCAAGGCCAGCCATGTTCTTCACTATTCCTAATCTTTGTGTCTCATTTTTCCCCCAAATCAAAATAAAACAAAACCAAACCTCTTTCTCTCTAGACCTCTCCCAGGCAGAGAGAGAGCTTCCTGGGTCCTTAGGTGCTTTTAAGATGGGGTGGCTAAGACTAGGTGGATGGGTTTGTTGTATAAGCATAGGGACCTGAGTTTGGATCCCCAGAACCATATATACATATACATATACATATACATATACATATACATATACATATACATATACATATACATATACATATACATATACATATACATATACATATATATATATATTTTTTTCTTCTCTTTTAAAACCAACCCAGCATGCTGGTCCACATGTGTAACCCCAGTGCTGGGGTGGCAGGCAAGGAGGTGGGGTGCAGGGGCTGAGAAGTGGGGACAGGTGGTTCCCTAGGCTCTGTGGCCAGCCAGTCTACTGGAATTGATGATGCTTACGTTTACTGAGAGATTCTGTCTCAAAAGATAAAGGTGGAGGAGCAGCAAGATGGTTCAGCAAAGGCATGAGCCACCCATCAAGACTTACAAACTGGGTTCTATCCCCAGATCTACATGGGAAGGAGAGAACCAACGTCCTGCAAGTTGTCCTCTGACCTTCCCAATATGCACTGTGACACTTGTACACACCTCTCAAAATAAATTAAAAAAAGTAAATGTACATAGCAATCAACCCTGGATCTCTGAATGCACACACAATAAAATATATAATGTATATGTAATATATATTATATAAATATATGTGTGTATCTATTTCTCCAATTTCTCCATCTCATTTCAAAGTCAGGACAGTATCAGCCACCCCTACACAGACTCTCTACCTCTACCTACTCCTCTCTTCTTCCTTTCATCTTTCTCCTTCTACACATGTAAAAGTGTGTGCACATGCAAATGCACATGTTCATGTGTGTGAAGGTCTACATGCACATATATACATACAAGCCAGAAGACAATCTAATATCATTCCTCATCATAATTCCTAATATAATATCCACCTTTTTTGAGATAGGGTCTCCTAGTGACCTAAAGCTCACCAAGTAAGCCTTTCTTCACCTCTCAGCCCTAGCATATATATAGATGTGTGTGTGTATGTGTATATATATACATATGTATATACATATATATGCATGTATATATACATATACATATATACATATACACACATACACATACATATATTATAGAGAAAAAGATGCAGTGGCCATCTTCCGCCTCTACCTACCTTACAGAGTGATGTGAGATTCATAGGTATTGGGGATTGGTTCTAATGCTTTGTCTTAATTCGGTTCTCAAAATCATATGGCAATCTACATGTTCAGACTCTGAGGGTCCCTGGTTTTTGATTAATCAATAAAAAGCCAATGGCCAAAGAGGGAACTCTTGGCTAAACAATGGCCAATGGCTGGGCAGACTGAAAGAGATAGGATTTTTAGGCTTCCCAGGCAAGAGACGTAGAGGGAGATGAGGCAGAATTGCCATGACGCAGAAGCAGAGAGATTTAAGAGCTACAGGACAGAAATCATTCAGCAATGTAGGTGCAAAGGGAAAAATGGCCCCATGGGAGGCCTCCCCAGAAGGAAACAAGACAACAAAGATAAAATAGAGATTTAGCAAGTGTTAACTCAGGAATATCATAGGGGAGTGTGTGCTAGCCATTGGGACATTTGGAAGTTCATAGCCATTGAACTAGTCAAGGCATGTCAAAATATAAATGGTGTGTGTGTGTGTGTGTGTGTGTGTGTGCATGTGTGTGTTTCATTTGTGAATCCAGAGCTCTTGGGTGGGTGCAGAGCCATGCATGCACCTACCCAGAGCCCTGGTGGATTAACGGTTTTCCACTATACATAGGAGCAAAGGTATTAGCAGGGGATTGCAGATTACAAAGTGAAGGGTAAGCAAGTGTCCCAATTCACCTAGGAAGTGCCCTGAGTAGGAACTGCAGGCACCTCAGGGTGGTTGGTCACCCAGTGTTACAGCTCTTCCTTGGACTATTACCTATACTTCCATACTTTTTCCACCTCACTCCTAGATGAGGTAATAAATCTGTGCACTAATGCTTTCCATTCAGATTGCTTCCTCCAAGGTAGCTAATGCACTCATCTTTCCTTCTTCTCACAAAGTATTGGATGTAATTTACAAAAGGCCCCCAAAATACAAACAAATAATGAGAAAATCCGCCTCCATCCCATCCACCTAGAGACAACTGTTGCCTGAGGAAATTCCGCCCACCTTCTAACTACCATTTCATTTTCATTCGAGTTAAACATGCACATAAATCTGCTTTTCCGGAAGCAGATTAGTTTTCTGTTACTGGAATTGGAAGATTCTCTCAAATGTGTGTGGCTCTAGGGGCTTGGCTGCTTCAGTATGTTCAAATGAGATAAGAAAGCACTAAGGGGTGCCCTAGGATTTTGGGGTGGAGATTGACAGGTCTGGGGAAGTTCAGTGTTTTTTGTCTTTCTTTTTAAACAAGGTACTCTGGCATGCACTTAAAATGCCAGGGTTGGAAGGTGAAGAAAGGCTTACTTGGTGAGCTTTAGGCCACTAAGAGACCCTATTCCAAGAAAGATGGAAGGTATCTAAGGAATGGCACCTTGGTTGTCTTCTGGCTTGCATGCATACGTACGTGCATGGGGACCTGCACACACACACATGAACATGTGCATGTGCACACACACATGTAAAAGAAGAAGAAAAGGAGGAAGAAAAGGGAAGGGGAAGAGGAAGAATAGAGGAAGAGGAGGAGAAGGAGGAGAAGGAGGGGGAGGGTCTCTATAGGGAAGGCTGGCACTGGCCTGTTTTTGAAAGGAGATGGAGAAGCAAACTGGGTGTATAAGCTTTCCTTACATCCTGTCCTCCAGCCCGGCCCCTCCCCCACCCTCGTGCAACCACCCAGTCCCTGAACTTTCTCAGACTCTGCAGGGGAAATGGCGTCAGCCATTCTTATGCTTCAGTATTCTCACCTCTTGGAAATGGCTCTTTCCTGGTCTCCCCATTTCCTGGCAAGCATGTCTCACTGGCGTTTTTTCTCTTTGTCCTGTTGAACTCTATGCACACAACCTCAGCCCTTGGGTCATTGTGTGTCATTGTTTACAGACTGCACTGAGGAGCCCCAAAGCCAAGTAACTAGCTCCAGTCTCCTAGGCCAGAGGTTCTCAACCTTCCTAATACGGCAACCCTTTAATACAATTTTCCATGGTGTAGCGACCCTCCACTATAAAATTATTTTTGTTGCTACTTTATAACTTCAATTTTGCTACTTTTATGAACCGTAATGTAAATATCTGACATTCAGGATCCAGTAAAAAGGTCATTTGAGACATTGCAACCCACAGGCTGAGAAGTCACTGTCCTAGAGCCTATGTGGCCTCTCAGATGACATCCTCATCTGTCCTCAGCTACCTCCTGGTCAACACCTTTTAAGACAAACTTGTTTATTTCCTGAAAGGAATAGCAAACCTCACTGGTGCTGCCTATCTCTGTTAAAGCCACCACCACGCTTCTACTTCCCCAAAAAGCACCTCAACTTGACACTTGCTGGGAGGAGAAACTGGATAGGCAGGTGTCTGGCTCTGGCTTTCACCTCTTTTAAGCCCTGTGATCTGAGGGCCTCGTTCTTCTTCAGGGTTAAAGCTGGGATGATAATACCTCCGAGTTGGCTACTCCCACCTGGTCCCGCCCACTTACCCACCAGCCACTCCCACCTGGTCCCTCCCACTTACCCACCAGCCACCACACCAGCCACTCCCACATGGTCCCTCCCACTTACCCCCCCCCTTTGCCCCCCCTCAGCCATCATACCAGCTCTGCCTCTCAGAGCCTGCCAAGGGGGTCTGCTGTTTTCTTTTGGCACCTCGAGGATGTAGATGCTGGCCCTCCTCTTTTTTCACAGCCATGCCTCATGATCTCTTAGCTGACCCCTTCTCTTGATGTGAGAGTGCTCAGACTCAGTCCTTTCTCTCCTCTACCTGGGCTCACCCACTCCTGATCTCTTTTGGTCTCATAGTTCCAGGTCATGTAGATATCAGTGACTTTTGGGCTCATCTCTCTAGCCCATTGTTCCTTAATTGCCAATGCTACTATAATCAGCTCTTAACTAGATACTTCCATTCTACATACTCTGTAGCCTGTACCGTGTCCCATCCCTCTGACCTGACTTCTCATACCGTTTCTCCTGCCTCATGGCAGCCACTGACCTTTTAGCTGTTCCTGAGCACATGCTAAGCAATTCCTGCCTCAGAGTCTTTGCACATACCATCCTCTTTTTCCAGAGTGTTCTTCCTTACATGCTTAAGTCTTTCCTTTTCAACGAGGCTTGTCATGACTCCCCCTGCTTAACACTAGCCTCCACCATGCTCCAAACACACGCACACGCACACACGCACACGCACACACGCACATGCACACGCACGCACATGCTGAAGAAATGAAAGCATTAACAAAGAAGATAATATGATACATTCCTTCTAAACCTTCAGTGGCTAGCTCCCCATTACCTAGAAGACAAAGTTCAAGTGTCTTCCTATAGCAGGTAAAGCCTCAGCTAGCCTTGACTGATCTAAGGAACTTTCCAGGAACCTGGGTTCTCCAGTGTTTCTAGGGAAGGCTATTACACCCTGCTTCCCTTTCCTTAGCCTGTCTTTCCCCATAATCAGCTCTGGGTAGCCCTCTGTCCTCCAATGCTCTGGGTACTGCTGCTTTTTCCTGAAATACAGCTTTGTCCCCTGTCACAAGCCAGCGAAGCTGCAATGGCTGCCGTTGTTTGTAGAGCTCAGCCAACCCTGTGGGCAGGTCGTGCAGGATTCTCCTCCCACCTTCTTCCCTCCTAGTCCCTTCACTCTGTCCACTCTGAGTCTCCTCTGAGGTTCCCACTTGGGCTCCTTGGCCTTGCCTGGTCTCTCTTCTTTCAACTCTGCAGATCCCAGCACCTCCACTGAGCAGTGCTGGGCAGGCTCCGGAGCAGCCTCTTTCTTCCCTGAGCATCTGTTCACATCTAGAATCAGCGCTTGTTGTGAGTGACACTTCTTAGAGAAGCTTTCCTGCTTTGAAGGATGCTTTGGAGAAAGTCCAGTGCTGCAAACACAGCAGCCTGGCCAGGACATTCAGCCTAGAGACTCCTCCCTCAAGCCATGTGTGTTCGTGTTGGGGAACTGTGGCACATACATGTCGCACTCCAAACCCCTATACAGGACATAGCTGGTACCCATTTATTCTTTATATTTTCCTTCCTCCCTCTCGCCTGTCTTTTTTTTTTTTTCCTTTCTTCCTTATTAGGAAATCAACCCCATGGACTTGCGCATGCCAGGCAGATGCTCTAGCACTGAGCTATAGTTCATGATACAGGGCCTTTTGAGACAAGATTTCGCTATGTAGTTCAGGCTAGCCTCAAACTCATGATCTTCCTGGTTTCAGCCTCCCATGAGCTGGGATCACACACATGTAACACCATGTCTGGCCCATTTCATGTCTTCACTCAGACTATATAAGCCAAAACCCCACACACGTTGCTGAGCTTCTGCCTTGTCAATCACGAGCTCGGTCTAACACTAGTCCTTCTGCTCAGGGAGATGAAGAGGGAGGGAAGGCAGACGGTCTAGCCTCGGCTTTGTCTTTTCTTCTCCACCTCCCCCACCGACCACTTTCTTTCTGGAATTATTTTCCTTTTGAGGTAGGGTCTCTAGTAACCCAGGCTCTCCTTAAATTCCTGATCATTCTGTCTCCACCTCCCAAATACTGGGATTATGAGTGTGTACCACCATTCCTGCCAAAACTCATTTAAAAAAAAATTCAAGTGTGACATAATTATAGACAAACACACATATCTCTGAATAGAAACCTCCACAATCACCGGGCGGTGGTGGCACATGCCTTTAATCCCAGCACTTGGGAGGCAGAGGCAGGCAGATTTCTGAGTTCAAGGCCAGCCTGGTCTACAGAGTGAGTTCCAGGACAGCCAGGGCTACACAGAGAAACCCTGTCTCGAAAAACAAAAAAAGAAAAAAAAAAAGAAAAAAAGAAAAAGAAACCTCCACAATTCCCCGCCCCTACACAGGTGTATTTAGTTGTGTAAACAGCATCCACATCAAGAGATAAAGCACCTGTGGAAGCAGATGCCCTGGGCCCTCCTCGCCACTGTCCACCACAGAGACCCCACCCTGATCTCTTGTGCAATAGATTTTCATGCAATGGGTGATCCAAGCCCGGATTGGAGCTTGCCATAAATGAAACTGTATGGTGTCTATCTGGCTTTTTCAGTCAACAAAGTGTGGCGGTAAATTATTCTGGAGGGTCCACCTTCAATTCTGTGTGTTCCACGATGTGAACTTTCCACGGAAAACACACCCCATCTGTCTCCAGGAAGCTCCTCACTGAGACAAGCAGATCTCTGGACCACATATTCTATACTAAGCCTCTAGGTATTTCAGCTGTGACTGTTGTCTTTGATTCTGGTCCTAGGGATTGAGCCAAGCATGCTAAGCCAAGGACCCTGATACCAATTCAAGTTATGAGTTTTTGAAAGATACCTACTGGGGCCTAGGGAGATGGCAGTTGTTAAAGCGCTTGCCACACAGGTGTGAGAACCAGATCTCAAATTCTAGAATCCAGGTAAATCGAGGCACAGAAGTCACATCTGTGATCTTGGTGTTTCTATGGCCAGATGAGAGATGGAAGCACAGAATCCTTCAGAACGTGTGAGCCAGCTAAGCCTGACATACACTGCAGCAAACAATAGACATTGTCTCCAACAAGATGGAAGATGAAGACCAACACACCAGGTTGTCCTCATATCTCCACATATACTCCATGGTACACACACACACACACATGATCTCCATAGCTACAAGCAAGCAAATGTTCTCCCTGCTACAGTTGTAACATACAGATATGAAAATGAGCACCAAAAAAAAAAGAAAGAAAGAAAAGAAAAAAGAAAAGAAAATGAGCACCTTCTTTCAGTTCAGTATATACAAAGCTTTCAAGACTGTGTATTGAAGGTTGGGGAGATGGCTCAGCAGGTAACAGCACACGCTATCAAGCCTGACAACCTAAGTTCGGTTCCCAAAAACATACATGGTGGAAGAAGGGAACCAAGTCCTCTGACCTCCACACAGGTACCATGGCCTGTCATTACTCACACCAAAAAAAATGCCCTATATGTTGAATGAGTCTTCTTCATTTTGGTGGCAAAGGACCTGGAGCCTGGGATCTCCCCCAAGCAAGGCAAGTACTCTGTCTACCACTGGGCTATATCTTCATGTTTGATTTATTGTTTATCTTGAGGTTCTCTAAGTTGCCCAGGTTGGTCTTGAATTTTGGGCCATCCTGCCTCTACTGTTGGAGTACCTGAATTACACCACACAGATGCTCTGACTTTGCTAAGTCATGTGTAGCCTCAGCGACCAGCTAGGTGAGGGGAACAAGGTGACACAAAGCTTTTCCAGTATGTTATTGATGCCCTCGTAAAGCTAAGATCCTGGGGCTAACTCAAAACAAATTCCCAAGATATAAACTAGGGGTGTTGTTGGGTTCAGTTTACAGAGGAAACGTGACCACCACCAGCTTTGGCAACAGCTTCAGGGACAGTTGACACTTTGGAGCCAGGACAAAAACCTGGCTTTGGAGACGACATGTGATATCTATCTTCCAATCCATTCTCCCTGGGCACATGTATCAGGACCACTTTCTCCCTGAGCCTTGCAGACATTTAGTGGGGTACCCCAGGCCCTCCTCTTGTTTTCTCTTGATGCTGTATCCCCCTCCATTCAACTCCTAGCACAGGACCAGGTGCCCTGGAGCAGACCAGAAGCTGTTAAATACGTGATAAAGGAATGTGGAGTGAGAGAACCTACATACGGGTCCATACTACGCTAGGATTAAATCACTGGATTTAAGGCCACCAGAGGAACCAACCTTGTGTTATCAATGTAGTATAGCTCTATCAGTCTGTCTGTTGATCTGAGGTCAAGTTCTTGTGCAAGGCAGGCTAGCCTTGAACTCACTATGTAGCCGAGGCTGGCTTTGAACTCTTCATCCCGATGCCTTCACCTCTCAAGTGTCGCCGTTACAGGTATGTACCACTAATCACAGTTCTGCCACTTTTGAGTCATGAAGTGGTGGCTGGTTCCTGCAACCCTCTGAACTTTGGATGCAAATAATGACAGACCCACAGCCACTTTCCCTGCAGGAGTAACGAATGGGAAAATGCCTAGCTGTTCCATGGTCACACTTTGGAAAGTGGGTGATAGACAGGATATCGAGCTGTTGGGGACATGTTTTGTGACACAAACACTGACACTGTGGACATAACCAAGTAACCTTGGGGATTGAGGATTGGATGGTTGCTCTGAACTCATGAAGGTCCTATCTGGGTGACTATCCTTGTGGGAGAGGTGCTCTGATTGGATATAGTCTTCTTGGAGACAGCAGGTACCTGTTCATTCCTGCATCCCAGATTATCCTCCAGAGCTACTGCTAGAACATCTATAGGACATATCAAACACCACAGGTCTGGAACTGGGATACCTCTTCTGCTGCTGCCTGCCTACCTTGGTGACTGGCAATGCCTTCCTCCCTCCCTCCCTCCTGGTCCCTCCTCTACTCACTTCCTGAATCCTATCCATCGGTAAACCCTGTCCACTCTGTCCAAAAAGATCAGGTGGGAATTCAGATGTAGCTCGATACATAACATGTACTACCCTAGCTCCGTAACAAACCTCTCCTAGGCTACAGAACAAGATCCTGTCTCAAATAAAAACAGCCCCTCTCATGTACCCACAAAGGTTAAGCAGAACTCTGTGATGATGCTATATTTGATCAACCTTACCCATAGACAGGGAACCTCATCTACTTACCCTGATCCCTCTTGAATCTGGCCTCTTTTCCACCCTCTGCTCTCCTGACTGGCTTATTTCCAGGGCCCTCCCTCTGGTTTTCTGCTTTTGGCTCAGCCCCTTGTCCCTACATTCTCTCTCCTAGAACAGCAAGAAGAACCTATTGGAAGCTGAGCCAAACCACATACCCATTGCACTGCTCTGCCTTTCCAGCGTTAAGGAAAAAGCAGGAAATGCCACACAGCCCTCAAAATCAAAGGCAGCTTTCTGACCTGTGTGATCTTCTAGCCTCAGTCAGACTTAGGACCCTGGGCTGGGACTTGGTCACCTTCGGCTGTTCCTTCTTCACTCTGAACACCCATTGTCCGTACGCAGGTTTAGCTCGGATTACATTGTCTCATCAGTGCTCATCTTGACTTCCTAACTAAGATCTGTGACCCACCCAGGCTCGTCTTAACCCTGCAGCCGTCCCTTACCCGTTTTATTTTCTCCACAGCCTTCTCTCATTTGATCTAAGTGAGTTGTGTTTCAGTTACGGCTTTTCTAATTTCTCCTACTACAGTAGGTGTTCCCTGAGGACAGGTTTGCTAAAGGACAGCTTTTGTTGACCACGAGGGAGGCTCCTCGCTGCCTAGAGTTTGCAGCCTGCCCACCTCAGCCAAATGAGGTGGTCCTTCTCTCAAGGAAAAGCTTCCAGAGCTCAGCGTCACTTTCCTACCTGCCTGCCCATTGCTTCTGGGCACTCAGCCCAGAAGGCACATACTCTCTATACACTGACTGAACAAAACACACGAGTGAATAAATTAATGTGCTCTCCTAGGCCCCAGCTTCTGTAGCTGAACACCAAGACAACATCATGCTGTTTCTCTGGCACTAAGGCATCATCCTGACAACCAATGTGGCCTCAAGCCTAAGGTACTAAAGTATAAATGACAGAGAGGACAGAGTCAGTTGTGGTCATTTCCTGGATTCCCTCAGGCAGGGTGGAGGGTGGCTCCGTAAAATTCCTCTTCCTTTCCTGGTCTGAAGAGCACCAGCTGGGAGGCAGCCCAGGCCCACAGCCCCGCCTGCCATCATCCACTTGGTTTCCACAGCAACAGAAGCTTCCTTAATACCGCGATTAAACAGCTGGATGGAGCTGATAAGGTGGAAGGTCCGGCACCCAGAATGGACCACAGGGCAGATGCCCCTTAATGGGCACCGAGGCTGAGATCCCTGTAGACTCAAACCAGTGGCAGGGGGAGGGGCGTGAGGACTCCAGTGTTCTCTGTCCCACTTCTGCCAGCAATCTCTCAGGCCTCAGGCTGCTGACAGGCTCTGTCTAAAGAAGATTCATTACTTCCTCAATCCGGTATGGTGGGAGGTTGGGAAAGGGCATCTGTGCTAGACAGCTCCTGAGGTCACTGGGAAGGGACCAATTGGCAAGATCATATATCTCAGCTGAAACTGGAGGGAAGGGAAGCAGGCACCTTTTGAGTCCCCTCCACCCACGATGAGCTACTAAGACAATAACAGGAAGCCTGAGAGGCCACAGAGGGCTATCCTGGGCCAGCCTATAGCTTAAAGGCCGAACACACCTCTCACTCTTGTAAAAAACCTGGCATCCCAGAAGGACTTCGATCATTGAACGCCACTGCGTTACAGGGCTTCCGGGATCCACGGTTAACGTGGAACTTGAGCTCCAGCAATGTAACCCCAGTCCTAGGCCCCGCCCTTGGGTTCTATTCTGACTCCCTAGTGCCCTGTCAGCGCCAGTGTGACATCCACCGGCATCAACCCACTCAAATCACCAGAAATCCTTGACCCACGCTGCCTGCTCTCCCTCTCGCTGTTCATCTATGCACCTGAGGCATAGGGATTGCCAATATCAGGCAATGGACCAGTTCTGGGAGCAAACTGGATTAGAAACTGGAATGTCTGGTTTGGAAGAGAAATTTAATCTAGGCTGGAGACCCCATCCCCACCCACACCCTGTCCCACAGCACAGCTCCCTGGAACAACTGCAGGAAAAAATAGTTCCAGGTGAGCAAGAGGAGGGCACAGCAGGGTGTCCTGACCCCAAGGTAACCTATGCAGGGAGGGGGAGGGGGCAAAGGCACAGACTTTCAGCCTTTGCCTCCAAATTAGGCCCTTTGTACTCCAAAGCCTTTTGGTTTGCTATTGTATTAAGATTTGTTTTTATACCTTTTTCCCAGACAAGTTTTTTTTCTGTGTAGGTCTGGCCATTCTGGAATTCATTCTGTAGATCAGGCTGGCCTCAGAGATTGGCCTACCTCTGCTTCCCAGGTGCTGGTATTAAAGGCATGTGCCACTATCACCTGGCCCTGTTGCTGTAATTTGTAATTATGTAAAGGTGTGTCTGTGCATACATCTGTGCATGAGACTGCAGTTGTCCAAGAAGGCCAGAAGTTGGACTCCCTGGGGCTGGAGTTACAGGTGGTCATGAAATACCTGATGTGGGTTATGGAAATTGAATTCCAGTCCTTTGGAAGAGCAAGAAGCAACCAGGCAGTGATGGTGCACACCTTTAATCCCAGCACTTGGGAGGCAGAGGCAGGTGGATTTCTGAGTTCAAGGCCAGCCTGGTCTACATATTGAGTTTCAGGACAGCCAGGGCTATACAGAGAAACCCTGTCTCGAAAAACAAACAAAAAAAAAAAAAAAAAAAAAAAAAGGAAGAGCAAGAAGCATTTGTAACCACTGGGGCATCTCTCTAGCCCCCATTTGGTTTGTGAGATGGGTTTTACATAGACCAGGTTGACCTCAAAGTAAATATCGACCTGAGAAAGACCTTGAATTCCTGATCCTCCTGCCTCTGAAAGCCAAGCACCAGGATTTACAGGTGTGGTGTTTTTAAACACTAGCTTTATTCATGCCCTCCTCCAACCAAGCTGCATCTTCAGCCCTTTGGCTTGAAACAGATTTTACTATCTATGGCCAAGGATAGCCTCGGATCACAGCAAGTTTTCCGCTTGAGCTTTCTGAACACTGGGATTACAGATGTGGCTACAAGACAGTTCGGTGGAGTCAGGTGGGGAGGGAAGCCAGTTGGTTTCGCAAAGCTTCCTCTACCGGATTCCATCCCTGACTCACTTCCTTTCCAAAGCTTCTCCCTTTAGCTCTGGCCCAGGGAACAGGAGGAGAAAGTCCAGGACCACAGGGGACCAAATCTCCCACCCAGAAGCCAAGAACTCAGAGACCAAAGTGAATAAGCCTGTGGTTCGATATCTCCAGCTTTAATGAAAAAGGATTTTCCAGGCCCCTGGCCTGGCAGGGGACATTAGGTCCCTGGAAGGAGACAGTATCTAGTAGGCTTACAAGTGGGCATCTTCCACCCATCTGTCCACTCAGCAGCCATTCTGATCCCAGCTTCCTTGTATGCCATTGCCTTCACGTGGGAACCCAAATACATCATAACTTGAACCTTGTCCATTACTTGTGCCTCTTGGTGGTTGCCTAATGTGTTGGGCAATAATTCAAGTGTCAGTCTTGGAATCTATAATTCCTACAGCCTTAAGGTTTAGAGCACCTTGGGCTGGAGAGATGGCTCAGAGGTTAAGAGCATTGACTATTCTTTTGTTTTGTTTTGTTTCTCTGTGTAGCCCTGGCTGTCCTGGAACTCACTCGGTAGACCAAGCTGGCCTTGAACTCAGAAATCTGCCTGTCTCTGCCTCCCCAGTGCTGGGATTAAAGACATGCGCCACCACTGCCCAGCATATTGACTGTTCTTCTAGAGGTCCTGAGTTCAATTCCCAGCAACCGCATGGTGGCTCACAACCATCTGTAATGGGATTGATGCTCTCTTCTGGTGTGTCTGAAGATAGCAACAGTGTATTCATATACATAAAATAAATAAAACTTTAAAAAAAGGTTTAGAGCACCTTATTTATGGCCCTGGACCACAAGCTCATCCTCTCAGAATCATCACCAGGCAGCTGCAGACCTACTTTCTGAGGACCTTGGATCAAGATTACTTATGCAAACAGACTGAACTTTTTGAGAACGAACAGTCCAGGCCTCTCTATGTACTCCCTTCACCCCAGTGAGGTCAAAACAAACAGTGATCCTCTGGGGTATGGGGCATCAAATCAAAACAGAGATAAACCCCAACCTCCTCTGCCCTTGGTCTCTTGCATCTGAAGTCTCCAATTTTTTGATGTGTTTGCTTGTTTTGTTTTTGCTTTTTTTCCAGACAGGGTTTCACTGTGTAGCCCTAGCTGTCCTGGAATTCACTCTGTAGACCAGGCTGGCCTCGAACTCAGAAACCCGCCTGCTTCTGCCTCCCAAGTGCTAGGATTAAAGGCATGTGCTATCACTTCCAGGCTTTGTTTTTGAGATGGGATCTCATAACCCAGGCTGACCTCAAATTCAAATTTACTGTGTACCTAGGGGCTGTCCTGATTCTCCTGCCTCTACTTCCCAAGTATGGTATCATAAGCATGTGCTACCATGTCCTGCTTGTTCTTCGAGACAGTCTTCCTCTGGCCTTTTTTGTTTGTTTGTTTCTCGAGACAGGGTTTCTCTGTGTAGTCCTGGCTGTCCTGGAACTCACTCTGTAGACCAGGCTGGCCTCGAACTCAGAAATCCACCTTCCTCTGCCTCCCAAGTGCTGGGATTAAAGGCATGCGCCACCACTGCCTGGCTTCCTCTCGCCTTCTTTTGGAACTTATTTCTACACAATTTTAAGGTATACTCTGAGGTGTTGATAACATGCCCTAGGAGATGGGGACAGGGAGACTGAAGGAGACATGTCATGACACCTAGCATGTGGTGCATGTGAACATACAGGTGTGGGTGTGTCTAGAAGATCACAAGTCCCCAGATTCCTACCCTTAGGGGGAATGGAGTTGAATCTGTAGCAGGCATTAGCTTCCTGCTCCCCAGAAAACAGCTGAAACCAGAGCCTCTGTCCTGGCAGTCTGACAGTCCCTTTCTCACAGGACCATGGCTTTAACAGGCATTCTGACCTCATTCCTCTCTGTCTCCCCACCAGTCAATAGGATTATCCAGGCCTGCCAACAGAGCTTCTTGCTTCTCAATTTAATTTCACATTCTCTATTTCATTTGATCTCCATAAAAATCTTGTAAGGTAAGCAGCAGGTGGCTTACTTCCTCATCTCTCAGGTGGAGAAAGGCAGGCCATCAGAAGCTAGGAAGAGTCTGGGTAAACAAAAGGCCCAGTCTCTTTTCTTCTCTGTTTGCCGTTTTTTTTTTTTCCCCTGGCTCCTCCCATTTGCTTCTCGCCATAGCTCCTAAGGTTCAAGGGTGTAGCTGAATTACATATGATACAAATGAGATGCAAAGTAGCATAGAAAAAAAAAAAAGGAGTAGCCCAGAAAGTCAGCCTTTTGAGTAACTACGCTATAGCTTAGGGTCCAGCCTCCAGGCTGGAGACCCTTCCACATCTTAGCTCTGCAACACCCCCCCCTCCGGGACTGAATTATGAGAAGCTTCCTGCTTTCCCATACCCCAACATGAAGCCACTGACAAGTACAGCCAGGAAGAATGGTCTTCAGAAGCCAAGATCACCTAGAAGATGGAGGATGTTTTCAGTCTAGGGTGGGCAGAGGAGCAGTCAGTTCCCTGTCATTAAAGACATCTAAGCAGAGAGACCGCCCCCACCCCTCTCAAAAGGGTCACAGTAGAGATGAGATCCAACCCACACGGCCTCCTGCGCAGTATTATGTACCAGGGCCAGGGTGCCTGAGGCTCAAAAGTGCAGCCAGGCAGTGGGAAGGTTCGCACTATAACACAGGCATCTTGCCTCGTAGCCCAGCACTCTGGAACAATACGGTGATGTTGCCACGGCTATACCAGCCAGGTGTCCATTTCTCCCCAAGTCTCTACCTTGAAAGGTTGGGTTAACTAAGCCCCTGTGTCACATATCTCTGAGCTTGGGACAGGGGGTAATCCTAAGGTTTCTATCTGCAGCCTCTGGGGGACAATGCCTTGGGAAGTTCTAATTACTCACGGCTTCAGGGACCAAGAAGGTGGACCTGAAGCTTGGCACACCCTCTCTCCTGACTGACAACTTTTTTTTGCCTAGTCACTGTGATCATTACTATGCCTTAATCACACCGGGCAAGTTCATGGGAGCAGAGACAGGAAGTGCACCTAGAAGACAGTGTATCCCCTCTGGACCTTAGAGAAGAGTGGCCGCTCCAGTCTAGTTGATGGGGGCACTCCTCATGGTTTGAGCTAGAACCGGTTAGTGTCCCAAAGAAAAAGGGTGGTCTCCAGAGGCACTTTTTATTTTTTATTTTTTGGTTTGGAGATAAAGCCTCATGTGTCTCTGGCTGGCCTTGGCATTCGTCCTGTGGCCAAAGATAACCTTGAATTTCTGGTTCTACTTCCAGCCCCCGAATACTGGGTGACAGGCTGTGCAGCCACATCTAGCTTCTTGACATTGGGAGGGAGGGAGGGAAGGAGGAGGACTTAGGACCTTTTACTTCTCCCAAGTGACATTACACTTTGTGCCCAGCCCAGTCTGAGATACCTTAAATGACAACACTAGAGTATGGCTCTTGACTTTTACGTGCATATCTGTTCACACACAGGCACGTAGCACACATTTGTGCAAAAGAACTCACCTTCACCCCTATACACACATATCTGCATGCACCAGACGCATATACACAAATACAATGAAAGAAATACAGACCGGGATTCTGAATCTAGATTTGAAACCAACCTAGGGTGGGCAGCCCCTGGGTAATCAGAGAGTAGCCCCCGATGCAGTCCGCCCGTGAAGCTGAGATTATATCCTCAGTTGCCTTGCCTGGTAGAGGAGCAAGTGCTGAGGCTGCACACACTTCAGACACTTAAGTTGACTAATTTGATGAGAGTCACAGAGAGTCACCTTTGCCTGCATGCGTGCATTCATACTGTACCCACATGGTACTGAGTTTTGAGCCCAGAGTCTCCTGCATGCCAGGCAAGCGCCACACCCCTGAGTTATAATCCCAGTACAAAAGGCCTGCTTTAATTTACTTTATTATTATCTGGTTTCATGGAATTAGATGCTATGGCACAAGTACCATCCTCTCTGGACCCCCTTCCCCCCATCTAACAATGGAAAGGTTTGGACTAGAAGACCTCAGTCCTCTCTCTCTCTCTCTCTCTCTCTCTCTCTCTCTCTCTCTCTCTCTCTCTCTCTCTCTCTCTCTCTCTCTC
>NW_021604658.1:10754092-10760221 GCF_004785775.1 Grammomys surdaster
CTCTCTCTCTCTCTCTCTCTCTCTCTCTCTCTCTCTCTCTCTCTCTCATGTCCTGGGTGTAGATGGCGCCTCCTCACTCACAGACCTGCAGGTGAATCTTGCCCACAGAAACAGCAGCCTCCCAAAGTCCTGACTGAGCAGGGCTCTGGATGTCCTTGGGTATAGGGAAGGAAGATTGGATGAACAACCAAGCCATAGTTAGTGGGTCGGGTGCTGGGGAGTTTCATTCATTAGGAATGCAGGCAAAATGCAAAATGTTCCTTCTATACCCTGGGATCAACCAGAGAGACTTACACCAACAGGCAAGTGCCTGTGCTTCCCTATTCTTGGCGCCCTGCAACTAGATTCCAGAAGCCTCCTTTCTGCCCAACTCCTCCACGTGATAGGGCAAGGCACGGCAGCACCCCTTCTGTGCCCACTTCTTCCCTCTTTGGAGCCTAGACCTCCTAGGTCTGACTATGCACATCCGCCTTCCCAGGGCATCAGTTGCTGCACCCGCACTCCCCTGCCTCTCCCCGGAAGGCTGTGGTGGGGCGGGAGACCAGACTTCCCACGGTTGACACCTACTTCCTCCGTAGCACGGATCCTAAGAAATGCTTCTTACCCAGAACTTGGAGCCCAGCTTCCCGGAGCCGCACAGGCGGTCCATGTGGCTCTGGTGCACCGTAGGACTTGGGATCTCAGTTCAGCTTAGTCCCAGCAGCACTGCCCCGGAACCGCCTCCGACTCCCGGCTCCATCCGCACTCCTCCCCGCCCCGCCCTCAGGCTCTCTGGGTCAAGTTCTCCCCGTCCCAGCTATTGCGACACAGCCTCAGTAAAACTGCTGGTACCTAAAGGGACTGTAAGAAAGGGACTGTAGAGAATGGAGGGGTAGTTGACAGTTCTAGTCCCTGAACTTCTAGACGCAGAAGCTGATGGACGTGGGAGTGAGTCTCACTGTAAAAGAAGTCCTTTATAAAGGTAGGGTCACTTCTGGCTTTATAAATAAATACGAGATCATCATCTACAGTCTGTGAAGTGCTTGTGAGACCAGACTCTCTCTTCATACGTTTACCAGAGAGCTGACACCAGCACATTTATGTGATGTGTCTATGTACATGTGTAAAGCATGAGAGTAAGGCATGAAGCTGGTCCCAGTACCAAATACATGGGTGTGTGACTTCCCTGTGGTGCCTTCTCAGATTCTGTGGCTCCGAGTCTTGCCCAGGGCACTTCTCTTCCTCACTTTTGAACTGGTCAAGTATGGATAACCATAATAGAATCCTTCACACTGGGTTTTCCGAGGATTCAACAGAAAACTATATAACACATATGGATTGCATGTAGATACCCAACCAATCTTAAGCCCAGTGAAGCCCCAGAAAGAGCCCTCACTAGCAAGCACCTTTATCCTGTTGTTGCTGTCATGGTTTTTGTTTCTGTTTGTTTGTTTGTTTGTTTGTTTAAGACCGAATTTCTTTGTGTAGCCTTGGCTACCCTGGAACTCACTCTGAAGACTAAGCTGGTCTTGAACTCAGAGACCTGCCTACCTGTGCCTCCCAAGTGCTGGGATTAAAGGCATGCACCACTGCCCAGCTAGCACCCTTGTCTTAATGCTGAGCCTCCACATTGTCAGTCTATAAAATTGCCTTCCCAGCTTGGCTATGTTGGGTTCCTCTCCATCCCTCTCTTCCCTAATAAGGTCCCAACTCACCACCCCTCTCTGGAGTGAGAAGAAATCTTCTTGGTCTAATTAACCCCTGTCTCTACCTTCAAGCTCTTGGGAGTTGTGTGTGTGTGTGTGTGTGGGGCACTTGTTTCCCAGTCAGGACAGGGTATTTTTAGCCTTCTGGGTTCAGTGTAGGTGTTGAAAGGATCCAGTAGCACAGTGCAGACCATCCCCTACCCCTCTGGGCAGGCAGAAAGTACCAGAAGCCAGAATAGGAATGAGCTAGTAGAGTGGGGTATGGCAGTTGGCCTGGGGACCTGCATGAATTCCCTCTGCCCCCTGCCCCTTTCTCCTCTTCTTCCCCATCTTTTCTTCCTCCAACCTCTGTACAGATTTCCTGCAGCTTTCGTATCTTATCAGTGTGCCTTTTCTTACTTTTACCTGTGAAGACTCTGGGAGGTCCTCAAGTCAGCCACCACTGAATCATGTCTACCTTCCTTCATGCCTCAGGTAGTAACTATAATACCCTATGTCACCTTGGCAGGCTCCTCATGTCTCTGGGACCAGTTTCAGGGACAAAGTGAGCAAAGGACCATAGGAACCCTTTTCCTACCCTGTGGTCTAGGCATCTAAGATCAAAGCATCTGGGAACCAGCCTCTGAGCCTTCTGCTAACCTTGAACATAACTTTCCCAACACCCCTGCCTGGCATTTCACTAATGGCTTTCTTTTAGAGTTGGGCCATGGATAAACTCAGCAGTGTGATTCCGAGCCTGAGGAAACTAAGTACCTTCCTCTGGAACCCTTTAGACAGATGAGCTTCCTCCAGCCCCAGTTGACACTTCTCATTTCCTGGGACCTTCCAGCTCAAGGTCAGCATGGAGTTCCCTGGTTAGGGCTCCAATTTGAGGGCAGGAATCTGGGTTCAGCACTAGAGCAAAGTACCTTCCTCCGTGACAACCGCCTTCCCATCCTGCCTTCCCTGGTCTCTCCTTGTAGGATGGGAGGCTCCGAAGTCATGATCCACTCCTTGGTGATCCTTACCTTCCTCCATCTCTGGAAATGCCGGGGATGCACCCTTCCTGGCCTCTTATGGAATGTGGTCTTTTTCCCCTATGGTTCTTGAAGAACAAGCATAGTGTGTTGGGGTTGGTCTTGTGTGTTGTGTATTCAGATGCTGAGTTCTGTACCCCAAGATCAAGTTACAGTCCAGACATGGGCATTGTAATAACCAGTATGCTGTAAAGAATGCTCAGCGATTATCTCTCATTGGTTTATTAAAAGCTGGAGCCTGTGATTGGCAGAGGAGATAGAAAGGAGGAACTTGCAATCCAGGGAGGGGTCTCAGGGAGGGACCATAGGGGAGGAAGAAAGGAGAGGGAGAAGGAGGTTGAGTGAGGCAGGATGGACCATGAGGATGGACCATGAACACGTGGCCAAGAGAAGTTCGCCCCAAGGACAGACAGCTATAGCAGAAGGAGCCCAGGTGGGACAAATTGGCAAGAGACTCAGGGCACATGCCTGAGAAATAGCAAAATAGCATAGAGTGTTAAAATATATAGCCATCTGCCCAGCTCTAGTACCAGTAGCTGGTTAATAAAATCACCAGAGAGCTGACACCAGCACATTTATGTGATGTGTCTATGTGCATGTGTAAAGCATGAGAGTAAGGCATGAAGTTGGTCCCAGTACCAAATACATGGGCGTGTGACTTCCCTGTGGTCCTCTTAAGTTGGTCCCAGTACCATATAGATGGATGTCTGACAGATCTCTGTGTCATTTGCTTGGGAGTTAAACGGGCTAACTGGGCATAGAAATGCCCTGCATATATCTGGGAGCAAAAGGGGATATAGAGCCCTCCTCCATAAAATGACTACTATAATAGTGTTTTGATTGCTTGTCTCACCCAAGCAGGAGAGCTCAGGCCTTGGAACCTCCCACAGTTTGTCCAGGGCCTCAGAGCTTCATCTGGTACAGGTGCCAAAGAGCCTTCTGTATGCAGCTTCTGCACATGGGTGCTCCAGGCAGTTCCCTGGACAGAATGTATTTCTAGGACCCTTGGCTATTGTACCCCTGCTCCTAGCCTATCTCCCAAGCTGCCCAGCAGACCCTCTTCTAACTCCCCTGACCCCCTGTATCCATCAAACTGTTTATCCTTCAAGATCTCTGTCAGTACTGGGCATGGGAGTCCATATCTGTAATCTCAGCATTTGGGAGATGGAGGTAAAAGATCACAAGTTCAAGGCCAGCCTCAGCTACCCAGTGAGTGGGAGACTAGTCTAAGCTATATGAGACCCTGTCTAAATCAACAAGAAGTCTCTTCCCTATATCACAACCGCTGCCTCTCCAGAGTCTGTGAACATGAAGTAAAGGGACTAAATCTTTTTTAATCATAGTATTCTTTAACACCCAGGGCAGCGCTTGGCTGAGTCCTCAAGGAGTGTTTGTCGACTGACTAACCCGTTACTCTCATGAAAGAAGAAAGACCAGTTCCTGGTGCATTCCTTCAGTTCCAATGGTTCTGTGGAAAAGGTGGTAAAGGCAAGAAGTGTTTCAAGCAGGAGGCAAAAGAACAAGGCCACAACTGGATATGAAATTCAATAGAATTTGTCAGGCTGCTCTGTTTTGGTAGCAGCTCATGGTCTGACTTTAATACCCACACTAGGATCAAGAGAGGTCCTGTAGGAGAAAACATAGATGTGGAGCCTGGGCTCTGATTAATGGGGTGGAGGTGGGGTCTGGCTAATTGGAGAGGGGGAGCATCCAGCTATTGGTTGGATTCTTGAGGGAGTTTAAAGCCATTCGTTTTTGTAAAATCTCTTTTTTCTCCTTCTCCTCCTCCTCCTCCTCCTCCTCCTCCTCCTCCTCCTTCTCCTCCTCCTTCTTCTTTTTTTGTTTTTGTTTTTTTTTGACAGGGTTTCTCTGTATAGCCCTGGCTGTCCTGGAACTCACTCTGTAGACCAGGCTGGCCTCAAACTCAGAAATCCACCTGCCTCTGCCTCCCAAGTGCTGGGATTAAAGGTGTGCGCCACCACTGCCTGGCTAATCTCTTGCTCCTTAAGATTTTTTTTTCTGCAGTTTTGGGGAGGGAAATTGAGAGGAATAATTTAAGAATTTAAAGCTAATTGTCTGAGTGGGTTGTTTATGAGCAGCCAACCCCCTTATGTCTGTCTACCTTTTTGTTTATGTATTTGATTAATGAATAGGCCTGTTCAGTTATGGCTTGTCCTTGGGGATTACAGTTAATGCCACGAGATAGGTGAATTTTCCAAAATGGTTAAGAAGAGAGAAGTTTCGGATGTATAAGTGGGACCCTTGTTTGTATTTGTTTTGGGATGCACATTACAGAGAGGGCAGTTAACAAGTGACTACAGACATCTTGAACAGACTCATGTGTTTGAGAGGTAGCAAGGACAATGCCTGAAAAAGCATCAATACAAGCGTGGAGAATTTTTTAATGAACAGAGAGATTTATATGAATTATACCCGTTTGCCAAAGATCGTTAGGTCAAAGATGATTGTTCTCTGCTGGGGATGGAGGAACCCAACAGTTGATAGGAGGAGGCTTTGGAGAGAGCTAAATGCTGAGAACGAGAAGTCTGAGGTATGAACCAAAGTGGCTTTCTGATGGCCAAAGAAACTCCATTTTATGCTAGGCATCCCTCTTGGTACCCACTAGGTGTTTGCCTCTGACTCTAGTCCCCGGAGGATAAGTTCCCAGTAGCCCTTACTCAGTGGCTCAGGCCCAGAAATGTACAGCCGTGACCATCTACTTGTTATGACTAACTGCTTTTTTGGCTTCTGTAACTTGTTTACACAGACACCAAGGAGTACTGTGGGTCACTTTGACCGCTTAACTTAGCAGAGCAGACCATTTTTGCTTACTTGTGTAGATATTAAAGTCTTCTTATGGTTTTTGCCTTTTAAAAAAACCCTTCCTTGCTGGGCAGTGGTATGCATGTCTTTAATCTCATCAGTCAAGAGGCAGATGCTGGCAGATCTCTGAGTTCAAGGCCAGCCTGGTCAACAGAGCAAGTTCCAGGACAGCCAAGGTTACAAAGAGAAAACTTAGGCTCACAAAAAAAAAAAAAACCCAAAATTAATTAATTAATTAATTAATTAATTAAAATAAAAATAGCTAGATGGTGGTGGCACATGCCTTTAATCCCAGCACTTGGGAGGCAGAAGCAGGCAGATCCCTGTGGGTGGATCTCTGTGAGTTTGAGACCAGCCTGGTTTACAGAATGAGTTCCAGGACAGCCAGAGCTACACACAGGGAAATCTTGTCTTGAAAAACCAAACCAGCTCTCTTACTCTCTGGCTCTCTTGTTCTCTTGATCTCTTGCCTCTAGCTTCTCTCTGTCCCCTCGCCCCTCCCCCTTTCCTTCCCTCTCTCTCCATGTGGTCATGGCCGGCCTCTACTCTACTCCTTCCTCTCTCTCTCTCTCTCTCTCTCTCTCTCTCTCTCTCTCTCTCTCTCT
>NW_021604658.1:10760231-10797363 GCF_004785775.1 Grammomys surdaster
TCTCTCTCTCTCTCTCTCTCTCTCTCTCTCTCTCTCTCTCTCTCTCTGCCTCTACTACCCTCCTAGCTCCCCTCCCCATGCCCTGAATAAACTCTATTCTATGCTATACCTGTGTGTGACTGGTCCCTCAGGTCCCTCTGCATGAGCCGGCTGAGACGTCCCCTTCCCCCACCTCTCCACACACCCACGGAACATCACCAAGACTACATAGATTCTGTCTCTTGCTTCTGTAATTGTCTTTTAATCCACTTGGCCTTATTTTCAGTCTGGCAAAAATAAAAATAAAATAAAAGTAAATAAAAAAAAAAAAAAAGAAAAACCAAACCAAAAAGCCCAAACAATACAAAACAAAACAAAACAAAACAACCAACTAACCAGCCAAACAAAAAACCCAAAAGAAAACAAGGCCCCCCCCCAAAAGAAAAACAGACAAACAAAAAACCAAAAACCTTTCCTGTTGGGACCCGACTCTGAGCAGAAAGCGGCTATCATCTTTGCAGCCATCTTGAGCCATATACCCTGACAATAGACTTGTTTTCAACAGCCTACAACAGTTGAGCACACTCTGATAATTATCTTGATATACCCATGATTTCCTTTCAATCAAGGCCAGGCAGTGGTGGCACATGCCTTTAATCCCAACACTTGAGAGACTCAAGGCGAGACTCAAGGTGAGACTTGAGGAGAGAATGCAGCAGACTGTCTTGTCTCAGAGCAGACTCTATCTCATCTCCAGATCAGACTCCCTGTCTCGTCTTGTTTCTTTGCATCTCTGTCCCCACTCTCTCTTGCTAGGCCCTGACCCACAGACCGGAGCAGCAGAACGTGCCATTACAATGTGGCGCCCAACGTAGGGCAGCAAGAATGAGAGACCCAGTGAGGGACGTTACCAGAAGAAGGGTCGACTGAAAATTCAGAAGTGAAACAGAGGTGATTGCCATGGGAACCTGCCGTGTGGAGACCAGTAGGTGATAGTAATGATAATGGGGGAAGAAATAAGTCAGCCTGAACTCAACTCTCTGTTTTTGTTTTGTTGTTTGCTGCTTACATGTGTTAATTGTTTGCTTCTGTTTTGCTGTTTAAATGCTGTCTTTCATGTTCAAAAGAAAAAGAAAAGGATAGAATCCAAAATACGACCAAAGGCTGAAGTAATTGATTTGTCAGAGCCAGATTGTGCTGACATAGAGGAAGAGGCAGCCAAAAATTATGACCCTGAATGGCACTCTTCCCGAAGGCCCCCTCCCTATGCTCCTCCACCTCCAGATGCTCCTGCTATGGAGATGGTGGTTGGAGATCACAGAAAGGAGTTGCAGGACAAAATTTCTTTTCTTTTTTTTTTTTTTTAAAGATTTATTTATTTATTATATATGAATACACTGTAGCTGTCTTCAGACACACCAGAAGAGGGCGTCAGATCTCATTACAGATGGTTGTGAGCCACCATGTGGTTGCTGGGATTTGAACTCAGGACCTCTGGAAGTGCAGTCACTGCTCTTAACCACTGAGCCATCTCTCCAGCCCAAAATTTCTTTTCTTAAACAACAAATTTCTCTTCTTAAACAACAAATAGAATTAGAGGAAGAGTATCAGGACTTAATTAATCAGCTACAAAAGTTAAAGACAGGGAAGAGGTCTCGAGAGGGCAAGGAAAATTCCTCAGGTCCTCGAGTTCCTCAACCCAGAGTCCAAAGGCAGCCCCTGTCCTCTGGTTTTAGTACAGATCAGCCAGAGGAGGGAGAGGCTGAGGTTTTCCCTGTATCAGAGACT
Source organism: Grammomys surdaster (assembly GCF_004785775.1). Taxonomy (NCBI): domain Eukaryota; kingdom Metazoa; phylum Chordata; class Mammalia; order Rodentia; family Muridae; genus Grammomys; species Grammomys surdaster. The sequence continues at coordinate 10,761,999 of NW_021604658.1, forward strand.
AGAGACGCTCAAGGGGTTGTGTGGAGACATCACACAGGGTTTAATTTTCAAATTATTAAAGAATTAAAAAATTTGGTGGCACAATACGGTGCCACTTCTCCCTTTACTCTTGCAATCTTAGAATCTGTTGCAGAGGAGTGGCTGACTCCTGGTGATTGGAATACTCTAGTGAGAGCAGTTCTTAGCAGTGGTGACCATCTTATTTGGAAATCAGAATATTATGAGAATTGTAAAGAGACAGCTAGGAGAAACATTCAGGCAGGCAATGGTTGGTCCTTTGAAGCCTTAGTAGGAGAAGGGCAATTTGCTTCTAGTGATAACCAGATGCAATATGACCCGGGCTTATTCGCTCAAATTCAAAATGCGGCCATGAAGGCTTGGCGCAAACTCCTGGTAAAGGGAGACCCTGGTGCATCTTTGACCTCAGTCAGACAAGGGCCTGACGAACAATTTTCTGATTTTGTTCATCGATTAATGACAACAGCAGGAAGGATTTTTAGTAATGCAGAGGCAGGTGTAGATTATGTGAAATTAATTAATCTCTGGGGCAGAGATCTATTATCCCAGTTGAGATTGATTATGTGCAGCCCTAATGAAGTAATCACGGCTCAAATGATAAACTCTGGATTTTCTCCAGGGAAAGGATTAGGAAAAAGTGAAAATGGGGTTACTCATCCTATTGAGGTCCATGGTAACTCTGGAAGAAGAGGCTTGGGGTATTTTTGATGGGGGCTATTGATTCAGCTGCACCCCTAGTGCGTTGTGCCGATCCCATCACCTGGAAGGAGGACTCGCCCATCTGGGTGGATCAGTGGTCCCTAACCGCCAAAAAATTACAAGCTGCTCAATTGCTAGTGCAGGAGCAATTACAGGCAGGACATTTAGAAGAGAGTAACTCTCCCTGGAATACCCCAATATTTGTCATTAGGAAAAAGTCAGGAAAGTGGAGATTGTTGCAAGACTTGAGGACATGGTTAACGTGACCATGATTCAGTTGAAAATATTTTGGAAAAGATCCTGATGTCATAGTACAACCATATACAAGACATCAGGTTAATTGGCTTATGCAGAGTTCTGAAGTTTGGCCTATAGCATGTGCTTCATTTGGTGGTCAACTAGATAACCATTATCCACCAGACAAATTAGTTCAATTTTGCAATCGCCATGCATTTGTTTTTCCATCTCATACTGCGCATGCACCTATAAAGGAAGCATTGCCAGTTTTCACTGATGAGTCCTCATCAGGAACGGCTGCTTATGCCTTTAAGGATCAAGTAATTTCCTTTGCTACATGAGCTGTATCAGCTCAATTCATTGAATTACATGCTCTTGTTGCTGTGTTTCAAGCATTTCCAAATCAAACTATTAATATTTACACTGATAGTTCATATATAACTCAATCTATTCCTCTGCTAGAAACTGCTGCACAAATAAAGCACTCCTCAGAAGCAGCCGATTTGTTTTTACAGTGCCAACAATTAATTTTGAGGAGAAAGTGTAAATTCTTTATAGGACACCTGAGAGCCCACACTGGGCTACCACATCAGAGAGCCCACACTGGGCTACCAGGTCCTCTCGCTGAAGGACACACCAAGGCAGATCTAGCCACTCGTATAGCCGCAGTGACTTTATCAGATCTGCCATCTAACTTAGCATAGGCCATAAAGGCTCATGAGTTACATCACCTTAATTCTAAAACTTTAAAGGTCATGTTTAAAATTACCAGAGAACAAGCTAGACAAATTGTCCTTTGTTCCAACCTAAGACAGACACGGTTTCCGTAAGTTTTCCCAGGCTTCCCTTTTGAAAACAAATTTAAAAAGGGGGACCTGTTGGGAGCCGACTCTAAGCAGAAAGTGGCTATCATTTTTGCAGCCATCTTGAGCCATATACTCTGACAATAGACTTGTTTTCAACAGCCTACAACAGCTGAGCACACTCTGATAATTATTTTGAAATACCCATGATTTCCTTTCAATCAAGGCCAGGCAGTGGTGGCACACGCCTTTAATCCCAGCACTTGAGAGATTCAAGGCGAGACTTGAGGAGAGATATAAAAGGAGAGACTTGAGGAGAGAACGCAGCAGACTCTGTCTTGTCTCCAGAGCAGACTCTGTCTCCAGATCAGACTCCCTATCTTGTCTCCATTCTTTGGCATCTCCATCCCTACTCTCTCTCTCTTGCTAGGCCCTGACCCGCAGACCGGAGCAGCAGAACGGGCCGTTACACTTTCCTTCATGACATACTTGAGATTTGGCTCTAAGGCTGCCACCCTGCTGGCAACCAATCAATAACTCCTTTAATTATAATTTGGATTAAGTCTATGGTCTTTCCAGAGGGGTCATGACCTCCATAACAGCTAGAAGTAAGAGTGGGATGGCTTGAGCCCCGTAGTAAGAATCGGTCCATAAATGGAAAGACTGAGCAGGGATTTGTTTGAAGGCAGAAAGGGCAGGAAAAGTTCTGCCCATGGGGGGTAGGGCGAGGTGGGGCAGGGCTGTTCTGGGAGGGTAACGAAAGAGCCATGTTCCAGCATCATCACACCACGGGATGGCTCCTTTGCCCGATTATTTGGCTCCATCTGAGAAATGATCAATGCATTAGAAATATGATGTGCCCTTGTGGGAGAACAGGCTTGTAAAGGATGTAATGTAATTCCACAGAGTCTTCATAGGAGGAAGGTGAAATGATATTTGTGTCCCTCCCCCACCCCAAGCCAGTCAAAGCTACTTCTCATTCTTCTGGGGTCTGCTAGAGGAAGTTTAATTTGTCTTGAGTTATAGAAGGATAAAGAACATCAGGGTTGGGGCTGGAGAGATGCCTCTGTGGTTAAGAGCACTGACTGACTGCTCTTCTTAAAGATCCAGGGTTCAATTCCCAGCAACCACATGGTGGCTCACAACCATCTGTAATGGGATCCGATGCCCTCTTCTGGTATGTCTGAAGGGAGTGACAGTGTACTGACATACATAAAATAAATAAGTAAATAAATCTTTAAAAAGAGAAAAAGAATATCGGGGTCTTGTCCAGTGAGTTAGGAGCTTCTGGTTCTGCCTTGTTGAGTAAGAGTGATTTTTTTGCTCAGCAAACATTTTTGCAGTAAAAAATCGGTTTGGTTAGGTGTACAGGGAAGAAACAACTGTTTTAAAATGCCGATAGGGCAAATTGAATCTAAGTGCCTATGAAAAGTTGTCTTTGATTCAGAGCTGGAATGTCTTTTTGCGATTGCTGCAATGCAAGGAGTTAGCCTGTCAGTGAGTTTAAGTCAGCATCTCCTTTAAGAGAACAAATGAGAGACGGCTGAGAGCCGTTGAGAAGTTAACGTCGGCTTTCTCGGAACAGATGATTGTAATCAGTTTAATAGAAGGTAGAGAGAGCGGTGAAAGCTTTTCCACTGGGAGGGAGCTGCTCAGAGTGAGCGACGGTGTGCCCACCACAGCTGTGAGGAATGCTTGCTCTAGTAGGGTATATTGCCTTGTTAACCCACCATTGGCAGAAGGTGGGGCTATTGGTCACACTTGGGGAAGAGTATCCCATTGAAAGCAAGACATAGATGCTTGAATATAAAGAGTGGGAATGAAAAAAGCAAATTTATAGCATCAGGGTGTAAAGGGATAGTAAAAAAAAAACCCTTAAAACCAATAATAATATTTTTACAAATGAAAACAACAACAATAATAATAATGTGATGGTTTGTATATGCTCAGCCCAGGGAGTGGCACTATTGGGAGGTGTGGCCCTGTTGGAGTAGGTGTGTCACTGTGGGCGTGGGCTTTAAGACCCTCATCCTAGCTGCCTGGAAGCCAGTATTCTGCTAGCAGCCTTCAGATGAAGATGTAGAACTCTCAGCTCCTCCTGCACCATGCCTTCCTGGATGCTGCCATGTTTCCATCTTGGTGAAAATGGACTGAACCTCTGAACCTGTAAGCCAGCCCCAATTAAATGTTGTCCTTTATAAGATTTGCCTTGGTCATGGTGTCTGTTTACAGTAGTAAAACCCTAACTGAGCATCTGGGGCCAAGATGCAATGCCACACACCTTTAATCCCAGTGCACAAGAGGCAGAGACAGATAGATATCTGAGTTTGAGGCCAGCCTAATCTACAAAGGGAATTCCAGGACAGCCAAGGCTACACTGAGAAACCCTGTCTTGAAAACAACAACAACAAAAACAACAACAATAATAACATTGTAGTTTGAGGGACTGTGGTAGGAGAGGGAACTCCTGGCTGCAGAACACCAGAGGGATGGCAGTGGATGCTAACAGCATGGAGATGACATAAAAGTCTCCATTTACCAGATTTCTGGGAAATATAGAAGATAGGAGTAATTCAGGACCTAAAAAATGGTTCTGTATGGTCAGCCTCAAGTGTTGTTAAATTAGTTTAAGTCTGTCCCCTTCAATGGGTCACTGATTTACCCAAACTGAGGGCACCTTTTATCCAAGAAAGTTTGAGTGGGTGTTTTTTAGTGACCTTTAGAAAAAAGAATGTCCAGGTATAGAGCTGTTTCAACCCCGGTGAGGAAGGAGGTCTTGTCTCTGAAGGGAAGAAGGTTAAGGGTTGCAAGATGCACTTGCATTCTGGGAAGCAGCACATAAGCCTTCTACACCTGGGAGGGGATAACTTTTGCCACCATCCCTTGGTTGTCTGCATCTGGAGACTTGAGCATAATTAGAGGCACAAGGACTGGTTTGCTATAGTAGGAACATGAGCTCCTGTATCGGCCATGGCAGTTATGGGGAGCTGCTTGACTAAAACTGCAATATAAGGCTTATCAAGAGACACCAGCTGAGTCCGGTATGCATCGGAGGAATCAAGTCTTTGATTCTGTAATAATCATCACAAGATCAGGGATGTCCTATAAAGTACTATAACCAATTGCTCCGATTGAGTTAATGTTGACTTTTTTTTTAAAGATTTATTTATTTATTTATTATTTATGAGTATTCTGTCACTGTCTTCGGACACACCAGAAGAGGGCATCAGATCTCATTACGGATGGTTGTGAGCCACCATGTGGTTGCTGGGATTTGAACTCAGGACCTCTGGAAGAGCAGTCAGTGCTCTTAACCGCTGAGCCATCTCTCCAGCCCCCAATGTTGACATTTCTTGAAGCCATCTGGGAATGAACCATAATATGAATTTGACCTGTACAACTTGAATCAGGAACATCTGGGCAAACAAAAACACTTCCTATCATTCAATTTGCTTTACCTAAAAATTTAGCCAAATCATTTTGTAGGAAGGAATCTCCATAAGTCTGTGGGGAGCCTCACTGCTAATTTTATATCTTTAACTAAAGATAAATCTAATGTAGAATTATTTTTAATACTGGTGAGTAATTCTCTTATAGTCTTAGGAACTATAAGAGAATTAGGGGTGGAACCAGAGGGAGTGTTTCAAAAAGCATAAAGGAATAAGACCAGCAGTGGCTACAGTTGGCTGTGCTCCTGGCATCTGGGAGACAGTGCAGGGGAGGGAGACTCTGAGCTTCCAAACTCAGGGTGCAGGAGGGCTGGTTTATGTCTTTAATATATTAACCACCCTTAGTACTCCTTTTTCCATTTCCAAGATTGGATCATCCAAACTCAGGGAGCAGGAGGGCTGGTTTATGTCTTTAATATATTAACCACCCTTAGTACTCCTTTTTCCATTTCCAAGATTGGATCATCTTCTTTTTCAAATTTAGAATGATGTTTATTGGCCTAGAGAAATTTCCTGTTATATTTTGGACATGTTTTAAAGGTGGGTTTACCAGACTGAGACTTATTTGTATCTGTTTGTCTGCATTGTTTTTGCAAATGCTCTTTTTTATCCCATGTTTAAAGCATGCGGGAGGTTCCAGTGCTACTTCTAGAACTCAGGCTTTGTGCTCCTTGGCGCCAACATCCTGGCATGCTTTAACCACCTCAGCATGCTGCCTTAGTCAGAGTTACTATTCCTGTGATGAAACACCATGGCCAAAACCAACTCAGGGAAGAAAGGGTTTATTTAGTTTACACTTCCACATCGCTATTTGTCATAGAAGGAAGTTGGGATAAGAACTTAAGATAGAAACCTGGAGGCCTGCCGGGTGGTGGTAGTGCACGTCTTTAATCCCAGCACTTGGGAGGCAGAGGCAGGCGGATTTCTGAGTTCGAGGCCAGCCTGGTCTACAGAGTGAGTTCCAGGACAGCCAGAGCTACACAGAGAAACCCTGTCTTGAAAAAAAACAAACAAACAAGCAAACAAAAACCCTGGAGGTAGGAGTTGATGCAGAGGTCATGGAAGGGTGCTGCTTGCTGGCTTGCTCCTTATGGCTTGCTCAGCCTCCTTTCTTATAGAATCCAGGACACCAGCCCAGGGTGTGGCTCCACCCATAATGGCTGGGACCTCCCCCATCAATCACAGGCTTGGTGACAGTCCCATCATATGGAGACATTTTCTCAATCGAGGCTCCTTCCTCTCTGATGCCTCTAGCTTGCGTCAAACTGACATAAAACTTGCCGGTGTAAGCACTGACTGCATTTACTGTGGAATGAAGGTTTTTTTTGCAGTCAGAATTTGCATTTTCATAAATTAATGAAAGAGACACAATGTGAACAGCCCCTTTATTGTCTGTCGCTCTATAGCTTGTTGTAAACAAGGCTCATATAATGTCTGATAGTGGCAAAAGGCTCCGAAGGAGTGTTGTAATCAGAGAAATTATTCCTAACCTTTGCAGTGGCTCTACTGATCTGTTTATAACCACAGTCTTGGCAGAACTGTAGAGCTACTGTTTCAAAGTTTCCTTCAATCTGATTAGTCAATCCTAAATAATATTCTGAGAGGGTTGCTGCCTTTGACTGTAAGCAGCAACAGGCCGGCATGTATCCATCCATCCCTGGAACTATACACTATATTGGGCAGTGGTTAAGTACTGTTTTCATAAGGGCTTGCCAGCTAAAAGGTGATATTTTATAATATTTGCTATAACCTCTATTTATTCCCTGGGGAAATGGCCTTGGACCCCCCACATTCTCTTTAATGCTGTCTTTTTAAAAACATCTTTAAGCAGGGAAGCAAAAACCCTTCATGACTGGGAATTGTCTTCTCTAAAGATAGGATATGAGGTTAAAATTTTTCCTGCTTGAGCAGCCTCTTCAAGACATTTTTGGAAGTCATTTTGTGGATACGGATTACCAACTGGCAGAAAATTAGGCTGAGGGAATGCAAGAATTTTAGTAGGTAATGATTTTCCCAGAAGTTCCCCTCTTTTCCGTTGATAATATTTTACAGCTCACCTAATTTGGTTCCAAAGAGTTAGGTGTTTCCATCGAACCTGTGCTGTACACAGCACAATTGATTACCAATCCCAACCTGCCCCACCCAAGCCTCTATCAGGATACCAGGGGCAACACTTCTGAATAATGCTCAAAGCTCATAAACTTGTTCTCAAGACATCTTAGCTCTGATTCTTACAAGCAGAGTCATTAATTGCTGTGCATGAGCTCAAAATTGAGGGGACAGAGAGGTCCCCAGAATGAAAGCAAAAGCTTTGCCCAGACTAGATCAGGCTGACAAAAAGGAGGCCAATTTACTCATTACCTGTTGGAAAGGCCCTGTGCTTGTTGCTTGCTTACCAACTCAAGTGGGTGGCTGGGATTGCTGGCTTTTGCCTTTGCTAGAAAGAATGTTTCCTCCTGCAAGGCTTCCAAATGTGGCCCTGCCATATAAAACATTAAAGACTAGCTCTTGGTGCCCTTTACCCAAGAGTGGGCCTCATATGTCGGTTTCTCCTGTTCTAATCTGATTGCAGCCTAATCTAAAAGAAGACTAGTCTGAAAGAGAGTAACCTAAGAGAGTCTAAAAAGTAGATTTGGAGCAAAGGCTGTCCTCTCTATGGGACAGCATAATAAATCTAGTCATGAAAAAGAGTGAGGAGCCTTTGTCTTCATCTTTTATAGGATTCTCATAGGGAGAAAATTGTCTTCTGGCCCTACCGATTCAGAATAGCCCACAAAGCCACAGTCAGATATTATGAATCCATACCCACAAATTTCTCTGGGAGAAGGAGGAAGCGATGTTGTTTTCAATGCTTCGCTGCTTCCAGAAAATGGTCTTAGACCTGGTTACCACGTCATCCACACACATACATTGTTTTGAGTCAGGGTCATGAAAGAGTCCCAAAGGGGAAATAGGGAACATGGTACATTGGGATGTCCAAAACATAGCAAGAGTGATTACAGTCTTAGAGGGTAATTCAGAACAGGTTGAATGCACAGCCTGTAGCAGAGTGAGTACACAGCTATAAATAATCTCAGAGAATATGGTTAACTTGTTACAGGTTGGGTGAAAGTTTGATTTGTAAAGGGAAATTTTAAACAGCATTTCTCAGAATGCCACCTCCCCAGAAGGTAAGTAGTGAGGCCACCCACCATGTCACAAGGAACAGTCCCCAAAGTCAACAAGGCCCACTCTGCTTTTGAGTGTTCAGAACCAAGATATTGCTAGCCAAAGGGCTGATGAGAGAAGCAACAAGGGCCATGTGGTTTGAGTTGAGGCCTAGAGGAGAGCCCTGTCTGGTGACCAATGTCTCACTCTGCCTTTCCACTTGGCTGTGATTCCAAACTAGACGGGTGAGGCATGCGCTATGCCTCCCCCGCCAGCGAGCGTCTCGAGGCGGTCCAGCATCAGGGATTTCCTGGCATGAAAATGGCAAGAGAAGATCGCTGCAAATCCAGAGTGAGCATAACAGCAGGAGCTAGAAAGAAGAGCAAAGGAGACAGGGAGACATAGGACACAGGAAATGCTGCCCATGGGCAGGGCGGGTTGGAGCTAACAAAAGGGACAGTGTAGAACCAGTAATGTGATCCCCCCCATCTCACTGAATGGCTCCTTTACAGACCCTTGATGTTTGGGAACACCCCTAAATTATGCTCCAGTGCACACCCTGCCTCCCACTTCTGGCTGCCCAAGTAGCAGGTCTATTTCCTCCAGCCTTCAGCCCAACTGGAACCGCCTGGTCCCCTCCCAGTCTCAGCAAGGTTGCCCTCTGGCCCAGCCTGCTCCCCTATCTAATTGGCATGCAGGCGAGGGCTTGGCTACTGCTTTCAATTCCAGAGTTTTCAAAGTAATAATTAATAGGATCTGCAGGCCTCAGCCAAGCTCATACATTGGGATAGTGGCTAAGGCATGCGGGCTGTGGGGTTTGTAGCGGACTTCCCTCCTGGAGTTTACTGGCCAGTTCATTCTTTGATGCACTTTATCATGCCTATAGGTGACATATAAACAGTCGACAACTAAATTTGCTTTGGGAGTTAAGTCCTCTATCCAACATGCCACCTCTGTCTGGCCTTAGGGGACATCATTGGCACCCTCCCTTTCTACCCAGCTGCGGCTCCCCAGTGCTCAGATGGTGTATTCTAGTCCAAGGTTCCACACAGACAATTCTTCACTGTGAGTTGCTTCGTCTTTGGGGCTAGACAGTGCTTCTGTCTGTGGAAGGATCCATCAGGGTTGGTATCTTCTTCCTGGATTTATCCTTCTTCAGAAGAAACCCCGGGTGGCACCAGCTGCAAGTGCTCTGTGCTGCCACCTGGTGTCTAATGCACCTCGCTGTCACAGAGGTGGGGCAGGTTGGCCGATCAGCAGGCGAGACCATAGGGCACCAGGTGAGACCATAGGGTACCAGGCGGTGGTGGGAAAGCATGTGAAGGTGAGGCTGAAGCCTATTTGGAAAGTGGGCAGGGACCCAGGTGGGAACAGGAAAGAAGGGTGGAGTCAGTGGTGATTGAGGCTAGCAGGTGCCAGAGTTTCAAAGGGCAGAACCATTCTAGAGAAGGGTGTTGCCTGGAAACCTGGAGTGACTGCAGAACCTGTATCAGCTTGGAGTTTCTGGAAATCATCCAGAGTCAAAGGACACCACCACAGTCCTTGTGTCTGGGATCATATTAGAGGCTGGGAATTGGGAGTCTGTGGACCCCTCTAGCCCACTGACTATGCCACACACAGAACACATGTACATTTCTACAAACCCAATGTGACTGCTTCAAGAAAGGGTCCCCTAGCGTCCTTTCAAGTTCTTTTCATCTTGTAAGCATGGATGTTCCCACCATTTTCTGTTCCCTCCTCGATGAGAACAGACTGAGGTGGTATAGGCTGCAGAAGGCCAGCCCTAGAGTCAAATCCTAACTTGGCCAAATTCCTGTTGTGTGACCTCAGACAAGTACCTTAACCTCTATGAATCCACCGCTGCATGGAAGAATGCTAGCCGGGTGTTTCCCTGGCTTCATCATTTGGAGGAGCGAGAGACTGCGTGTGAGCCTCAGGTTTGTTTTTAGCACCAGCTCAGATCACTCCTTTTTTCCCAGTTCCCCACCCCCAGACAGGCCTTTTCCTGGAGACTTGGGGGTGGAGGAAACTGAAGCAGCCAAGCCTGAGGCCTGGTGCTCTTGACACAGTTTCTTCTTTGAACCCCAGGAAGAAGACTAAATGAAGGCAATGCACCCAGGGAGAGAGATGCTCTTGCTTCCTAAGGTACAACCCCACTACCCTTGTCTCAGAAGCCCCTGTGTTGGAGGCCCTAACCAAAGACCTGTCTCCCCAGCCCCACTTCCCCAAGATCACCATGCACTGTTCAGACCTGGCAGCTGCTTCTTCTCTACTTTCAAACCTGCGCAATGAGACACGCCAGTTTCTTTCCATCACCAATGTTATTGTTGGTGGTTTTTTGTTTGGTTGGTTTACACAGGGAGTATCTTGTAGCCCAGGCTGGTTTCCAACTCACTATGTGGTGGAGAATGACCTCCAGATCCTGATTCTCCCACCCCCACCCCCCTGCTTCCATCTCCCAAGGGCTGAGATTACAGAGATGCATCATTGAGCCTGGCCACAAAGACTTTACAATGTAGGAAGAATTAACCACAGTACTCCCTGCCCCCAAATATCCACCTTCATTCTGCTATTAATATGTCCAAAGTACCACCCAGATGTCCCTGTGTAGGCACTGTTTCCTGCCAGAGAAGTGCTTTCCGGTCCATACATGGTGTGGGATGGGGAGCAGAAGAAGGGGGCTTTGCCTTCTCACCAGGTGGATCACAGTAGCTCCCTGGAGAGCAACCCTAAAGCATATTCAGTGAAGCCCTCATCAAGCTTCTTGAGTCTTTACTGGGAAGAGAGAAGCAGGGGAACAGGATTGTAGAAAGAGTCAGGCATGCTATGTATTACCTCAAGTGACACCACAGCATCATTGCACTGCTGTGTTTATAGAGGCAGTGATGCTAATGAGGAAATTCTGGGTGAAGGAGGGGGTTCAGCCTTCTGCTTCACCTTGACACAGACTCTTCTTACCACTAGAAGAAGGGGGGGAATCTCCCAGACTCCCCCTTCCCAAACCTCCCACCCATAAGGGACAGACAGCTACAGAATTTTACAAAAATGTAAAAGCTTTATCTCTAGATCCAGGTGGCAAAACTCTAGGAATTTTGTACAGCTTCCTTTAAAAAAAAAAAAAAGAAAGAAAGAAAGGCAAGCAAAGAAAGAAAGAATGAAAGCAAAGAGAGAAAAGCCAGCTTGTACAAGCATCCCCTTTCTCCAGCTGAGAGGGCTAGAGGGATCGGAGCCCCCGGTACCATCAAACACCCTAGGAAGATCAAACCAGGTGTTTGCTTCCACGAGTGGTATCATTTCTGCCCCAAAGAGCAATCAGAAAAGCTCTCTCAGCTTAGGAAATAGGCCAGAGGATGGACGCCTGCAAGTCCAGCCTCCCAGCAGCCAGCAGCCTGGCACTGTGGGCTCCCAGCTGTCTGTGCAGATGGGGGCTGTGAGTGAGGAATGTCACTGAGGTTTCAAGACACCAATCCAGGGGTGGGAATGCAGCTTAGTGGTAGAGTACTGCCTCCAATACATATAAACCCTGGGTTTGATTTCTATGCCAAAGCATGAGTACACACACACACACACACACACACACACACACACACACCTGTCTTAGAAAGGGCGGGGATGTTCAAGGGAATAGAAATGGGACAGGATAGATGTTTTCAATGGCTGATGGGTGAACAGGCTGGCCGAGTCTATGGTTACTCCTTTTTGGCATGAAGACTTCAACCAAGAGACTATTATTGCCAGCCACGGCAGCAGAAAGGTGGCTCTAGGTCAGGTGGTTCACTGGACTCCTGGCTCCCCTGAACTGGTGGCCTTTTCCCCCTCTTCCCCCTCCTCTGGCTCCCTCCCACTGGGCAGGCAGCAGCAGACCTTGTAAGCCCCTTGATTGTATCATTTATCACCCCTCAGGGAGCCAGCTCCCTAGCTCCACGTTGTGGCTACCACCAATCCTTCAGCTTCATCAGGAGATCTCCTCTGGACTCCAGTCCAGGTCCCTGCATTCTCATCCTTCAGGGAGGGGAGGCGCGACCTGTTCTGTTTACACAGATTAATCTCAGCCTCAGCAGGCAGATAGATGAAGTTCAAGGCAAGAGGCTTTAGCCCAGACACCTCAGGTCACCACCCAGTCAGGAGTGTGGCAAATGCTGGGGTGGAAGAATAGGGCAGGGAACACCCAGAAGCATTTACCCCTCCTCCACTAGCCCCTTGATTTAGATCTGCAGCAGCTGAGGCTGCCTCCCAGGCCCCACCGGCCACATTAAACAAAACAGCTTCATTATGCCAATTTCTAGCTCTCAATGCGCTGCTGATAGCTGTCAGCAGAAATAAGAATTAATCTGGAATTACTCACATTCTCTGAGCTGCCTGGCTCAGAAGATGCGATAAAACTCTGATAGAAAAACAGAAGCCCCTGTCTTCCAGCCCTCCCAGGCACAGGGGTCTCTTCTCCTCTCTGCTTGCAGGGGAGGTGCAAGGATGGAGCTCTCCAGGGTTGGGCATTTGAGCTCTTCCTCTCTCAAACACAAAGCTCACACATGCCAATGCTTGGGCGTGCACGTGCGCGCGTGCACACACACACACAGAGAACCCAGAATCTTCCCTCCCCCACCCACTTCCCATCTCCAGGACTCTTCCCGTCATTTAAACACGCCTATCTCTCCATCCCCTTTGTTTTTACTCTGGACTGTGATTAACTTTTTATTTTGGAAAATTACTTTATTTTATATAGATATATAGATATATAGATATGTATGTATGTATATATAAAAAGGTTCCATTTCATTTGTAAAATCTTCATTTTTTTCTCTTTTTCTCTTTTTTTTTTCCCCCTACAGAAAACGATGACGAGATTAAAGGAGAAAATAAGTTACATGACAGTTTCCAAAATGGTTCTCGCTTTCCGCTGAAGATGGGCCGCCGTTGGGTTGTAATACACTCACGGTCCCAGCTTGTGCTTTACAAGAAGAGGGAATATAACTAGACTGGTTATTTTAGGTTAAAATAGCCAAGAGACAGACGCTTTTGCCTCAAAAATATTCTGAGACACATAAAAGTAGAAGGAACCAAGTCTCTTCAGTCACAAAATGTCGTACATCCAGCATATACTAGATTCAATTAATTTAATAAAATAGAATATACATAGAGATTCTGCACAAACGTATTGCTTTCTCCCAACAGCTCCGGGTGTTGGGAGCCTTGGCCACACTGGGCTTCTCCTTCTTCCTGGAGGTGGGGGCTCCAGGGCTGTGCTCTCTTCAGACCCTCAGACTGACTCTCCGGAAGTCCTCCTTGTCATCTCCCAGCCACTGAAGAAGGCAGGCGGTGCCTCCTGGCTGCTTACGCTGTTTGCTGCTTGCATGGGACTTTTCAGAAATACTGCCCAGGAGGCGGAGCTAGAATCTGCACCCAGTGGAGAAAGGTGTTGGGGGAGAGTGGGTAGAACTCAGGGGTCCAGGTCTGTTGGGTCAGAAGACAAACCAGAGAGACTCAGCGCGTCTTTCTTTGGGGAGGGTGAGGCAGCCGTGCTGTCAAGGGGGCTGGAGGCCAAGGGATCCTTGGAGTCACTGGCCGCAGCCCTCCTCCTGAGGCAGACACCAGGACTGCATGGGGGCCGAGGGCCCTGGCTCTCCGGGGGGTCTATAGAGATACTGGGTGGGCTGAGTTTTTTCTTAGGCCGGCTCCCAGGGCCCCCAAGAGGTCGGCCCCCGAGGCTTGAGGGGCTTGGACATAGGCGGGGTTGGGAGCCACTGTCCAGGCAGCTGACAGCAATGGAGTGTCTCCTCTGTTCATCTAGCCAGGACCCAGGCCTGCGCCGGCAACTCTGGGCCTCTACACTGTAGCACTTCTTCAGGTCCCGTGGGGACAGGGGTTCTTCCTGGCTGCTGGGCAGGAGGTCTCCTGAAATCCAGCTCAGCTCTGTGTCCAGCTCTAAGCTGCTTCTGGTCTCTGGAGGGTCCTTGGCCCAGTTGGGTTCCAGGCCTGGGCAAGTGGCTGGCGTGCGGATGTGCTTGGAGACTTTGCTCTGGCTGCTGAATCGCTGCTGCTGCACCTGGATGCTTGACCCGCCCCAGAAGGATGAGGACCGGGTCAGAGGGCAGGAGGGCCCACTCACCTCTGACAACAGGTCTTCCCGGCTACCCAGGCCCTGAACATCCAGGGAATCAGTCCTTATTGCTGCCTGTAGGGAGTGGAAGCAGGCTCAGCCCAGGGATTTCCTTTCCAACACGGATTATCCTTTATCCTGTCTGTCATGCTGGCTGTCCCTAATCACCACAAAGCTGCAGGACCACCCTATTTGCTCCTCTTATTGGGGGTTATGAGCTCTCTGAGCTCTGTGGACTACACCTCCCCTTCAACCACCAAACCTTTCTTCTGTCCTCCCTGCTCAATTTCCCTAAATACTGCAGGAGGAACTCTCTGCAGTCTTCGGGCCCTAGGAGGCAAGAAAGAATTCGTGCTGGCTTTGCTTCTCAAACTGGCCTCTTTGTGTTTCTAGCCTTTAGGGAGAGCGAGCAAGGCAACAGTTCCCTTGGCCTTGAATACCCTTCCCAATAACAAGTATCCCTTGCTCTTCTGAACATGGGTTTTCTGTGACAAGTCCCCGTCAATCCACTTCAAGTAAACTAGCCCCTGTCTCCTCTGGGCTCCCCTCTACAACGCACAAAAGCACCGTAAGGCTCTAACCTGTGGCTGCTGTAATCTGATAGCATGTGTGTCTCTGTTCTTACTGAGCTCAGAGAGCAGCAACTGTGTCCCAGTGCCTAGCAGCAGGAAGCTGCTTGAGGAGTGGGTGTGGGAGGAGGAACCATGCCTGATGCTGACAGATATTCCTATATCTGTGGCCAGGAGACACAGACATCAATGCAAGGCACACAAGCATCATTTGGCTCTATTAGTCACTCTCGGGTTCATGGACAGTGGACCTCAGGCTTGACCTGAAGTTAAAACACTCAAACCCTGCCTTGTATCCTTCAGTTTAGCCCAAAGTATGAAGAAGTGGTGGAAACTCTGGACCTGGGATTGGGAGTCTTGATTCCTGGATACCACCTCCAATGGATGTCGGTTGCCCTGGCAACAACTGTACCTTGGACCCCAGGACTCCTTAGTGAAACAAGGTATATACATGAGGTAGGGGGCAAACTCCAACTACTTCTCCTTTACCCAGTACCGTGTCCCTAGTATCTAGAGCTGCTCTATCATTGGCAGGCAGTATATGCTAGCTGGAAGAATAAGATTGTCAACTCTGGTCATTACCAACAACATAGGAATTCCAATTAGAGAGCCCCACCCCAGGACCTAAGTCCAGCCCTCCACACTTGCTTACCTGGCGCCTGAGAGGCCTCTGAGCCAGAGGGGAGCGGCCAGGTGGGGGTAGTTTAGGGATGGCACCCCAAGTGGGGGCCCCATGAGGCTGGAGCAGATAGCGTGCATCTTTGGGAAGCTGTAGGATGCAACTGGTGTCTGCTGGTTGGGAGTGAACAGACAAGATGGAGCCTGTGGGGAAGGGAAACGGAGGGGTGAGTAGGGACAGACTTTGCTGCTTCCCTTCAGACCCTCCTCCCCATCAGGGCTTTTACACCTCACTACCCTGGATGAAAGCTACTTCCTTCAGTCTGGGTATTTCCCTTTAGCATAGGGTTTCTTCAAAATAAGAGACACTGCTTTTGTTGGTCTGAGGCAAGTTTGGCTTTCCTTGTGTGAGCTAAGCTGTTTCTACCCCAGTCTTGGTACCTGACTGGGCTTTGGGGAGCCCCCAGCCCCTGTGTCCTAGGGATCTCTCGGCAGTGTTCCCATTACGGCACATGTAGCTGTCATTGGGCAGAGAGTGTGTCCGGCTGACACCAGACTTCCTCACGGTCAGCAGGTCTGGTCCTAGGGGGACGGGCACCTCCTCAGGGTGGGGTACCATCTGCAAAAGGATCAGGGGATGCGGTGAAGAGCGTGCAGATAGGGTTGGTAGCTGAGGAAAAGCTAGACAGCAGGAACTAAACCCCCTCCCACCAGACCCACAGTCCTCCCCCCACCTACCCACACCCACCTCCACACCCTCCTAGGCCAAGGTAATGGGCATGAGCATGGTAGGAAATAGGAAGACATACATACAGTCTCTGCATACAGGGAGGAAGGAGTGGAAAGGCCCCACCCTGAGAGCATGCTCACAGGATCACCCATGAGCCTCTGGGGATGGTGGAGGACGAGGAGGGGTGAGTGAAGAGAGAGCAGCCCCCAGCACTGCATATGGTCCTCTTAGAGAGTCTGAAAATTACCCCAGGGATCAACAGGGGACAGGCCTGAGCTGGATCCTTACAGGTTAAGTAACCGGTAAACACAAGGGACATGCTCTCATTCTAGTCTGCAGATCTACTTTAACCACACAAGAGACTCTGGAGGGTGGAGGTGGGGAGCAAGTCCTGGGTACTGGGAACTCAGTACTCGCTCAGGGGACAGACTGAGGTGGGAGAGGGTCTGGGAAACTTGTTTCAAAGAAAGGCAGTAGCCAGATCCTAAGAGTTTCTCTCCCTCTTTAGAATCCCTTTCTCTTAGGCTACTTGGTCTCAGGGAGGCTGCAAAGCCCTTCCTTACCCATGGGCTCAGCTGGTCTCAGTCCCAGCAAATGGAAGACGGCTATGCTGAGTAGAGTCTGAGCCACCCCTTCTATTCTCAATCCCAGGACCCACTTCTTCCAACTGGCCACACCCTCTAGAGCCCTTCCCAGATGTTGATCAAGATCCTGCCTCAGCTGGCCCAACTCTCACACCAGAAGGCAATCGGTGAGAGGAGGGGGCTGCTCACTGCCGTGGGGGTGGGGCAGAGGGAAACTGAGGAAGGGTAGAAAGGTCAGAGCACCAAGCCCCCAGAGCTTGTTGAGGACAGGACACAAAGACACACAGGGACAGCAAAAGGAAACAGGAACAGTTCCCCAGGGGGAAAGGCATGGTGGTGACAGCAAAGATATGGGTCTCACCCAGGATACTAGTGAGTCTCATGAGAGAGAGGCAGGAGGAGGGAGCAGGGAGGGAGGGTTGGCTGGTACAGGGCTCCAAACACAGAAGCTGTCTCCCAAGCCACTTCTGTTTTGGACTGTCATTCCTGGAATAACCCTGTCACCACGGACGGCGGCTCATGTGACCCCTCTGAGCAGGGTCTTGGTTTTTATCTTATCTATTTTCTTTATTCCCCTCAGGGGGTACAAGGAAAAATTCATGCCAGCAAAGGCTGGGGCACTTTGTGCCCACAAATGAACGCCTCTGGGCAGGACCTGGGCACAGAGTAGGAGGAAGATCTGGAGCCCTGCAGTCAGCCGAGCCCAGACTGGGGGAGCAGCAAGGGATGTGTGCATGTACATTGCTCTCCAGGGTACTAAGTAAGAGTGTGTGAGTGTCATCAGGCAAAGAGTCATCCGTCAGAGCTAGAGAGCAGGACGGTTCAGACACAATCTCTGACGTCAGAGACAGAGCCTCCATCTCAGCTAGAGGGATCTAGACAGGAGAGAGATGAGCAGGCATGAGAAACCAGGACGCACACTCGGCACACTCACAGCCCCCACTTCCCCGTTCTACAAAGCGGGGAGGAAGACATCCCATTTCACTCCCCACCCCTCTCCCAATATACCCACAGCCCCTCCCCTCTCCCACTTCAACCCCCCTGTGCTGATCAGAGAGTCTGCAGCAGGCACCAAAGAGACAGAGCAAACACTGGCAAAGCAGAGAGACCAAGAGATGCAGAAACACATTCTAAAGATACCCCAGGCATCTTAGCAGCCCCCTCCCACACTACCAGCACCCAGGGAGAGAACAGAGGAGAGGGCTTCCACTCTCATAAAGATGATACCAAACAAATAAAATAAAAAGAAGAAAGGCCAGCAAAGCCCCGTCTCCTCTCTGCAGACAGAGCAGCATGGCAGCGGGGGTTGGGGGGGCACACTGGGGACAATGCCACCAGTCTGACGGCTGTTTTCTGCCTATTCTCTTCGCTTCCAAAAGCCTAGCAGGACTTGGCCTGTCCCCAGATTCTGGCTTCTCCCCTCATGGGCCCTCCTCCGCCTGCCTGCAACCTGCTCCCCTTTCTCCAATGTAGGCCTTGAGGAGTGCTCTCCCAGCTAGTGTGAAGGGGGCCAGCATAAAGCATCTAGCTGGCTCACCAGCAGGATATGGGGGGGGGGGCAGGGTGAGTGGTGTTTGGGTGAGTGGGCTGTTCTGATCACTGTCCTAGCCCATCCCCCTCCCTCCACCTTTCCTGTGGGCTTAGCTTAGAATTGGGGAGCCTGGAGAAGAGACTAGCTAGATTTCCTTTCTAGGTCATTGCCAGGTCTGAGACTGGATTCTAACAAGAGACACAGGACTTTACCATGTGAATATCACTACCAGGCTAAAGACTGCCTAGAAACCTGTGAGCCTACCCCTTCTCCCAGCAGGCTGTGTGTCACTCGGCTTCAATTGTAGTCTACACCCCTGACCTGGGGTGGGGGTGGGGTATTTATTGGAGGAGTATTGAGCCAATGGGAGGAGAGCAGGTCTGGAGGGACCAAGAAAGCAACAGCTCAGGATAACCTGCACCTGTGAAAGGAAGAGCACCCTAGGTGCTCTGGGAAGGGATTGCATTTGGTGAGGAAACCAAAGACCTACTTCACGTTTATGTCCCAGAATTCACTTCTATTCCCTCAGGATAGAAAACTGACAATGACAGCCCTCATCATGTCCAGTGGACTTGGTGCTTACAAGGCCACCAGAGGAGTGTGGATGGGTGCTGGACACTACAGAAAAAAACAGACTAGTTAAAACAGGTGCCTCTATGGGTCCCATGGCCACTTGCACTAACCTCAGAGGATCTTCTCTCCTGGACCTGATTCCTAGCCTCCTTTACCCCTCAAATCCTACTGCTCCATCTCTGCACTCTCTTCCAGTATCTTTCTTATGAATTTCACCAAGCCCCTCTTCCATCCCTTTCTCTCCCTTGATAGGGTGATTTCCCTACTTTCCAGAGCCTGGGTATTCTCCCCAAGGCCTCCTGCCAGGTGCAGTGTTCAATTATGTGGTCCTATAGCTTCTCTTTCTCTAGATACTCAGTGGGCAGGCCATACCCCCAGCCACCCCAGAAGCACAGCACAGCATGGCACAACTTGGCAGGGTCAGAGGAAGGAGCATGGGACAGAGTTACAGTAACCTGTGGGTCGGAGTCGCCCGGGCTGGGGGCCGAAGGGAAGGCAGAGGGCTGGCCCCCTGGGCCTGCCAGCTCGTCCATCAGCTTCAGCTCCCCCTCCAGGGAGCCCTGGATCAGCAGGGAGATGGTGTCAAACAGCTGTCTGTCCTGGGAGGACCAGCCCATAAGGGGAGCCAGGAGAGCCAGGGGAGCAGGGATCAGAGGGGTAACAATGAGAAGTGTCAAGGACCAGGACAGGGGGATTGGCCAGGGGTAGAAAGAGTGGAAGTGGAACCCATGTCACACGCACACAAACACACACACACACACACACACACACACACACACACAAACACAAACACACAGCGACAGAGATGAGAGAGGAGCATGGGGAAGGTGCAGGATGAATGAGAGGTGGGGGATGAGAATAGTCAGGGTCCACAGGGGAGAGGGAGAGATAAAGAGGAAAGGGAAGGATAGGGAGATGGAAGGGAGTTAGGAAGGTAAGAGAGCATGTAGGAAAGAGGTTTGACAATCGGGTAAGGGTAAAAAAGAAACAGGAAGGAAACAGAGAACTTAGCCTTGATCCTAGGAGCCTAGAAGGGGAAGCCACACCAGGCTAGAGGAGCTAGCAAGACTGCACCGCGTTGCTAGAGGGTGGCTAGCCGTAAGCAGAGAATATGGGCAGTCATTCTGGGGAGGGGCACTTGAGAACTAGCTCCATCAACATGGAGGTAAGAGGGGCAGGAGAATGGAGGAGAAGCCCTGGGGCCTCCTGGGCATCTATATGTCCTCACTGAGCTGCTGTTTGCCTGCCCTCCCTGCTCCTCTCCTGTCCCATGGCCCTTTAGAAGGGGCGCTGTTGCTCACCGTGGGGTGCTCAAGGGAGAAGCCCGAGGCTGCTCCAATGTGGGCCGTGGTGTGTGGAGCCCCAGGCTTAGGGCTGTCAGGGCTACTGACACCCTCCACCCCAGGCCAGAGGAAGGGGCTGCCCAGCGGGGAATGGGGCTGCGGGCTGAGTGTCTTCATCTCCAGCTCCAGCTCGGCCTCCAGCTCAGCTTCCTCCTTGGCCTCTTTGTTGCTTTCTTCCAGGTGTTTCATCAGCACGGCTATGACCACGTTGACCAGCACAAACTGGGCCGTCAGCACGAAGGATACGAAGTAAATAGGTGAGATGACGGTGTTATAGCAGGTGGACTCCTGGTCACAGTCCCGGAGGGTGTCCTGTGGGAGGTGTCGAGGGCAGAGGCATGAGGGTGGGGAGAGCAGCTGATGGAGCCGTCATGGGATATCAGAGTGCTGAGGGAGAAGGCCCTGGGTAAGAAGGGACATCAGTGTCCTGGTGCTGTGAAGTATGAGTGAACCAGAGCATGTCCTGAGGGGACAGAGTCTACAGCATTCTGACACGGGCAACAAGGGGGACATGCTTTTATTCATGGCTAATATATCCTCTTCTAGAATCTTACATCAGAGGCTAGGTATCCCCCCGTGTTGTTCCAGAAGCCCTGGCAAGGGGTTCCTAGGTTCTCACCTTCATAATACCATTCCAGTTGTCACCAGTGGAGACTCGGAAGAGGGTCAGAAAGGCCATACCAAAGTTCCTAAAGGTGGCATGCCGGCCCAAGCCCTCACAAGGGTGTGTCTCATCACACTCTGGGGAAAAAGGGAAAGGGGGAAAGCCATGTTAGTCTCATGACCCCTCTTGGTCTCCATCCCTGGCTCCTCCACCATCCCCAAACCTCAACTCACCCAGGTCTCCAAAGAGCTCCACGCCCAGAGCTGCAAAGATGAAAAATAATAGCATGAAGAGAAGTCCCAGGTTCCCCACCTGGAGAAGAGGAAAAGAAACGGAAAAGACGCTGCTGGCTCTCCAGCCAGCTTCCCTGAGGACCCTGCCCTTTTGGAGGGCACTTCCTCCTCCCCAGGAGGACCCTTCCCTTCTGCCCACCCTACCTCCCAGCTACCTGGGGCAGGGCCTGCATCACCGTGTCCAGCAGTGCCCGCATGCCCACAGCCATCTTCAACAGCTTCAGAACTGCAGAACAGGACAGTGTCATGAGCTGGCCCCTCCGGGCCCCCCATCACATAGCTGGGAGTACCAGGCTGAGCTGGAGCTGGTGGGATGGTCCACCCATACCCCAGCTTGTCATGCTGGACAAGCCTTTTATATAGAGGCTAGGAAAAAGCTCCTGGAAACCCAGAGCCATCCGCATAACCAACTCTTTCCATCTCCCTCTGGGGAAGGCAGTTACAAGTGTTGAACCTACCTCGAGCAATGCGAAGCACCCTCATGATACGAATGATGGTGGGGTTGATAGGCAGTGAGGCATTGACCTCAATCTCCTCCAGCGTGATGCCCATGATGGACAGAAGCACAATAGCCAGGTCCAGCTGGTTCCACCTGGAAAATCGGAAATGCAGCTCCCTGAGTGGGGGTAGGGAGCATGGTGGAGAGTGCCATGGTGGCACAGAAAATTAGATCTGGGAAGGGCCTGTGCTTTTCATTTTTAATCATTATCCCTGTTTCCCCCATATGGTGTTTTGCTATGTTTCTCAAACTGAACTCAAACTCTCCTCCTGTCAGCCTTGCAGTATGCAAAGACTCCAAGCATGAGCCATGGCACCTGGCCTCATCTGTCTTGGCTTTCAGTATTTATGTTTACTTTGAGCAGAGTGCTGTCTTAAGAGCTTAATATTCATACCACAACTCTGACATGGACAGTGTCAGCTTTCATTTTGCAGATGAGGGAACTGAGGCACACCCAAAGTCACTGGTCACTAGGATTCAAATCCAACAGGTAGTCCAGCTCCAAGCTCTGTGGCATTAGTGCTATCCTAGGCTACAGTGATTTCATGCTGCCAAAGCCCTCTAAGTCTTGCCTTGTCAAATGCCAAAATCCCTTCCATCCCTTAAAGTCTGGCTTTGGGACCACCATCCCCATCAGCTGTAGGGTGGCAGCTGGACTCCCAGGTTCAAAAGCCTTCTGGGTATTTTCCCCAGGAGACACATCTCTACTTACTCTCCACTCTCCCAGACCTCCTCCTCCGCGTTACCTGTCCTGGAAGAATCGGCGGAAGCCAAAGGCCACAAGTTTGAAAACTGACTCCAAGACAAAGATGACAGTGAAGATGTAATTGCAGATCTTCAGAGCCTCGTCCAGGATCTGGCAGGGGTGGGGGCCAGATGCAGGGTTTCTGTAGGCCCAAGGCGGAAGCCTGCCCCACCCCTCCATCACAATACCTCCCAGAGCTGGCAAGTAAGGTGAAGCTGAGGGAGCCCGTTTTCCCCCTTTCCTGCCATGATGGCTGACCACTGGCCACTATCCCATGACTATTCAAACCTGGCACTTAATTTCTCCTTGAGACACACATGAGAATATGCCAGAAGGCACATAACACTGGAAAGAGGCTTGTCCATTATCAGTTCAACCTTCGCCCTGTCCAGTTGGAGAGACTGACAGGGAAGGTGAATGAGAAGGATGACTGGAATACAGATGAGTCTGGGGGCTGAGAACTTACTAGAATCTGAGTCTTGAAGGGCAAACAAACATCAGTCTGTCTTCTTCACCTTCCAAGGCCCAGAGCCACACATACTAGATGCTCAATAAAAATGTACTCATTCCCCACTTCCTAGCTGTGTGATCCTGGTCAAGCCAACTAAGCTACCAAGACTTAGAGTCCTCCTGTATAAAACAAAGGTGATACCCACTTCTAAGGAGACTGGCAGGTACAAGGACCCACGTAGTTCCCCCAACACTTGCCTGGCACCCAGAGGCTATACTTCAGCCTGGGAAGGTCCCGAGACTGCTGACCCATCTCTCGTTCTCACCTGGGGCTGCTGGTAATGTTCCATGGCCATAGTGACCACATTCAGCCCAATGACACCAGTGATGAAGAGGTCCAGGTAGTGGCTGGTACACAGGTGGTGGACAAGGAGCCGGAAGCGGGAGTAGTCAGAGTAGTAGGGCTTGCACTGGGCTTCTGGTGGGGGCAGGAAAGAAAGTAGAGCAAACATCAGGCACTGTCCCCTCCACCCCTCCACCCACATCCCCACCCTGCCGCCAGCCTCTACGCCAGTGCTGAAACATTCCGGGTCACCAGCATCCCAATACCAATTCAATCCCCACCCCCACCCCCGCTGCCCTATGCAGGAGCCGGCTGTTTTGGCCTGTCTCCTGTCAAGCATCTGTTCTACTGCCTGCAGTCAGGGTGGAATGGGACAGAGACATGCAAAGCCCTCCTTCACATTAGACACTGGGTGAGCCCATATCCTGTGGCAGCCTCTAAATTACACCAGGCCCTTATAACCTTTGATTCCATGTTCAGCAGCAAGGTGGATCAATAAGATGAAAGATCCCATCTAATCGGGCTCAGAGAGAGCTCCAACCACCGAGGTGAAGGCTCCAGTGCCTTTCCCAAACTCAGCCCCTGGGGCTGCCGAAGGGATTACACAGAGCTGGGATTTGTGATAGGACCGGAGGTTGGAAATTGGACATCTTGGCTGCCTGCTCTGTACCACAGAGTCTACAAAGGGCAGTGCCCCAGACTCCCACAGCTCCATGTGGGGAGGGTAGAGGCGGAGGTCCAGGGCTCTGCCCTGTCCCATACTTAAGCTAGGAAGGTGGCACCCAGGATCTGGCAGGGGTGGGGGCCAGATGCAGGGTTTCCGTAGGCCCAAGGCTGAAGCCTCACAGACTCACCCAGTTTCTAATGAGTACCCAGTCTACCCTGGGTATTGGGGCGGCCTTTCACCGCAGACTGGGCTGGAAGCGCTGTCTGAGATCTGTCACAGGCATAGTGTTTTTCCTGTAGTTAGCCAACCACTTAGAAAAGTCACAGTACCAGAAGGTAATCCTGCCAAGCAGGCAAGAGAAATGTGGGGGCAGATTTCAGGGGAACCCTCCTTTAGGTGCTGGAGTAAGGGCCAGGCCAAGGTGAGGGACACGCTCTCTGGAGATATGCCAACAGATGGGTCTCACAGAAAGCCACACGGAGGGAAGAAAACCCTCACCAGGAAAGCATGGGCAGCCTCAGGTCCCAGACAGCCTTTCCCCTCTTAGGAGGTTTTGGCGGAAGCCAGCCAGGAAGGCCTACAGCCTCTAGGACCATGCCAGGGACCAACTGGCCCAGGGGTGGCAGAAAGCTTTGGGCCCAGGCCAGCTCAAATACATCTATCTTTTCCCATGCAGAGGATTCCTTCAAAGAGGTAAACTGAGGCAGGGACTGGCCTGGGGGGTGAGTCCCCACCAAAAGCCAAAGGAAGAAGAGTGCCCAGAAGTGGACGGCTTGGCTTTGTGACTAATCCGCAAGCCCACCTAACCCCTCTCCACATCGGCCTTGAGGTGTGGATAACCAGGGCACAGACACAACACAGCCAGGTACATCTCAGAGGTGCCTGAGGTCATCTCTTTGTTTCAAAGTAGGGCAGCCAAGTATGGCTTTGTTTGCTCAGGCAGCCTTCCCAACACCCAAGAATGTGGGGAGTGGAGATGCCAGAGGCAAGGGATGCCATGAGCCCACAGGTCATCCACACCCGATGGTGGAGGGTGGCTAGGCCAGCCAAGGCCTCTTCCTTCCTTCCTTCCTTCAGTACCATGAGAACCAGAGGGCGCTAGTCGCCCTGTTTTGCCTCAGCAGCCGGAACTCTTTCTCTGCATTAATCTCCATAAATGCCGAGAACACCCGATCCCATTATGCTAAAATATGAATGGAGAATTAACTAAAATGTTTGAATACAATTAGGTTAGAAGAAGCGGCTCCTTATTAGCCCTGTTATTAGTTGAAACAATGTTGAGGGGAGGCTGGAAGGGAGAAGTCCCCTTGCCCCCATCCCCCAACCCCTTATCCCAACATGACTATTGTAGGCACATCAGGGCCAAACAGAGGTATCACCAACAACAACTCTGCCTTCCAGCCTTGCTTCAGGAGCCTGGGTGATGGTGGTGGGGCTACATTCAGCCAGGGACCCTCCAGGCAACTCAGGGGAGTGAGGAGGCACGGATGAGGCAGGGCATCTGTTCATAGCTCCAGGTCCCAAATACCCTTCTGACTGCAGCCCCCAGCCCAGATCAGCAGGCATCAAGGAAACATTAGAAACACAAGTCCAAAGAGCACCAAACCAACTAGAGCGGCCTGTCCTCCAGCAGTCCCTCTGCCATCCAGAGAGACCCAGAAAGCCCGTGGCCCAGCACCAGAATGAGACAGCAAGACTCCAGCCTCCCTCCTGACCACTGCTTCCTTTCTGCCAGTTATCAACTGTCTTTGGTAGAGTAGAGCTCAGAGTGAGACCGTGGAAGAAAGGCCCTGGGCCCCTAGGAAGGCCCAGAGGCAAATGAGGAGAGCTGGAGGGGCCTGTGGGTGACAGCAACAGGCACAGTGAGTTAGCAGAGGTCACAGGGAGCCCAAGGCACAGCCAGGGCAGAAGGTTTGCAAGAGACAATGGTAGGAAATAGGCTTTTAGCAGGGTTACAGGCCCCCACAGCAAACGCCATGCTGCTGGGATCCTCCTGGCCTGCTGGGGGGTTGGGAAGAGGAGGTTAGTAGAGATGGAGGCCAGAGGTGGCTGAGGATGTGAAGCTGGTGCTGGAGGTCAAGTGTCACAGGACAGGTCTTGTCACCTAGCAGCCCCAAATCTCTCCCTTTAGACCTAAGTTTAGGCCCAGGGTCTCTCACTAATCCAACTTTTCCCTTTTCATTTTCTGTGGCCAGGTGATACCTCCTGCTGGCCACAGAAGGGCCGATGAAAGTGTGTTAGCAGGAAGTGGGGTTTACACATTTGACTCCTAGAAAACCCACACGACAGACTTGGCTTCACGCCTGTCACCGTGGTAGGTAGACTGGCATACCAGTATCCCAGAATCTGGGAGTCTATTAGAAATTCAGGGGGCTGGAGAGATGGCTCATCGGTTAAGAGCACTGACTGTTCTTCCAGAGGTCCTGAGTTCAATCCCCAGCAACAACATGGTTGCTCACAACCATCTGTAATGGGATCCAATGCCCTCTTCTGAAGACAGAGACAGTGTATTCACATACAGTAAATAAATAAATCTTAATAAAACCAAAATCTTAAAAAACAAAAAAGAAAGAAAGAAAGAAAGAAAGAAAGAAAGAAAGAAAGAAAGAAAGAAAGAAAAGAAAAGAAAAGAAAAGAAAAGAAATTCAGGACCAAGACCCTCTGTGGGAGACCTTTAGGGTGAGTCCCAGGATGTCTTGTCCTGTCTCTCCATGTAAGTCTTACTCACAGTGAAGTTTGGCAAACTCTGGTATAGACCCTGAAGAACCCCAGGCTCTGAGAAGTAGGATAGATGATGTTTTGAGGACCTGTTTAGAGTCTGGGTCATTGTTACAACCTAAGAGAATAATTCATGTGGCAGCAGGAGCAAGCCAGGGTCCCTGGGTAAAAGTACAGGACGAGATGGCCAGTATGTGCTGTGGCGTAGACATGGTGTGCCTTGGTGGCTGTGCCTACATGTGCTGAATAATGAGACAGTCCCCTGGGTGGAGGAGCCTGTGTGGGCCAGCTCTGTGTTGGGCAGTGTACAGGGGTAATGGTGAACATGTGCATTCTTCAGTCTCCACTAGAATCTGTTGTTCAATACCTCAGAAAGGCTAAGCTGAAGAGAATGTTCTCCCACCTTCCCCTCATCCCTTAATGTCAGAAATTTAGAAAACAGTCCCACACAGAGACACGGGGATCCTAGCAACAGAGACACAAACCAGCCAGAGACTCCTGAGACCCCAGAGAGAAGCTACTCAATGTCGAATACCATAGCTCAGGCCCATGGGTATAGATGAGGATCTGTCGAAGCTCAGAGAGCCCCTTGAGTAGGTCTCTGAGTCCTCACAGACCTGGCAGTCCATCCCCCAGGATGGTGTCTGCCTGAATTAGGGAATGAGGAATGGTTCAGTCAGAGGTTCCCAGGCTGAAACCCCAAGCCCTCCGCAGTGGAGAAAGCAGCCGAGTAGAAGGCCTTTCATTCTTAATAAAAATTTCTCAAGGCTTAGAAGAAAGTATACATCTGCTCATGTGAAGACCCCATAGACAAATGGCAACACAGTTTTCTCTTCAGCATCAGTTAGAGTGTGACCTTCTACAGCTCAGAAGCTATGATCAGCAATTAAATGTGCCTTTAATTAGTAAAAACTAGGAAAGCCCAGCCGTTCCCCACATGCTGCTACTTCAAGTCTTCCAAACTGCAGGAGGAGGCCAGAAGAGGGCTCCTGGGATAAACAGCCTGGGAACAGCCAGGTGGAGATGTCAGGGGATGGGATGGGGCCCCACAGCCCCGCCATAGACTTCGGTCCTCCCAACCTCCATCTGGGGAGCAGTAGAAGGGAACTCGGAGACAGAGTGAGGCACAGGGCGAAGGGCAGGCACTAGGAAGTCTTCCCAGAGACACAGAAATTTAGGAGGTAAGGACTCAACTTGTTCTCAAGCCTCTGGCTTTTGGGGGGAGAAGCTTGTAGCTAACTCAGTCTTTCGATTCCCAATTTCTGCTGTTTGTAGTGATGATGCGGGCCACCGTGGTGACTTGACTATTAATGAGTTGGTTCAATTATTCATTGCTACATTGTTAAAACAAATCCTTCCCCTTGCTGCTCCTCTCACCCTTCCCCTTGGATCAAAGACTCCCCTTCAGACTAGAGAAGGCAGAGAGATTTGCAGCTTAATCAAATGGTGAGGGACAGGGAGCAGGGAGGAGGTACCAAGACAGCAGAAGCCCAAGACCTTTGTAAAAGACCTGGTCCTCTAAGAACTGTTGAGCCAGAGGGTGCAAGGCCCACCACACCTCCACCCAACTTATCACGGGCCTATGGGGCTAGGGGTGCGACGGAGACTTAACACATCAGGCCCTGCCCTCTTGGGGGCCCCAAGGACCCTCAGCCCTTCGCCCCTAGAGGATAGAACCAATGAGCCATGGAGAGGGAGCAAAGAGTATGTCCCCACACGCATGAACCCACACCCCAGACGCAGTACCTGACGCAGCGCTGGCTGAGCTGCCGGAAGCAATTACATCGTCCAACATTAGATCTAAAAGAACGAAACACGACATTGGTCATTGACCGGACCAGGTGTGCTGGGCAGGGCCCCTCAGCAGCTCGCTCCCCCTCAGCTCCAACCCTCACTCTGCCTACACATGGGGTGTGCTGAGCACCAGCAGCTCGTTCTCAATGCCCAAGCCCAGACTCGGGACAGCCAAAGAAGACAAATGTTTCAGCCAACTCGCCAGGGTCACAGGGGTAGGAAAGTACTGGAAGGGGGAGGGGCAGACTGTCATCAGAACAGATGTCCATTCCTACCCCCGCTGTGGCTTCAGCTGCATCTGAATAGCTACAGACCCCAGAAGAGGAGCCAGCTGGTTGGGCAGGGGCCACAGTGTCTCCTGCCAACTCCCCCTCCCCCCAAAAGCATGTGCAGATGCCTTGTTGAGACAGTTCACTGCAAGGGGTAGGCGGTGGGTGGAGCAGAAGTGGGAGAGTGGCCCTGAGGACAGGGTACCTGCTCAGCTGTAGAGTCTAAGGGAAGCCAAGGCTAGACCCCAACCCAGAACTGGGAAGAGGCGGGGCCTATGGAAGGTAATGGGTGCCTGTGAGAGGCAGGGAGCTGCACCTGCTCATGGCCACCTGGGGGCCAGAGTCCCCCTCCACATCCTCCTGGAGCAGCTCTGGCTCTGTCCCCGCTCTCATCCTGTCTGTGACTCCTCCACACTCTCCCCATCCTCCAAGCACCTGCCACAGGCAAGCGGGAGATGCAGCCAAGGGGACAAGGGGCCGGAGACACGGAGCCCCCGACTCATTTGGTGGTACTCACATTTCCACACACCAAGGGGAAACTCAGAGCACGGCACACATCCGATCGGCGGAAGGCAGACTGGTTTGTGAGCGGGTGGAGAGGAGGGAAACCCACAGACCAAACAGGGAGAGACACAGGGAGACACATGGAGGCTTTGAAACCCACACAGACAGACACGTGGAGGAACGTGGGCTGTGACTGAGAGAGGTTCGGAGATGACAGAACAGCAGACAGACAAGAATCCCGAGCGAGAGGGAGCCAGGTGCACACACACCTGCACACATGCCAGAAACAAAGCAGCGACTGGGCTGGTCTCCTTTAGTCCCAGCTCTGTGTCTTTCCCATGTGTCTCAGCCTGTCCCTGGCAAAGCTTGAAGGTGAGAGGCACAGAGCCACGCACACTGTGTGCAAGAGCTGCTGGGAGCGTAGGCGAGGGCCTGGAGGGGTCTTGGGCCACAGAGCGCGATTATTTAGCTTTCCTGGGAGCATAAAACTTTCCAGAGGCCTTTCTTCATTTGGGTTTTGGCTTTTTGAGATGGTGTCTCACTGTTTAGCCCAAGCTGGCCTAAAACTCACTATATAGTCCAGGGTAGCTTTAAACCTGCGATCCTGTTCTGCTTTCTGGGAGCTCTGATCATATATAGGCTTGTGCTACCACACCTGAGTTTCCTTTCTTCCTTCTTTCCTTTTTCCTTCCTTCCTTCCTTCCTTCCTTCCTTCCTTCCTTCCTTCCTTCTTTCCTTTCTGTCTATCTTTCTTTTTTCTTCTTCAGCAAGAAATCATCAACCATCAGAGAACCAGGTAGTTTTGTTGGAGAAAGGGAAAAGAGTGTGGTCCTGAAGTTCAATCTCAATTACTGACTCTTTGTAGGTCCACCTGAGCCCTGGGTGAGCAACTATGTATGGCCTCCGAGCAAGTTACAGAGGTTAGAATACAACCTGGGTTGATCTGAGTTAGCACTTAGGCTAATCCCAGGTCACTGGACACACCAGTACTAGGAGGTGTGATGTCAGGTCAGGTTGCTTTCCTTCCTCTGAGGGATGCTGAGATGCTGAGTGTCCAAGTGTCCATTTCTACCTGGTATCCTCTGGGGAGTATGAGGCCGAGACCTAGGGAGCCTCCTGGGGGGCAACTCCTTCCCCCTGGGGGCTAACCTGGTCTGCTTCATGCAGGCTCTAAAGGCGGACATGCTGTCGAGGAAAGGAGATGGGGAGAGGGCAGGAGCACTTCTCCCAGCCCTGGGCCCCAGCTCCTAACCCCCTGCAGTCACAAGGCCAAGGTCAAGCATGACCCAGAGAGATGTGGAAAGACTACCGACCGGCCATCTGCTTCTCCTTACTCCTTCTCTTTTTTTCCAGCCTCCGTAGTCGCTTCTCCTCACGCCGGCGCGCCTCCTCCTCCTCCTGGTGCTGCCGGCACTTATGGAAGTTCTCCACCACCACGCCCACAAACATGTTCAGGACAAAGAAGGCCACGATGAGGAGGAAGGAGATGAAGTATAGCAGCATCCAGGGGTTGTGGTTCATGATGGGCTGGTGGAGAGCAGGAAGACCACGGGGTCACATCAGCCTGAGGGGGAACTGTCTCAGGTGTTGCCCACCTCGGCTGCACGGGTACAAAATTAAATAGCCCCAGGGATCTGACAGGTGAAGGCTGGAATGAGTTGGCATCAGGCAAGAATGGCTATCCTCTATCTAGTAGCTGTTTCTTTGTTCTGTTCACTCCTGCCCTGAAGGAATGGGAGCCCAGTGTTCTCAGTCCCTCAGACTTTTCATGCCACATTTAACAATTTTCACCTGTTCCCCCATTGTTTGAAAAAAAATAAAAAAAAAAACGTATTTGCAGGCCTACCGACACAGCCCTGCAGTAAACTGCAGCATGTTCTTCTGAAGCATGCTTGCCTCGTTACACTTGGTAACCAGCCCAGGCTGAACGACCTGAACCCAGAAACGGTCCTTCTTACCACCTTACCTGCTGGTCCACACCCACAGCATCCAACCCGTCATACATGATGTCAACCCAACCATCCTTGGAGGCCAGCACAAACAGGGACATCAGAGCCTGGGGGTGGGGGTGGGGTAGGAGACGAGAGGAGATAACAGACTGTTTGAAACCTAGAATGTGTGGCCAAACTACCCATCACACTCGATCAAAGCATCTCCCAACAACACCTTGGGGTTCCTACTCTAGGTCCTCAGGGAACACTCTGTCTCTGGACCCCATGGTTGGTCAGACGCTAGGAGAGATGACTGAATCTCTGATCTCATCTAGCGTGGGAATATCCTAAGGCCCTGGGAGTCTAGAAGGCAAAACAAACCAGCAAGAAACAGAGGTTTTTCTTTAAGACCTCAAGTCCCCATGAATGGTAGGCAAGTAAGTACACCAGTCTGCACTGCTCAGCTATTTCACTGTCTACGTATCCATTTCCACAAATCGGGAGGAAAAATACAAACTCTCACCATGTAAACAAATACGTGTTTATACATTATACATGCACAAAACCCAAGGAAATAGTAGCATGAACCTATTCTCCCGATGAGAAAATGGAGGCCCCTGTAGCTCAGCTGCCCAATGTCACTGAACTGACGGTGATAGTGACAGGGTTCATATCTAAAGCAGCCTGCTCCCAACTTCACATGTGCTCTACTGTGTGGCACTGTGGCCCTGGGACACCCCCCCACACACACACACACTTCTGTGATCCTCTATCCTTTCATCTTTGGAGAGCTACAGGTCTCTGTGGTCTGTTCACTGAGGTTTGCAGGTACACTAGCTCTGGGACATGGTGACAATGGGCCAGCAGGAGGCCAGTCTCTGTGGCTGCCCGCCTCCAGCTGTCTTGGTACACATTACTCGGGATGGATGTGTGTTCCCACCTTTAAGCTCCTCCCTATCCCAAACCCGTCACTCACCTGGCCCAGGTTGTCAAAGTTGTACTTGTGCCGGACCCATCGGTAACTGGCCTCAGCACAGTCAGATTTGTTAGTGATGTTCCTGGTGTCCTCACCCTGACACACGAAGAACTTCCCTTTGAAGAGCTGGCACACATGTGGGAGACAGAGAGTAAGCCCAGGGCTCCCAGTTCCATGTAAGCTCCGGGTCCAGGGATAGAGCACACCTTGGGTGACTGGGATGCTCACCTCTGGTGTCAGCCAGAAACTCTGACAGGAAACTCCCCTATAGGTACCCTCTTCCTGGTCCCAGAGAGGAAGGACAAGGTGAAAGGAGGGAGTTGTCCATTCCCCTTCTACCAAGAACACAGTGAAGCTCCAGATGTGGGGAAGGGAAGTCCAAAAACATCACCAGAGAGCACTGCTCCTTTAGCCCACCCGACTTCCTAGATCCAATAGATGTGTTAGTGTGGGGTCCACAGTCTTTTAACAAGGAGCCTCAGTGGCTCTGATGGACGCTCAAGTTTGAGGGCCACACCGAGCTAAGCCTTTAATTCTCATAGTGACTATGAAGAGCATAGATTATGAGCCCCACTTTAGAGAAAGAAAAACGGAGGCTCAGAGACTCACTAAGGCCATAGCTGGCAGAAAAAGTCTTAACTATGGGTCTGTCTAGAAAGTTTACTCTTGTTCTAGGATAGCCCAGGCCATGACTGCTGTGGGTGATAGGGAAAGGATCTGAGGGACAGGATAGCCCAGGCCATGACTGCTGCGGGTGATAGGGAAGGGATCTGAAGGACAGGAGGATTGGGGACAGGGGTGAGGGAACCATTTAGGATCAACCTAAACCAATGGGACTGGATTCAACAATGGCTCACTCTCCCAAGCCAAGGGAAGTGGGGAAGGGGCGGACACCAGACCACATGTGGAATGGGGGTGGAGCAGAGAGGTTCTGCACAGCTTTGGCAAATGTAGCCTGGTCCTTGAGGCTAGAGAATTTCTAGGAAACCAAGGAACAGCCCTTCCCCAGGGCACAGTGGGCATTCTAGAAGCAGGAGGAGGAAGGGGGGAGAGAGTAGCGGCAGCCACCCAGGAGTTTCCAAACTGCTCAGAAGCCAGCTGTCTACCCTGCAGCTGGAGTGGGGACACTAGAAGACGAAGACGGGCCTGAGGGGCTCCCCAGTCCCTTGAGATGTCTGCTGAACCCTGCAGGCTGCTGTGGCTCTTTTTCCTCCAAAGCCAAGTTCCTTCTCTGGGCCAGAAGCCAGGTTTCCCCGGCAGCCCCCACTTCCTGCCTTGTCTGGGGTCTGCACCCGCCTGCCTGCCAGCACTCTGTTAACCTGGCCCAGCTGTCTGGGCTCTGGATCCCCGGGCCTGGCACTCAGCCCACCCTGCTTGGAGAGGCAGAGAAGGGAGGAGATCCCGAAGCAAGCAGAAGGAGACGTGTGATTAAGTACACCACGGTACAGGGACAACAAGCTGCAGTTGCCAATGGACCTGATGCGCTTGTGAAACTGGGTCCCTTAGAGAAGAGGTACCCCAAAAGGTTCCCAGCTTTCTGAAGCCTAGGCCCTGGAGCGAAGGGACGCTGTTTATTTTCATTTGGAACAACGGTGGCAGGAGCATGATGACCCAGGACCAAGATGAGAGAAGAGACTCCTGGGTTTTTCTCAGACACCTCTAGCCACCAACCCCAACTCCTCCACACACCTGCACCCCGAGAATTCCAAAAATGATGAAGAAGGCACAGCAGATGACCACAATGTTGCCGATGGGTTTGAGGGATGACATCAGAGTCTCTACCACCAACTTCAGCCCCTGAGCCCGGCTGATGACCCTGGAGAGCAGAGGGAAGGATGGTAAACACTCAGACGCGCCCACCCATAGCCTTTGCCCTGGTAGGCCCCTTTCCCCCCACCTTAGCTTGCTGTCCTTCCACCACACGCTATGGAAAAGTCCCCTTTTCACAGAGCCCCCACCAAGAGGACTTCCCCCCTTTCCCTAGTCTCCCAACAGGCACTTGCAGCTCCAAAATCTCCGCCTCCACTCTCAGGCTATCAAGTGTATTTCCTAATCAGGCTTGGAGTGGAGAGGGTTCCACACAAGGGAGGCATCACCCAGGGACGGGACGCAGCGTGACAGGGTGGGGGTGGTGACAACTAGGAGACAGTAGTAGGGGCATGCAGGGAGGAACAAGCAAGAGGAGATGGATCATTACAGATGGAGAAGCAGCTCTATTATTTTGGTATCATCCTCACTGGGGAGAAATTCTGAGTTGGGAGGTTGGGGGTGCCTGACTGGAAAAGGCCTATCCCCTGCTAGGAGAAGTGTTATAGCAGTGGGTGATCCCTGAGGGGTGCAGAAGGTGAGGAAAGACAGGAGGAGGATGTGTCACTCACAGGGAGGGCAAGAACATCACCCTGAGGGGACTCTATGGGAGAGCTTCAGCTAGAGGCCATGAGGGCCCTATGAACCGTTATATTGTGCTCCCAACAGAGCTAGTCACAGCAGGGTAGAGTGGGAAAGTGCCTCACACTGGGAAGGGGTGTACAGAGTTGACAGTGGCCATGTAACTTGGAAGGAAATAACCAGAGCAGGAACTTGAATGTTGTCTGGAGTACATCACAGAATTACCTATGAGTCATAGCCAGGAGGTAAGGTGCACAAGGGATTTTGTTCCCTTGTGGGGGGTGTTGGTTGTTAAAGGTGTGTGGGCGTTCACCTGAGTGGACGTAGGGTCCGAAGCAGCCGCAGCACCCTCAGCATCCCGAGGATCTTGGTGCCGCTGTCAGAGACCATGGATACCAGGATGTCGATGACGGAGATGAGCACCAGCAAGCCATCCAGCACATTCCAGCTGCTGCGCAGGTAGGCCTGCTCCCCAAAGCACCAGCCCAGTGCCACCACCTGGGGACCACCACCACATTGTTGGCTCTAGCTGCTCTCCCATCAGTCCCCAGCCATGCCTTCCACCCTGGCCAACCTTCCTACCCTCTACCGGTTCTATTTTCCCCACCCCCATCAGAGGTCAGAGGCTCCAAACCAGTGCTCCCCCCACCCCCCATCCTGCTCATTACCTTCACTGTCATTTCAGCCAGAAAGACTGCCGTGAAGATGTAGTTGGAGAGGGTCAGGAAGATGCGCTCCTGAGAGAGAGAGAGAGAGAGAGAGAGAGAGAGAGAGAGAGAGAGAGAG
>NW_021604658.1:10797373-10872243 GCF_004785775.1 Grammomys surdaster
AGAGAGAGAGAGAGAGAGAGAGAGAGAGAGAGAGAGAGAGAGAGAGAAAGATGGGAAGGAGGTCCATCCGTGGGCTGCCCCTCCCCAGCCCCCCACTCACAATGCCATCTCCGGCCTCACTTGGTAAATTTTGCCCTGGCCCTGAAGAGAAGAGCCTCTGCCAGGTGTTGCAGAGGGGATACTTTGCTGTCTGAGTCCCCGGTTCCTTGATTTTTTCCTTGAAACTGGAGCAGGATTTAACTTGAGCTCCATCCTGCCTGCCATTCTAGCTAGCTCACTTGCCTCCCTGCTGTGAGCCCCAGAAATGGTGCAGGAGGCAGGCTGAGGGACACAGGGACAGACTGTGCCACTTCAGGTGCCATATTTATGCTGAGTGTTGGTCACCCAGTGCCCCGAGACTTACAGGTTAAGGTCATTCCTGAGGGCTGAGGAAAGAGATCTTGAGGGGTGGCCAGCAGTATTGAACATGTGTGTGTGGGAAAGAGAACAGAGGGACATAGTGGGAGACAGAGAACCTGAGTGGGAAGGTGGAGAGACAATGTCAGGGTGTATGGGGGTGAACAACAGGTAGTCATAGGGGGTGCACCAGCCCAGGAAGGAAGTCCCCAGTGCTGTCTCTCACCTACCCACCAAGTCCTGGTAGGTAGGCCCTCCAATTGTTACTTTCTCAATGTCTCCTAGTCTGTCTGGAGACACCCTAATGGAAAACGGAAGCTCCAGCGGCTCTGAAATCCAAATAATGATGGGGGAAGCAAAAAAGGGAGGGGACCTCTGATCACCTTCAAGCAATTGGTACAGAGTACCAAGAGGGGAAACAGGGCCATACCTGCTGCCATCCTTCTAGAATCTGAACTGTTATCAGTGGGAGAGCTCTGATGTCAGGCTGAGAGAGGCAGTACTTAGAACTAGTTGGGTCCATCCAAAGAACTGAGGTCCTGGGGAATCTAATAGTAAATAATAATATCTAATCCTAAAAGCTTTGGCCTATGCTGTTCTCATACTGAAAGATTCATAGTCAAGCAGAAGTGACCAACATACCTCCTAACCTCCTAGCCCTCTCTAAAGCCTAGTTGTTTGTGACTTGGTAGGATCTCAAGGAGCAAAGAGCAGTTTTTCCACCCAGTTCTGCATTACCTTTGGTGTGTGCATGAGTGTATGTGCCTGTGTGCATGTGCGTGTGTGTGCGTGTGTGAGAGAGAGAGGTACCCTGGCAATGTACCAGTCACAGTGACACTGAGACTCCTGGCCAGACACAGGGAAAACAGAACTGTTCAATCTACACAGGATCAATCTTAGGTGTCACCTCATCTCAGCAAGGCTCAGAAGAATATATATGTAGCTAAGAGGGTAGTGAAGTATCCAGCTGGGATGTTATGTCAGTAGAAGGGAAACTGGGGCAGGAGAGGAAGGCATCTTCCAGAAGGCATCTTAGAGATGAGCCAAGACCAAGGGCTAGGGTCCAGGAGACCTAAAGGGAGCTCTGATTTGTCCCTTTGTCTTGTCTGTAATGTGTGACCTTGCACAGACTGGAGACAGTTTGA
This sequence comes from Grammomys surdaster, assembly GCF_004785775.1. Classification (NCBI taxonomy): domain Eukaryota; kingdom Metazoa; phylum Chordata; class Mammalia; order Rodentia; family Muridae; genus Grammomys; species Grammomys surdaster. Next base: position 10,798,915 of record NW_021604658.1, read on the forward strand.
GCCTTCTCACCTCCTTTGCTTGACCTGAGTGCTAACCCAGGAGGAACCTGGCTCTCAGCAGAACTCAACAGAAGTGTTTATATTCTGGTGACTCACAGCGCTGTGGGGGTCAATTTTGGGGCGCTCCATGGCGATGGTGATACAGTTGAGGAAGATGATGACGAGGACCACATGGTCAAACATCTTGTGGGTAATGATCCGGTGACACAGGAGACGAAACCTGCCCCAGGGATAAAGGTAAAGGCTGGGAAGGAGAGGCTCCCGCAGACTACCCCTGTTCCCTTGCACTAGGAGCCCATTGCCAGCGTGCCCAGGTGACACCATAACAGACCTTGACTGAGGAGGGAAGATATAGGCAGACCAGGAATCTCGCTCTCGGCAACAGGCAGGGAGCCGGGCTCTGACCCAGGCTCGTATGCGTTCCCCTTTGCTCTATGAAAGGAACACTGCGGTGTTAGTGGGACCAGGGCCCGAGCCATCAAAGTCTGTCTCTTCCTGAGCAGCATCCTTCCCAAGCTCAGGACCAGCCCTCTGCCCTGTTCTTTTACCTTTAAAGTCACCTCTTGGCTCCCTACATACCAACCCCCCAGCATCTCCCCCTCCTTCATCTCCACCCTCCAGCCCTGCATCCCCAGCCTCTTGTCTCTATCCTCCTTTGTGTTCTTCCCATCCAGCCTCCAGCCCAGCTCCCTGCCTTTCTTCCCTTCTCTCCCTGCTGGGTTTGGAAACTGCATCAATAATCAAACATTGTACTTATCACAGCTGTCTGCTCAGATACACCTGGGCAGAACAGACAGGGACCCTGCTCATGTGCTAACCCTGCATCCTGTGTCCCTGTCCTTGTCTTCATCTTCAGGGCAAAGGAGGTGGTGGAGGAGGTGGGGGAGGAGTAAGTGGCTGAGGACATGCTGTAAGTCAAAGCTGGTGATGAGGTTCAGATGAGAAAGGGGGACAGGACGGGAGGGGAGACATCATTTTAGAAAGATGAGTGATGGGTCTTCCTGAGTCACAGGGGGAGGGCCATGAAAGATTCATACACATCTGCCTGAAACCATTCATATCCACCAAGGACAGCGGAGCACAGCCCAGGACACAAGCACCAGGGCTCGAGGCTCTGCAGGGTGGCAGAGAGAGAGAGAGAGAGAGAGAGAGAGAGAGAGAGAGAGAGAGAGAGAGAGAGGGAGAGAGAGCTCACAGGACAGATTACAAGATGGACATCCCTTGAGACAACTCCCTTATACTGCTGCCTGACCAAGGCTGCCCTCTCTGGAGATCTGGGGTGAGGGGTCACAGGGCCCCACTGGAATCTTACCAGGTTGCCTTCATCATCGCCATCGTCCCCATCCAGTGGGGGGTCATCAGTCCCCTGGGTGCGGGCCAAACGCCCTGAATTTGACTTGCCATTACAGTCTTGGTGTTCAGAGGCAGAGCTCCGGCCACTGGCTGTGCGGTGCAGCCCGGGCACCTGCAGGGTGTCAGGCAGGTCAAAGGAACTCTTGGCCTCACGTTCCAAGGAACCCCTGTGGCGATGATCACTGCCTGCTGGGCTGGCCCGGTCCTCTTCTGAACTTTCCTCCTCATCCTGGCTCTCTTGACCCTCTCCAGACAGCAGGGACCTCCGCTCCCCGCTCGGGCTCCTACGCTTTAGGCTGGGGGCCCGGCCCAGGCTGTTCCGGCTGGAGCGCCTGCTGGTCCAGCTGCTTGCTGCACTCCAGGGACTGTGTGGGGAACTGCGGGCACTTGGCTGCAGGGTGAGCAGAGGAGAAATGATCTCAGCAGAGGCTGCAAAGATCTTCATTTCTCATGTTGTACCCCTATCCTAAGAGCCTCCCTAGAATGGACATTGGGAGAAGAGATGTTAATTGGAGGTGTCTGGAATCCAGTGCCTCAGTTCAGATCTGGCTTCAGCCTACTGAACTGTGTGGCCAAAGGCCAGTTACTAAACCTCTCTGAGTCTCCATTTTCTCATCTCTAAAGCAGATTCAGCAATACCACCTGTTCTTCATTTAGCTGGTGAGATGAGTCTTGTCATCACTTACAGGCAATATAAAATAACGACATGAAAGAATTCAACTTAATAGGAAGAAAGCCAGTGGTTCTCAACCTGTGGGTTTCGACCCTTTTAGGGGTTGAATGACTCTTTCACAGGGGTCACCTGAAGTCATAGGAAAACACAGATATTTACATTATGACTCATGACAGTAGTAGGAGTATGCTTATGAAGTATCAACGAGAATAATTTTACGTGTGGGGGTCACCCCAACATGAGCTGAATTAAAGGGCTGCAGCGTTAGGAAGGCTGAGACCCGCTGAAGAAAGCAACCCAATTGAGAGCGGGGGTGTGATGGTGTCAGCCTGTGATCCCAGCGCTTTGGAGGGAAGCAGAAGCAGGAAGGGCAGGAGTGCAAGATCATCCTTGGCTACATACCAAGCTCGATGCCAGCCTGAGCCTGAGACTCTGCCTCAAACACAAAACAACAAAAGCAAACGGAACACTAGTAGACATATCTCAGAAGAAGAGAAAACCCGCAAGCAAATACATGTACGTGGGGAATGTCCAGTATTGCTAATCATCAGGGAAGGACTAACAGTTTATTTTTCACTTGTGTGTGTGTGTGTGTGTTTGTGTGTGTGTGTGTGTGTGATAGTACACCTCAGGTGTTGAACCTTGGTTTCCACCACATCTTGAGATAGGATCGTTCATTCTTTGTCACTGTGTACCCAGCTAGCCTATGAATGTCCACGATTCTCCTGCCTCTGCCTTCCATCTCACCAAAGGAGCCCTGGGATATTACAGACAAATGCTCTCATGCCCAGTTGTATGCGTGTCATGGGTTCAAATTCAGGTCCTCGTATTTGTGTGGCAAGCGCTTTGCCTATGAACCATCTCCAAACTCCCGAAATACAACTTAAACAGTAAGTACCTCACACCTGTTGGAATAACTATTGTCACAGTCAACGTGGAGAGAAGGGAACATGTGCACACTGTTGGCGTGAATATAAATTAGTACGGCTACCATGGAAAACTATACGGAGGATCGTCAGAAAAATGTAAAAATAGAATGACCGTCTAATCCAGCAACTCTACTACTAGGTATACACAGACAAGGCTTGAAATCAGTATGCAAAAGAAACAGATGTACTCTCACGCTCATTGCATTGCTGTGCACAATAGCAAAGTATCCAGCAACCAAACAGACTTTAAAAATGGGGTTACACAGATGGCTCAGTGGTTAAGCGCATGCAATACTCTTTTAAAGAACCCTAGCTCAGTTCTCAGCTTCTGCATAGGGTGGCTCACAACTGCCCATAACTCTGGTTCCAGGGGGATATTACATGTTCTTCTGAACTCTTAAGGGCACTGTTCTCTCTCTCTTTCTCTCTCTCTCTCTCTCTCTGTCTCTCTGTCTCTCTCTCTCTTGCTTGCTCTCTCTCTCAGTCTATGTCTCTCTGCTTCTCTCACTGTCTCTCTCACACATGTCTGCACACACATGCACGCAGATATTTATAAGTAAAAATAGAAATAAAATATGTTTTTAAGAAATAGAGCACATGGAACATACACAGCATTCAGCCTTTAAAAGGAGGAAAGCTAGGAGATGCCTCAGTTGTGAACTCCCTGCCACACAGGTATGAGGGCCTGGTTTTGGACATACCCAGCACCCATGTACAAAAGCCAGGTATGACTGTGCATACCTGTAACTCTAGCACTTAGGTCAGAAGTGGAGACGAACATATCCCCCAAGCTTGCTGACAAGCCAGTCTAGACCATCAGTAAGCCCCAATTTCAGCCAGAGATCCTGTCTCCAAAGATAAGGCGATGAACAATAGAGAAAGGCAATCAACACGGACCTCTGGCCTATACACACACGCACACACACACACACACACGCGAACACTTAAATAAAAATAGTAAAAAATGGAAAAAAAGAAATCCTGTCACTGCCATCAACATGAGTGGCCTCGAACTCACAGATCCACCTACGTCTGCCTCCATGAATGCTGGGATTAAAGGTGTGCACCACCATCACCCCACCTAATGTGTTTTCTTTAATTTGCAAACAGAGTAGACTTTAAATGTTATGACATAAAAAGGATGTGAGGTGCTGTACGTGTTAATTAGCTTAATAACATCATTCCATATTTGCATGCATCAAATACCACATTTTACTACATAAATGTACACAATAATCTGTCCACTAAAATCAAAGCCTTAGCTGGCCAATATGGTGGTGGACCACTTTAATCCTAGCACCCTGAAGGCAGAGGCAGGTCCAGCCCTGTGACTTCAAGGTCAACCTGGTCTACATAGTGAGTTCCAGACAGCCAGAGCTGTCATCATGAGACTCTTTTGTCTCAGAAAACCAAAATAAATACATCCTTGGCTCAGGGATGGTGTCCATCTCTTATCCCAGTACTCTGGGGGACTAAGGCAGGAGGGTCATGTGTTCAAAACCAGCATAGCCCATGCTATGTAGTGAGACTCTTTCAAAATGTTAAATAAAATAGTGACACATTCAAGATAAAGATTAGAAAGAAACAGTAAGAAAAAGGACAGTGCAAGCACAGGCTGGCCCCAGCCTCCCACGGGAGAAGCTGGCTCTGTCGGCTCTGCTGTCCATTTCAGTCATCTGAGACTGAGGTCCTCATTTCTAAAATGGACGCAATGACGGCTCCTCTAGCACAGTAGTGGGGCAGTAAAGACCAGTTACATTTGAATGTAGCATGGCACCAGGAGCTAAAGTAGGGTCTGATTACATATAAAGGAGAAATGTGTACCCCACCAGTGCTCTACAGAAGAGATCCAGAAAGGCTAAATCCTGCCCAAGGTCACAAGAGAACAGTAGAGGCTGGTTTAGATTTTTCTTTTTTTTAACCTCCCAGGCTAAGAGTTCCCGTCACATATCTGTTTCACCAGCACTGACCATGTCCCAGGGCTGTCTCCTTGGATCTGCCTGCCTTCAGCCCCTCATCCTGCTGTCCTGCTAATCTCCCACAATGCCCCCGTCCCTGAATGCATTCCCTTACCGGTGATTTCATCTCGTGATGGGCAGCTCCAGGCTCAGCAGACCCACTGCTACTGGTTCGACGAGAGCCAGAGCCCAATGCTTCCCCCACACCTGTGCTGGAGCTCTTGGGCAGTGACATCGGTGTAGCAGCTGTGTGGATGATGAGAGGTGGCAAAAGGCTCTTTCGTAGTTCCGCGTGCTCTCCCAAGGCCACCACTGCAAGGGAAGAGGGGATTCTGAGTCCATCCGGGATGGTCCGAAGGCCAGAGGCTGCACCCTCAGGACTAGTACTCACGGGCCAAGCGCTTCTTCCTGTCCCCATCACCATCCATGCTGGGCGAAAAGAAATCAGGCTCTGACTCGGACTTGGTGGCATCTCCCTAGGGTCAGGGAACAGTGGGCCATTAGGACCCTGGCCAGGTAGGTGTCATCAGCATGGACCGAGGTCTCCCTCTCTTCACATGAACACACCACACACAGACCACAAGAACCAGCAACCACGACATGAGGCATGCATGGGGACAAGCCAGACCACCCAGGCTGGGGGCCTGGGGCTTCCCATGGCTGACACCTCTACCTCCCACCAGCCAAACCTTAGGAGAGGCCATGGAGAACCCAAGCCCACAGCACAAGCAGCCTGGCTGGACTGGCACCAAGACTAGCTCAGGGACGAAGGCTGGAGGGGTTGAAAACCAGGGTGAGGTGACCACTACAGCCTCAATTCCAAAAGCCTACTCAAGGCCCTTTCCTTTCTCTTCAGGTTGTCCCTCCCTGAACCTCAAACCTATGGATCAGTGAAGAAAACAGGAAGACTCAAGCCAGAGTAACTTAGCCCAAAGATGCCACTTCGGTCCCTTGACCTCTGGCCTCTGACCTCCACCTTCCCAAACCCCAGCTCCTTCCTGGCCCCATTTCTACTTCTCTCTCTTGTCTCTGGACAGATTTTTTTTTCCCTCCTTCTTAGCAGGTCAGTAGGTTTCCCAGTAATTATACACTTCTCCTTAAGAAGTTATTAAAAAAATACTTGATTGCTACTTTTGATAAGGGCATAAATATTGGATAATTGGCATCTCAGGGGATCACTTTCATTAACTCAGTTTACATCCCTAACGAGGTCTTTAATTATCAAATGGGATCTCCAGGGGACCTGCTAGGGATGCACAGCACTACGGGGTCCCGTGGGAAGCCTGGATTCGCCCCAAATTCTAGTGTCAGTGCAGGAAACATCAGAGAACAGGTTTGGCATGAGGGGCCAAAAGAGGCGACATGCTCTGAGATGGCTGGTGGGATTTAATTCCAGGACTGGTGGTCAGACGCTCAGAAGTACATTTAAAATTTGGTTACATTACGGCAAGAGCTATACCCCATCCCTACATCTTCCAAGGACTTATACTGAGCTGCGTTGTCTGTGGGGTCTCCAGTGGGGGCTCAGGGCAAGGAGCAGAGGGCAAAAGAGTAAAGGGAGCATGTTCTATGACCACAGGTCTTAACTCCACTGTGGCTGGATGTTTCAGACTCCTCCTTCGGGACACGGAGGCAGGCAGGCACGCATGCGGTGCCCACATACATGTGCACATAGAGGATTCTAAGTCCCTTCCTTCTCTGGCCCATCCACAGGCCTGGCAGAGATGGGAATGTGCCCTCTGTGGCATGACATGGGCAGAGGCAAAGAAGCTCCTCCCTTCCGTGTCCTTAAGGGGGGGAAGGGACTTAAAATCAAAGCAAACCCCACAACACCAATGACCACCACAGTGACCACAGGCTGCACAACATCTGAGCATGAACAGGAACACAGAGACACAGGGGCAGAGTGGAGGGGGCACTGGGCACAGGGGCATGCCGACTCGTGATCGCATACCTACCCCCTGGGAGTTGACAGGCAGCTGAATACAGCTTAACTGTCCACTCGTATCTTCCCGTTTGCCGATTTCCTACAGGGAGAGGGGGAGGCAGGGGAGGGCTGCTCTTCACAGGCTCTCACGCCTTCAAAGATCAGCAATGTCCCGAGAAGACGAAGAAAAGGAAATGAGAGACACGGGGTAGGGAGAGCGGGACAGGACAGCCTTCCAGAATTCAGCCTCGGGCCCCCAGGCCCAAATGAATCCGAAGGGTGAAGGCAAAGGCCACAAAGATGAGACCAGGTCAGGGAGGATCGAGTCCTCCAGTAGTCCTTGTAAGAGTGGTCACTGTGCTTTTCTATGGAACTACGACTCACAACCGTGGCCTTGACTGTGCCAGGCAAGTGTCCTACCATTACATCCATAGCTCTTGCCTTTTTTGAGACAGGGTCTCCCTACATGGCTCAGACTGGAATGGAACTCATGCTCCTCTTGCCTCTGTCCTCTAAGCACTGGGATTATAGGTGTGTGCCACCATGCCCATCCTGAAACTGCTTATGAACATAACCCACTTCCCTGCAGGGTGGGAGATGGCACCATTACAAGCATCTTCCAGGGCAGGTACCTGAGGTCAGAGAAATTAATGCAAATGCTCCACACTGTGCAGAGTCAGAGACAGTGGGCTGTGCCCTGCATCTCCAGCTGAGAACATAGCCCCCCTCTCCCTGTTCTGTGGCGTTTGCGTGGGAATGGGCAGCGAGGGTAAGGAATGGTAGAGAGGGTAGCAAGGAGAAGCGGATCGGGTGTTTCTCGATGAGGAAAAAGTCAGGCTTCCTCATCAATTCTAATCCTCTCAGCCCAAGTCCTTTCGAGTGGATGCATATGCCCAGAGTGGGGTGCGACGTGACAAGCAACAGTGGGACAGCGGCCATGATGTTGTTTAGTATCAGTTAATGGCTACACACAGGGCCCGCTGCTTGCTCATCTAATTAAGTGCGTGGATGACAAATATACAGGAATTCAGGGCACTACCCCCTGGGATTCAGGAAATCAGCAGCCAAGCAGGGTCTGCCCTCAAGCTACCCCCTACCCACTCTTGGTAGGAGGTTGAGGCCAGCAGGAGAGCTATCCCTTGAGGTCTCCTGTTGAGGGTCCCCAAAACGGGGCAGCTACTTCTTCCACTGAGGTGGGTTGTCTTATTCATAGAAACAAAACAGTATTTCAGGCCATCACAACACCAAAACCAGACCTTGGGACCTTACTGAAACCCCAGGAATGATAAGAACAGGTGGCTTATGAGATCCCACACAGGACAGTGGGGAAGCTGGCCCAGCCCCTCAGGGCCACAGCTTCAGCCCACCCCATGGAGGAGGATTAACCTTAAAATTCTTTCTCTATTACACGCCATACCTAAAGCAATCCAGCCCTTGAAGACGCCAGGCCCTAGGTGACACTCTCCAGCAAGGACATTTACTTATACTATAAAGGGTTAGGAAGGGAACTCCTGTGAGGCCCTTGTCAATCCTTCCCATGCTGGCAAAGCTCTCAGGCCCCCAGCAGGGCCAGGGTGACCAGGCCAGACATAAGGGCCTGGCAGCTCTGTTCCCACACTCAGGCATTGCTGCTGCCTAGCAACCAGGATAGCTCAGTGGCACTCAATTTAACAAGGTGTTTGTGAAAGCTGGTTAGTGGGGAAGGGGCTATCTATACTGGACACTGCTAGGTCTGCCATGGTAGCTAGATAAGGGAATTTGGTCCAGGATATTTCCACTACCGTCAGGAACTTATTTATTATTTACTTTTGCCTGAGAGTAAACTCAGCCATCACAAATTGCCTTTGGAAGGGGCTGAAGAGATCCATGCTGGCTCAACTCTTCACTCCAGCAGGCAGCTAGCAACTAAGTGTCAATCATGAGGCTCTTGGGAAAATCCCTGTGGTACCTCTTAACTCCTCAGGTCCAAGGGAAACCTCAAAAAAGTGTCCTATTGCGAGGTGAGTGCCAATAAGCCTCTGCCATTGAGAGAGACCCACCCATCCCTAAAGCCTCCCCCAAGCAAGCACACTTCAGGCTGCCCTTGCCACCACCCAGCAGGGAGGAAATGTGATAATGGACAACTACACAATTAAAATGGAAGCTGAGAAAGGCCAGTGTGGGGCAGATTCTTCTTTAGCCACTAGTGCCCAACACCCACCCCCCTCAGCCCAACCGGGCCCAGGGGGAACAGCCCTCCCTTGCAAGGCTGGGAAAGAGTCGGAAAATAGATTTTTGTTTTTCCACCGTGTGCTGGGTATTTATAGACAGGGCCGCAGCGGGAGTTTCCATCCGGGTCACCCAGCGAGAACTGAACCAAGAGCTTCTCTGGGCCCAACCTGGTGCATTTCTAGGTTGGGTCAACCTGCCCTGTTTGAGGTGCTGGGATGATGGAAGCTTGGGTAGGAAGGCAGGCAGAGCTGAAGGAGAAGGAGGTGGGATTTGGGGACAGAGAGTGTGCCCTGGCACAGCCGGGGCAGGATCAGTGTGCATCAATATAAATTGATGACGCTGCCTGTGACGGAGGTGACGGAGTCTGGGCTGGAAATAGGACGCTCATCTCTGCCATGCTTGCAGCTAATTGGGCTCATTTCTCACCCTGGGCAGCTCAGCCCTGCCTGGGGCCCTGGTGGCATCTTCATCAGCTCAGCCTGCTCTCAGATGACTTGCACACACACCTCCCACATCCCTCAGCCCAGATGGGTCCTCCCCAGATGTCCCATAAAAACCCATGCTCTAGGGTCCAGCTACATAGGTCCCCAAATTTGGCTTGATTTTCTGGGAAAGGGCCTAGCTGACTGAAAGAGCATCTTATAAGCTGCCAACGTATGACCCACACAGCTTTCTCAGCCCTGATGACGGGTTTCATGAGGCCGAGTATCCCCCAACCCCAGGCCCACCCTGGCTTCATCCAATGGTTACTGCCTGCAAGATCTTTCAGGCCTCATAGTCAGTAGTGGAGGGAAGAAGAGGCAGGCATCCCTCAGCAGGGTGAGATAGACAGGGCAGGGAGTTACCTCTGCCTGGAAGCCCTCCACAAGAATGGCGACAAGCAAGTTAAAGAGCACGTAGTTGCCAAAGGTCATGAGGGCAATGAAGTAAAGAGCAGCCCAAGATGATGTGGAGGCCATGCCGTTGTAGAGGACTTTATTCCAGTCTTCCTGAGTCAGAATCTGCGGGCAGGGGACAGGAGTCAGGACTTGACTGGACACCCAACCTCCCCGACTCACCCCTGCCCTGTGACCCTCAAACCTGAAAGACAGTGACGATGGCCCAGAGCAGGGAGTCAAAATTCTTCCGGTCTGGCAATGTGTCCCCATCCCGTTCAGATGCAAACTTGCAACCAAAGAGATGCATGCCCAGGATGCTGGAGACACAGGGAGGCCCAGACAGGGTCAGCGTCCTATGATCCTGCCCCTAGCCCCTCCCCACTTGTGGCCAGCCGTGTGCTCACCTGAAGATGAAGATGAAGAGCATGAGCAGCATGCAGAAGGTGGCCACGTTGTCCATGGTCTTCATGAGCACCACAAGCTGCCGCTGCAGTGCCGGCAGGAAGCGAACTAGCTTCAGCACCCGCATCAGGCGGAAGGTCCGCAGCACTGACAGGCCACCTCCCTGCTGGCCCACAATCTCCCACACGCTGTGGGAAGCAGGCAGCCTGAGTCCCTGCACCCGTTATCCCTGACTTCCCTTTCTGAGGACCCATTGGCGACATCTGAGACCCAGCTGCCCAGCTCAGCTCGGAGAAGGGTCATGCACAGCCCTTCCTGGCTTCAAAGGGGCTGAAGATCCAGGTGACAGACAGCTCCAGTTCGTTTGACCCTTCCCTCCCAGCCAGAGATCATCACATCCTGGCAGCAGGCAGCCCTCTCCCTAAATCCTGCCATCGGTAGAGCACCAAGTTATGGAATATTTGCTTTGTTCTCGTCTAATGAAATCTAAAGCCAATTCCAGAAACCAATAAAGGAGTTCTGGCTCTGGGCCGGGGTGGGGTGGGGGATGGAATTCTTTCCAGGTCTTGGAAACCCTAAAGTAAGTTGCTGGGCGGGCGTCTGAGTTGGTTTCCAAGCACTTTGCAAGAGAGGAAGCTGTCTGTACCTCTTCCCCCACTTGAGAGCCAGCTCTCCGATCCTCCTCCACCCCAGGCCTGGGTGGGGTTGAGGACAAGAGGTAGATGCAGGGAAAGCAGATGGAAAAGGGGGCCCAGGCTCTAGGAGAGCAAGGTGAGGCCCAGCGAGAAGAAGAAGGGATGGAGGCCATGTCTCTCACTCAAAGCCGTCCCTGCCGGCACTCTTTCAGACAGAAGCAGAAAGGGGCAGTCATACCTGATGACCACAATGACGCCATCAAAGATGTTGTAGGGATTCTTAATGTAGCCAAAGGGACCGTATACGAGGAGCTTCAGCAGCATCTCCAAGGCGAAGAGGCTGGTGAAGACGATGTTGCTGATTTCCAGGGCGTTGGTGAGCTCCTCGGGCTGGAGGGCAGCAGGGTATGTAGCAGCAGACTCACCCCCCAAGCCCCACATCCCAGTCATCCTGAACACGGGGCCCCAGGGAGAGGAGGTGCAGAAATGGCAACCTTAAGGAGTATCTAGGAAAAAAGGCACTCAAAGACAGCCATCCTGGAAAAGGGACACACACACGGACCCCACAGGCCTCCTCATTCCCAAGGCTGGATCTCAGGTCCTGAGACTACAGATGTCTTTAGGGGCTGCGGTATACGTTCTGCTGTTTCTTCTGGGAGGTCTAAGACTTTTCAGTCCCTATACTGAGGCCCAGGTTACCAACGTAATGCTAGATGACGTCAGAGGGCTATGGCCAAGGCTTTACATGCAAACCCAGCCCTGTAGCTCCACATAGGCATACAGACACCACAGCTACTCCTGACAGCTACTCCATGCACCTGACAGCTACTCCATGCACCTGAAAGCCTGCTTCAAATGTCAAAGGCTATGTTTGTTTCCTCCCAGACATGTTGCAAATGTGCACTCTCCTGGGCACATATGTGTTAGTAAGCAGGATGACTCCCACAATGAGTATGCATCTGCGGCTTGTGCCTGATGGTATCTGGACTAATCCTCAGCCTCATCCTGTGACCTTCAGGAAGATTCCCAACTTCTCTGGCCAACTGTAAAGCACCGGAGGTAATTCCTTTTATGTTCCTACTCAAGGTCTGGGATGGGATCAGGGATGCATCCTAGCGAGGCCCTCGGAACAGCAGATGACAAAAGCCATCTCATCTGTTTGTTCCAGCTCAGTAGTCTCCTCCTTCCAGTACAAAGTGCCTGCTGTATGCCTAGCAATGTACCAAGCATTGAAAGAGCTGTAAAAACTCGCCTCCCAGGAGCCCTGTGTCTAGCTAGAAACAAGTTGTATACTCACTAAACAGCTGAATAACCACAAGGGACCTTAGAACCTGCCTTGGTGCCAAAATAAATGATCCAGACAGAAAATGTGGAAGTTCAGGACAAGAAGATGGGGAGGCGGGGGGATGCCGAGAAAGGCTTGAGAGAGAGAGCACTTGTAATGAACTCTGAAGGGTGAGTGGGTCTCCTAGGAGAGCCCTGGGGAGGGAGCGATGGGTAAGAAAGAGGAGCTATCATTCTGACTGGGGGAGGAGGGAGATGCGTGGCCTGGCTGAGGGCTGGAGGCCAGGTAGGGATGTGATTAGCTCAATGGAGTCACTGCCCACCTGACAGGTGAGCTACAACCTGAAAACCCAAGGTGCGTATAGTAGCTGCCAAAGAGGCTGAGTTAAAAGAAACAGCCACACGAGGCCCTTGTTCCATCAGACAGACACCTCCTCCTGTTTACCCAGATGACTCGTCTGGCTGTCCAAGCATGGAGCCAGGTCCTGGGAGCAACCAAATGTATCTTAATGGCCCTGATCTGTGTGACCAGGCGGGGGTGGCATGAGGAGTGAGAGGTTAGGGAGCTGGAATGAAAGGGCCTCTCACTAGTGGGCTGGAACATTGAGTGGGTGGGTGGGAGAATCAGTAGATACACTCTCACCTCATGATGGGGTTCTTCCTAAAGACAGGTCTGAGAGCCAGCTAAGCAGCTACTGGGGGAATTCTTTCGGCACTCCATCGCGCTGGCAGATCTTAAGTAAGTATCTTATACACAAGCTCCGAGTGGAGGCACAAGAGGACGCTACTACCAGATCTAGTTAATAGGGCCACGCCGAGACAAGACCTTTAGCCCCTCCAGTATTGGCACAGTGCAGAAGGCAGAGAAGGGGCCGTTGTAACTGCAGATAAAGCCCAGGGCTCAGACTTCCTCTGACCCTACTCTGTACTTCAAACTCCAGTTACCAAGGAGCCATTGTCAGTGAGCCTGCCCCACTTACACAGCAGCCTTACCCAGCCTTCCACCCTGGGCTCTGATCACACGGTTACCGTGCCTCACAGGTCGCTGGCTCTTGGTAGGCTTCTCCTGACATTCACCTAAAAACCTTTCCTCTGCCTATGCTACAGGGGAGCAGTAAAAGCTAAGAGACAGTAGGATTGTACTCTAAGGCAGAGGGCAGGAAGAACCAGAGAAGGAGCCCAATTTCACAGCACTATGGTTCCAATAACACTAAGCAATGAGGATTCAGATCAAGGCCACCGAGACAGTAAGGGACCCATGAATCCAGACATCTGATGGACTGAGCATGTGACACATCTCCTAAAGACTCATAGAAACTCGTGGATTTGTATGTAAACATAAGCCGACATGAAAGCAACATGAGGCACACATACAATGGGTGCATTTTTACATCACAGCAAGTATTGAGTATCTCCCTGAGTAGCAACGTGATGCCAGAGTGGACATTCTCGCTTGACCCATGTGATGGGTCATAGTCAAAACAAGTGTACTAGCTAGGCATGGTGGTATACTCCTTCAACTCCAGCAGAGGCAGAGAGGCAGAGAGGCAGAGAGACAGAGAGACAGAGAGACAGAGAGGGAGAGAGACAGAGAGGCAGAGAGACAGAGAGGCAGAGAGGTAGAGAGACAGAGCGGCAGAGAGGCAGAGAGGCAGAGAGGCAGAGAGACAGAGAGGCAGAGAGACAGAGAGGCAGAGAGACAGAGAGGCAGAGAGACAGAGAGGCAGAGAGACAGAGAGGCAGAGAGGCAGAGAGAGAGGCAGAGAGAGGCAGAGACAGAGGCAGGTAGATTCAAGGCTAGCCTGGTCTACATAGTCTTGTTTCAGGTTATCCAGGGCTACATAATAAGCCTCTGTTACAAAAACAAAACCACAAATTGAGACAAAACCAAAGCACAAGTATACTAAACACATTACATAATTTCTAAACCAGGCAGTGTGTGTAAGGAGTATGTATGAACCATCAATGAACTCAGACACAGACCCCTGCCTAAAGTATCTTATTATAGACATAGAAAGACTTCCAAATCTAAAACAGTTCTGGTCTCAAACATTTTAAGTGAATATAAGACAATTCAATCTGTACTTCAAAAAAAAAAGATAATTCAATTTATACTACAAAAAAATCTAAGTGTACAAACCTTTTTGCAAGCAGAGTAGCTTTCAAGAGCTCTTTTGAGAATTAACAAATAAAATGCGGGGAGGTCTCCCTATGTAGCCCAGGTTGGCCTTGAACTGACAAACCTCCAGCCTCAATCTCCTGAGTGCTGGGCCACAGCATGCCCTACCAGCACCACATCATTGATATAGGTTTGTTCTAACAGTGGTCCCTAACAGAACAGCTACTGTGTGTGCACAGGTTTCATTCAGCTGGAAGTTATCCTCAGAGTGCTAGGCAATCTGCATAGGCAATAGGTTAGGGGCACATACAAATGTAGCTTATCAGTACATAGTGAAGGGCCCAGGGAGAAGGCAGGTGCAGGGGACCTCTGGAGGGCTGTACCGTTGATCTCACCAGAGGGAGAGGCAGAAAAAAGCTGAAGATCCCACCCCACTCTGCTCAGCCACTTTGGAGAAGCTAAGGAGCCTGGTGTAGATAGATTGTTAACTAGGCATGTTGTCTCGGTCTTGCTATTGTCCTGCATACATATAAGGACTAGCTAGCTAGGCCTCTGTTTCTTCCAGAACAAAATATTCCATCCCCCGGTGATCCATGGAAGAAGAGGAGGAGGTGGAGGAGGAGGAAGAGAAGGAGGAAGAGGAGGAGAAAGAAGAAAAGAAGAAGTAGAAGAAGGAGGAGGAAGAGGAAGAAGAAGAAGAGGAGGAGGAGGAAGAGGAGGAGGAAGAGGAGGAAGAGGAGGAAGAGGAGGAAGAGGAGGAAGAGGAGGAAGAGGAGGAAGAGGAAGAGGAAGAGGAAGAGGAAGAGGAAGAGGAAGAGGAAGAAAGCCAGAAAGTTGAAAGCCAGGTCTGTCCAAGTTACTAAATCAGAGGCTGGGAATGTTTTGCCAACACAAGACAACACAGGGACATAATCTTAGTAACAAGGTTGCCCCAGGAACTGCAGCTGCAGTTCTGACCACTCCAAAGGGTAGAGGTGGAGACATGTTCTACTATAACCCAGCACTGTGCCAGTGGACTAAGGACCTCCTAGAGTTCATTTGTTCTCTACTCAAAACCTCTCTACCCAACCCTTATTCAACCAAACAAGGGATGGAGGGACAGGAGATGACCCGGAGAAACTGAAGCTTGGAGACATGTGGAAACTTGACGGAGGATGCATGGCTTCTTTGGAGAAGGCTTTGAGCACACCTCTCATGATACCACTTCTGCTACACTCTGAGAGAAAGCCCACACAGAACACATACAGCCCCTGTGACAGGGTTCCAGATTCCAGATCCCCTGCCCATTGACTTCCTGGCTTCAAATTCCTTTTCTCAGGTCTCCGGCTAGGTCCTCACTGCCATTCCTAGATGTCAGAGCCCGATAGATACATGTGTGAGAGGTGCCAGGCAGCCCGAGCCTCTGCCTCTGGGCCCAGGCCTCTGCTCTGTGCTGACGTTAGCTGTAGTCCTTCCTTCCTCATCTCCCAGCCTGCCCTCCTCTTGGTCATCACTTTGTAGCTATAGCCCTAGGTCAGCTGCTTGCTACTATAGCATCTCCCTTGATTGTGCTTTAAAGTACCCTCAGTGGACAGAACACTCTTGATATAAAAGTGGATCTCAATCCGAAGACAGTTGGACTGCCAACTCTGGGTCTTTCTACCTATGGCACATCCTTGGGTACATCCCTCAGCAGCTTGGATCTCCTGGAATCTCTTGTGTCAGACAGAGAGCTACCACCTTGTGATGAGAAAACTCTACAGAATGAGTGAGTTCAGGCCCAGGCTCAGGTGGCCCTGTGGGTGCAGACGGCTCTCAAAACACGACAGGACAGACCATCTGCAAGCTACAGCTCAGCTGGAGAAAAAGCTAGGATCAACACGGAGCTCCAAGCCAACTTCAGTCAATGGGCCAATGCAGGCGGGGGCACTCGGGAAGAGTAGCCGTGGAAAACACCCCCATCTGCATGCAGCAGTAGCATAAGGGGCAGAGGAAGGAGTGTGTGTGTGTGTGTGTGTGTGTTTGGGTGGGTGTGGGGGATCATATTTAAGACCCAAAACCTAGTGAGTAAGATGATAAAAGATGAGACTGTGTGGCCCCCAGGGAGAGTGGCCTCCAGCCACAACCCAAGCTGGACCAGCCTCGGCCCACAACACTGCCATTGATGCTTCTGAAGGCGGGGGAGGAGATGTGCAGGGCTGTGTACTAAGGAGATTAATCTGGCCGCAGTGGTGGCAGCATGCAGATGCCTTGGAAGACCAATTAAGAGGTACTGCAGCTGTCCCGGCAGGAGGCCTGAGAGCCGGTTCTGACAGACAGTGATGTGCTTTCCCAGGGAAAGGTGGAGAAGCCAGAGGAGGTGGAGAGCTAAGAGGAGGCTGGGTCAAGCCACTCCAGGCTTCCTGTATCCCATGCCCCATCTCCTCAGCACCTGGCAGCTCCCCGGGTCCTAAAGGATTCCGCTCACCAATCTGGACTCCTGAGCTAACCTCAACATTGAGTTGGTTGTTCCCAGCTCATGCTCCCAGGAGCTGGGCTCTAAGCAGGCTGTAGGGATGGAGGTGGGTGCCTGAGTTAGGAGAAGGCAAGTATTCTGGAGGGCATGAGAAGCCAGGGAGACAGTAGAGTGGCAAAGAATTCTCCAGCAATCTCGCAGGCCACACACAGATGATGGCTTTGTCCCTCCCTTCTCAGCCTCTCTGACAGCACCTCTCTGCACGGCTCACCCCGAGCACCCTCACTGTAGTCCCCCTGTGCCCCTTAACTATCGACGGAGCCAGCAGCTAGCTTTATCCTCTCCACCATCTCTCCAGCTACTAGAAGTTTCTCAAGTGAATACAAGCCAGGTCGGTCTAGCCTTGCCAGTTCTGGCTCAGCTTCAAGGCAGACATCTCAGGCCCCTGCCACTTAAAATTCTGGAGCTTCAAGCCTGGCATGCTGGCCCATGCCTGTAATCTCAGCACTTAGGAAGTAGGAGG
Organism: Grammomys surdaster; assembly: GCF_004785775.1. Taxonomy (NCBI): domain Eukaryota; kingdom Metazoa; phylum Chordata; class Mammalia; order Rodentia; family Muridae; genus Grammomys; species Grammomys surdaster. Next base: position 10,816,241 of record NW_021604658.1, read on the forward strand.
ATAAAAGACCTCAAGGTCATTGTCAGCTCAAGGTCATTGTCAGCCACAGCTACATTTTCAGTTCTCTGCCAGCCCAGGCTACAAGGTAACCCATCTTTTACCAAAAACGAAAGAAAGAAAAAAAGGTGGTGGGGGATGGGAGGGCTTGGAACGGAGGGTGCTTGCCGGTATGTGTGGAGCTGGGGTTTGATCCCCAGCACATAACACATGGCAATAGACACTTGTAACCTCAGTCTTCAAGAGGCTGAGGCAGGAGTATTGTCACAAAGAGGCCAACCTGGGCTATACAGTGAGTTTAGGCCAGCCTGGGCTACATAGTGAAATTCTCAACAAGAAGGAAAAAGGGATAGGAAGGGAAAAAAAGCAGGGAAGGAGGGAGGGGGAACTCAGTTGTGCTCCTCATCTTCCTGGCCAGCCTCTGGCCTGGAGCCCACGGTGGGCTATTGAAGGCCACTCTCATGCTATGGACTTTAGAAAACTCCTGCTGGTGAGGTCCCTGGTTTGGGTGAGTCCTAGTGTTCCTGCCTCTCTGTTGTATTCTGAATTGTTGAGTGAAGTGGTCAGAGTCATGAACAAGGCTGTGTTGACCAAACAGTTCATGCCTGCCAGGTGGCCCCAGGGCTGTGTCATGCCGGATCCACAGTTTTCTGTTCCCATGTGGATCGTCATTTCTGTCTCGAACTTGGCCACCCCTCGGTTCCTTTCTACCCTCAGCCTGAACCTTCATCTTCCTCCCTCTTTCACTCACACTAGGATCCCCGCCATCAGTGGGCCCCGTCACTTCTCATAAGTCTCTCACAAGTCCAGCTCTGCCCACATACAGGAGCTCTCTGCACATTCACCTACAAGCCCTGGCCCCACCTCTCAAGGATCTTTCTAGTCCTTCTGGTAGTCATTGCCTTGGCAGCACCCAGCCAGGGCGGGGCCCTTCTGCCCTGCACCTAGCTTCCTTGGCCCTAGGCAGCCATCTCTTGTCTCTCTAGGAGGCCCCTCTTTATCAGTCTCTTTCCCCTTAACCAACATATTATAGAATTCATTCTAGGCCCATGCCCTCCCCTTGCTGTGTTCCCTCCACCATCACCCCACTCCCCACTCCCGAGCTGTCACCTGAGTGTAGAGGACACTAACCAAGTGCCCTCCAACTCCCTGGCTCCTCATGCAGACAGCCAGTGCCTGCCTGATATCCCTCTCCGCATGGCCCACAGCCATCTCAAACTCAACACATCCAAAACAAACCCTTCACCTTCTCTTCGAACATGCTCCTTCCCCCTCTCCCACTCCACTGCGCCTGAAGACTCTGTCTTGGAACTTCAGAGTTATCTGGGAGTGACGCTTGCCTGTCATCCATTGCGACAGTCAGGTGCCAGGGCTAAAGACCCGGCCAGTAGCACTGCAGACCTGTCCACCGTTGTCCTCTTTCACCTATCGCTTTGGCATGAGGCTTCCTTGCCTGTCATCTGAGTGATAGAGAGAGCTCCCTTCTTCCTCCCCCACCAGGCCTGCACCTACTGGCAATTCAGGCTCCCTTAGAGTCCTTGTCACATCCCTGTGACTCCCCCTTGATCACCTTGTGCCTATATGCCACTCAGTACATCTTCAATCTAGGCCGGCTGGATGTCCCCTCAGCCTGGCCCTCTCTAACACTACCTTCCTCACCTGTTGTGGAGGTGCGAGCACTTCTCCTTTGTCCCTGGAGTTCAGCTCCTGGGATTGGGCATGAACTGACATTGAAACAGAACAATGACAGATACTGCCTGCATGTTCTGGCTCTGTCCCATCCTCTGACATTCCAGAATTCTCCCAGTGGGTTGTGCCCAAGATGTACACCCATGTGGAACTGGGAAGGCCTACAGCTAGGGAATCCCTGAAAAGACACAAGCTCCCCAAGCCTAGTAGCTCCAAAATGGTACCTCCTTACTTCCCTCATCCAAGACCCCCTGAAAATATGGGAGCAGATTAGCCATCAAAAAATTTTCATCCAATGTCTTGCTAGGCGGACAGCCACTGGCCCACTATCAGGAGACCAAAGGCCAGGCCCAGGTAGAAGGCATCCATGACGCTTTGCCCTCAAATACCACATTTGAAATAGCTATGTGGCATATCTGTGTCTGACGAGAGAGTGTTCCCAAGCTTTCAACAGAGCTGAAAAGGAGTAAGTGACCCCCTTCAAAAGTCCAGGCCACACCACACGTGGGCCCCACCTCCATCTCACCATCACTCCCCTTACTGTGAGCCAACCTCCATCACTTATAAATAGAAACCTTCTCTGGACATACATCTGCAGTGACAAGATGGGTCCAGACACTGGTGACAAGCAAGATTGTTCCTATCCTGTCCTCTCTTGGCCTAAAAGGCCAACTACCCCAGACTTTCTCTGTTCTTCTCAAACTTCTCCAGCCCTATATGCTGCCATTTTGACCCTTAAACAAGACATTAGCACCTGCCCTTACTGGGACGCATAACCAAGAAAGAACAATTAGTCTATGAATGACTCCAAGACCCTAACTCCTAGAGAAACCTCAGGTGGGACAACAGGGCACGGGGTCACTTCTTTTTAGAAAGATGAGAGTGGCCCCCAGTTACATCTTCTCTAGGCCCTGCTCCGCCTAGAAGCATGGGGTCATCCTTGCTGTCCTGTCTCCTATTAGCTCCCTGTTATGCAGTCTGAAGATTCAGCAACCTGTGGGCTCTCCCCCCCTTCCCAGCCCCTTTCTCTGTCTTCAGGAACAAAAAGAAAGGATGGAGCAACCCCTCCTGTCTTTTTCACTTTTACTCCATCATGACATCATGACTTCCAGGAAGCTTTTGATGAAACAGAAAGCTGATTTAAAAAAAAAAAATCTTTGCTAAGAACTTATCAACATAAGGCAAACTCCTTCCCATGCCTCTCAGGGTCTGGCCTGAGGTTTCCCAACCTAATGTCTGACCACTTGTTCATTTAGCCCATATCTAGTGACTCACTCATTCTGAATGCCTGCATTTAGTGTCTGGTACCTCTGTCCCGCACCCTCGATGCAGCTTTAGATGACTACACGGGGCACCCAGACTCAGGTCAGAGTCCATCCCTTCCCTACTCCATGTGGCTATGGTGGGAGCACTTACCCCATGGAAACTGGCCAATTAGGTTGGGCTTGCTTGTTTCTGTAGTGTCAGAGTTTGAACCTAGGATCTAGGGCATGCTGGGAAGGCACTCAACTCTGGGGTTATATTCTCAGCAATCCTTTACTTTAAAAAAAAAGTTTTTGAAGGCTAGAGAGACATCTCAGCAGTTAAGAGCACTTACTGCTCTTGCAAACACACAAGTTTGGTTCCTAGCCCCGACATGGCAGCTCAAAATCATCTGTAACTCCAGTTCCAAGGGATCCTCTGACCTCCATGAGCTCCTGAACATACATGGTGCACAAACATCCACCCAACCACACACATTTACATAAAATAAAATAATTGTTTAATTGTTGTTGTTGTTACAGAATCTCAGTAAATAGACCAGGCTAGTGTTAAACTTTCAATCTTCCTGCTTCAGTGCAAACCCAACTCTGAACAAAGGATATGGGTGTGGGGTGGATGGATAGATGATGGATGGATGGATGGATGGATGGATGGATGGATAGATGGATGGATGGGAGGATGGATAGATGGATGGGTGGATGTGTGGGTGGGTGGATGGATGGATGGATGGATGGATGGATAGATAGATGGAAGGATGGATAGGTAGTGGGAGGATGGATGGGTGGATGTGTGGGAGGGTGGATGGATTGGTAGTGTGAGGATGGGTAGGTGGGTGGATGGATGAGTCGTAGATGGATGGATGGGTAGTGGGAGGATGGATGATGGATGGAAGGGAATTTGGTAGATGGATGGATGGAATAGAATGGGAGAGATGGATGGATGGTTGGATGGATGGTTAGATGGATAGATGGGTAGGAGGATGGATGGATGGGTGGGTGGGTGGGGGTAGATGGATTGTTGGATGGATGAGTGAGTTGGTGGATGAATGACTAGATGGAATAGAACGGGATGGATGGATGGATGGATAATTCACCATTCTGTACTCCCTGTACCACCCCCGTCACCCCCACCCCCTGGTGGTGAGAACAGAGTCCTTTGCTTGTCCTATAGTCACAATGTCATTTTCTTGCTCAGGGCCTCCTCTTGTGTCCTTGCCCCTCTCATCAATCTTTCTGGCTTTTGCACCAGTACCGTTGTTGGCTAGTGGCTAAGAGGTAGGGGAATCAGAAGAGAGTGGTGAGGTGAACAAGATCCCAGACTTGAAGGTATAACAAGATGAAGTTCCCTCGGTAGGTGGAGGGGAAGGCAACATCTCCAGCAACAAAACTGAACAAGCAGAGTAGATAGCAGAGGGAGCCTGGGGAGGGGGAGGACCGGGATTGAGCTCACCAACCCCTTCTCCAGGGCTCCCCAAACTGATCAATACCAGAATTGATGGATACAATCACTTCACTAAGAACCCCGTGGGGAAAGCAGGGGCCTGGGGCCCAAGAGCCACCACAGTAGCATCTGCGGAGCCTTCCTTCCAAACAGCTCCACCTCCCCTGCAGTCAGCTCCATCTGAGTCCTGCACTCCCCCTCCCTGCCCCTGTCCTCCTTTGCATCTGGACCTCTGTCTATGTCTTCGGTGTCCTCTCTGCCTTCCTCTGTCTCTCTGTCCTTCCACACCTGTCCCCTGCCTTTTCTGTCCCCTTCTCCCTGGGTCTCCAGTTTGCCCTCTCTGCATCTGCTCCATTCCTGTTTCCCCTCTAAGCCCCTCTTCATCACTCAGCCTTGCATCCGTCCTCACCCTCCTTCCCAGCACCCCCTTCAGTCTGCTCAGGGGCCCAGATGGCGGGACATTCACGCCACAGTGCCTGCAAGCACAGGACCATGGCAGCTTCTGGAGTTTTATGACACCCTCCCTATCCTCTGAGCTTGCCAGGCGGCAACCAGTCATCTGCCCAGCCTGCTGGGGACTCCCACTCACCCCCATGGGGCCTTCAGCAACCAGGTTCTAGGACAAACTTATCCCCTACAGCAGATGCTGCCAGCTTAGCATGAGGGCTTCCTATTACTGAGGGTTAAGGGGAGGCTAGGGTTGTCTCCTCTTTCCTCTGGAACGTGGCTAAGGAGATGCTAGAAGCACTTCAACTAATGGCTTTTCTTTCTCTTCCAAAGGGGCATCCTTCTTGACATCTAACTGAAAGCCCTCTTGCTGCAGCTTCATCTGCCTTCAGCCTGTCTGACTCAGCTTCTTCCCAACGCAATCAAAGCCTCCACCAGCAGCATCTGGCCAGGCAGCGACTGCAGGATGCATCCCCTCAAGGGGGAGGGGAGGGCATCAAAAATGTATTCCCTTGGGAGAGAGGGACTTAACCAAAACTGGTGCTGAGTGAAACAGAGGAGGTGGCAGTTCAGGCTCGAGGATCCAAGGAGGTAGAGGTTAGGGGTTTCCATCTCTTGAGTCAGAGAAGGGGAAGATGCTGTCCTCACCCTCCCTCAGCCACCTGGCAGAGTAGAGCACCTCTCTGCGGGAGGCTGGCAGAGCCGGTGTGTGCATACATGCCCACGCCCCACGCGGCCCAGACACAACACACCCACCCAGTGCCATGCATGGCCACCCGTTGGCACTGCAGCCGGTGTGTGGTTCCACACACACCTCACTGACACTGGGGAAGAACAGTGCAAGGCATAGCTGTTCCACACTGGGTTATTTAAGCAAGAGAGAATGGAGCCAATGGATGTGAAAAATGAGGGGTGTGCCTGGCCAGACAGGGCAGTTCAAGGAATAGCCAGATGCTCATGACCTTTCCAGGGCAGAAGTTGGTGGGGTGAGGGTACAGGGGTTCAAAATCCTCTGAAAAGTGAACGTTTTGCTGGCTTCATACCCCACACCCACCCCTGGCTCAGCCCATACTGGTTGAGACACTCCTCTACTCCCGTGCGACTGTCTCAAGCTCTCAATGCTTCTGTGTCAGCATGGGGGGGGGGTAGATCTGGTGAGAGGGGTGCACATGCTCACTTCCCAACCAGCAAAGAAGCAAAGGTGAGATTCTGGTGGTTAGTTCCCTCCCTGCTACCTCAGGGTGGCAAGACAGCCCAGGTAAACAGCCTAAGAGACAATAACGCAGATGGATGTACATACAGTGCTACTGGCCAACTTCTTCAGACAGCCCTGCATATGTGCACAGCCCAGCGGGGTCTCCCTGACTTGACACGCATTCCACTTGCACTCTTTAGACCTCTACGCTTCCTCTCTCAGCCCAGGCTCCGTAGCTGGCAGCCATCAACCCACAGAACAAGCTTCTCTCTTCCACATGACAGTCCTCCAAATATTTGAAGACAGCTCACCGTCCCCGCTGAGCCTCCTCTTCTCCTGACTAAACATCCCTCCTCCTTGGAGCAGCTCCTCAGACTCACTGATTTCAAGCTGCCTGGCTAGAGCCACCCTGGTTTACAGCAAGGTTCTGCACCCTGATCTTCTCCCAAGCACAGCCACTCAGTGCCATCCATTCCACACTTCTATCTGCATGGCCCTCCTGCCTGTCAGTCACCCTCGACTTACTGAGATAACTCATCCCTTGCCTGCCTTGCCTTCTCCAAGAGAAAAGACCAAGAAACACAAGTCTTCTGTCGGCTTGTGTTACCCCATGTGTTCATTACATATGCACATAAAGCCTCATTCTTCTGAGAAGCCTTCCCAGACAGGACATACCTGTCCCTGCCTGGGCAACCTCTACAGAAAGCAAGTAACCATCATTGTTCTCTCCCTCGAGAGACCCCACCCATCACTTCGTCTCTCCATCCCCTTCTCTCAGCCCTAAAGTGCAACCAACCCTAGGAAAGAAGCAGTTGTCCAGAGCCAGCCTGGGCTGCATCCCTACCTGCTCGTGGTACTCGATGCCCATGCTGAGTGTATTGACCAGGATAGCGATCATGATTCCCCGGCCAAAGTATTTGCTATCTACGATCTTCCGGAACGTGTCACAGATCAGCCTCCAGAAGGCCAGCACAGAACTAGGCTCTGCATCTGGGCCCAGGCTCCGCCGTCGCCGGCTGTGGGGATCCCGGAGGTCACTGTGTTGAGCATCCTGTGTGAACTCATACACGGCCTCACTGTCTGAGTCAGGCATTTCATGGTCAGTGGACTCTGGCTCCCCTGCTCCTGTCCGGGCACAGTAGGGACAACTGTCCGGCCCACAGGCTCCACTGTCTGCCTTGGAGCAAGGGCTGGAGATTTTGCAGGAGCTATGGCAGGCTCCTGGAACAAAAGAATAGATAGGTGTTAGAGACTCATTGGGAGTTCCCCATTCTAGGAGGATGTAGACCCTGCAGGAGGGAGGCTGGGGTTCCAGTGAGAATGTGCTAAGCACTTAATGAATGGGACATTTCTGAATAACAAAATACCCCAATGCCAATAGCACCCTATCGATGGTCACTTCTAAGGATCCTGGGATTGAGATAGAGAGGTAGCCACCATATCCTTTGGGGTCCTGTACAGCTATGTCTTAGGAGCTTTCTGCCAGGAGCCTAGACCATCTCTCCTTCCTTGCAGTGTAGCTCTGCACCCACACAGTGCTGAGTAGCATTTCCCAGGGGATCTTTGGGACCCACCCACACATGCACACATCTTATCACACATACCAGATATACACACGCACATACCACGTGCACATACTGTGCACACGTATAGTGGGCACATGCTATTTGTACACCACGATAAACACACACCAAACATGTGTACCCAAAAACATTTGTGCCATCCAATGTTCTTATACCAGTCCCACGCACATATGGGCATATGCACACACCAGGGAGGAGCACCATACCCAATGCATGTAAATCAGACATTTGTACCCTCATATACACATAGACGCATGGAGTTCCCCGCCCCCTTCCTTCATCCACATTAGCACACATACGTATACCAAGAGTGTTCTGAATACACTCAGAGAGATGCCCCAAGACATCCCCTGTCCATCTAAATCCTGTTTTGGTCACAGAATATAAGAAATGAGTGGCACCTCTGAAACCACACGTTAAAGTGTAAGGAGATTCTTGGCTCAAGACTTGACCCCAAGTAGGCACAAAATGACACGTCCCCCTCTAGAATGTATCTGTACAACACAGGACATCAGTAAGCTCTCTAAGTAGTGACGGTCTCAATCTCACCTACTATACAGTGGAAAATGCAAACTTGTGTGTGGGATGTGACCGGCCCATAACCCAGGGCAGGACAGTGGGGAAGCTAGCATAAGAATCTACCACTCTTCGTTCTGCGGTGACATTTTCTGGTCCCAGGGGACATCTCACTTATCCCATTGCTTTCTGTCACCACATCCTCCCTGAAACACAAGGCCCCAGGCTGTGTCTGCATGGGTAGCCCACCCACATGCGGGAAGCATCACGACTCCCCCAGGTCACCGAAGTTCTACCCACAAGCTGGCTGCGTTCAGCACTGGCTGCCCCTGCTCTAGGTCTCTCTGTTTACAGCAGTCACCTTGTGAGGCATCAGACTGCCACAGTCACACACCATTTCCCCCATGCTGAGCCTTGGGACAAAGGACACAGAATGGGCTGCAGAATCAGATGGTCCTGAGGTCACACTCGCCAACACTTTCTTCACCTTTTCTCTTGTGCATACAGCAAAGGGTGCCTGTAAGCTTATTACCAACCTGTCCAGAGGACTCAAGCAGATCTTGCCTGCAAAGTATGTGACAGGCACTCCATCGGGGAGCAGAAGTTAGATGTTATGGCCAGAGGCATAGAGTGAGCCCATGGTAGGTATGCATGTGTGACCGTTCTCATCATTCCTAGTATATACAATAATTAAAATTCCCGTTTGAACGGATGAAATAAGTAGGGCTCAAAAGAAGTAACGGGATTGGTCAAAGGTGCCAGGGCTACAAGAGGCAGCGTGAGAAGCTGGAAACTAGGCCCTAGGCCCTGGGTCCTCAGACCCCAGGTCTTCTAAATTACCACCCAGCCTCCAACTGTGGGGTCCCAGCACACGCACCCACGCTCTCACCCGTACTCTGTGTCTCCAGGAGCTTGTGCATGGAGCTGAAGGGCCCAGGTGGGATGTTGAAGCTGGTGAGGGTGGGGGGCCCAGGGCTGGGGGCCACCTCCACTAGTGCCTTATCCTTCAGCATCTCTGGTGGAGGGCTGGTATGCACAGTGGGATATACCTTCCCACTACCCACAGTCCTGCCAGATGCCTCCGATGGGGACCTGGGAGGGGGTGCCTGGCAACGGACTGGCTCCAAGTGGCAGTCAGCATGGTAGAAACTGTGTACAGACTCCGCACCCCTCGGAGGGCCCCCAGAGGGAGTGGGGGTAGAGGGTGGTGGTAGCATGAGCCGGCGGGACCCATTGGCATCCCTGTCCTGGATCTCTGGGCTGGCCCGGGGAACTCTGAGCGTCCCATTACCCAGGTGGTAGTGGTGATGGTGGTGGTGATGGTGGTGGACCAGGTGGTGGACAGACAGACGTCGATGTGAACGAGAGCAGCTGCCACTGGGCTGGGGCTCCTGCCCACCACGGGCCACCGGGCTGCTGAGCAACCCAGCCCGCACGCCTACAGCCCTAGAGACCTGGGCCAGCCTGCGGGCTGCTTTGCGGAGGATGTACACCAGGTACTTGAGTAGCTCCTCATAGCAGCTGCCTGGCTCAGAGAAGCTTGCCAGGGTGCTAGCATTGGACAGGAATCGTACACGCTGCTCCCGCATCAGCTGACTCTCTCGCTGCTTGGTCTCAGAGAACTGCGTGGCAATCACCACCAGGCACAGGTTGATCATGAAGAAGGAGCCCACCTGCAGGGGTGGGGACAGAAAGAGGAGATGTCCTGAAGAAAAGCGGAACTCCAGGCCAGCTGCCACAATCCATGGTGTCCTTAGGGGCCAGGTGTGGGGTTTGCAACAGTCAGGCCTTATCCCACTACTGCTGGTGATTCCCTAGTTTGCAAATATCCTCCAGTTCCCTGCCTTTAAATGTGTGTGCATAGAGACCCTGAGGCATCTCCCCAGTTTCTGCTAGGAGAGAAAGCTGCAGAAATGGACGCAATACTGGGAACACACAACCTTCAACTTGGATTAACCCTTTGAGGTTTACTTATAATCCTCCCACTTGTGTCCATTCTTGCTTCATGACCTTGAGTAAGACTCTTACCCACAGGACGTTGATATCCCCATCTGAATGAGGGACCCCACAGAGTAACAAACCTGTCTGTTTGACTATCCTTCCCCAGACTCCATCTCTATGCCTCAGTTTCCCCAGGACCCTGGGTAACCTATTGTTTAGACAACAAGCCTAAATGATGGAAATAAATATTTGTGCTAACGAAGAGAACTTTTTTTTCCCTCCCTCTAGCTCATGTCCTAGTAATTATGATAATTAGCTTCACTAGTGTGATTCCAGAGAGCTGTTTGGGAAGAATTTTCAGGAGGTGTGTGGGAGGGTGGAAACTAGGCCCCTGATGTCCCTGTCTACCCCTCCCCCACCCAAGCACTCCTGAGGACGGCAACAACTTATCAGATGAAGAATAATTTACTCGCCTGAAGTACTTGCTTCACCCCTGTGGTGATGGTCAGGGATGGTACAGGTCCCCTGCCAGGCTTTGCTCCAAGCCTGGTCATTCTCCCACACCAGTTGTAGTAGCCTAATTGCCCTTCCTCAGAGCCTACAGGCTGTCGCTGTCCCCAGGAGTAGCCTCACTCTGTCCTCAGCTCTCTGAACCGTCTTAGTTTTGTCTTTCTTAATCTCTTTCTCTCAGTAGCTGACCCTCCACCTGGCTCTGCATTGGCCTCTTGGTGACATGGATTTGGAGTTGGTAACCTGGGGCTGACATCTCAACTCTAGCTCCGACTTCCGACATAATCTCGCACCAGAAGCCAGAGTCCTTGAAGCCCCTATCTCACAGGAGTGTCTAAGGAAGAACAGCCACAACAGCGTTGACAACCCTTCCTGGCTAAGACTGGTCCATAGCTTAGACAAGGCACATCGTCAGGGCAGATAAAAGGTGGTTTTCCTTGCTTGAAAACACAGAGGTGGCAACAGAGATCATGGTGAGGACGAAATGCCCTGCCCCCAGGAAGTACAGAGAGCAGTGGCTGGCACACAGTAAGTGCTCAATAAATATCAGCTGTAAGTGGTAGCCATGAACGCATCTACTATGACTGGTAGTGATTAAAATGATTAAACGATGCTGCTTTGGCCTGTCTTCTGCCTTCATAAAGCCCTGGAATTTCAGAGCTGGAAGGAATGAGAGATCACTCAGGATTTCTCAATACTGATTGGAATTTGGGGTGCATGATTTTTTGCTTGTAAGTGTTTTAGGATGTCAAACATCTTTCTCTTTTCCAATCGAACATTGGCAGTGCTCCTGTGGGGCTCACAAGGGTAGAACTATACTTGGCCACTTCCGAGCACCCCTAGGGAAGGTGATGATACCGTTGTGAGTTCAGAACCCCTCCCCACTTTACTGGCGAAGAATCTGAAGCCAGTAGTGGGAATGGGACCTCAAAAAGGATGGCTTGCTAACAGTCCTAACAGTAGCAGGTGGTGGAGTCTGGCTTTTGGTCTTGGATTTCTCCTGACTCACCCGTTATCCTTCCCACAGTATGGGAGACACTGTCACACCTATGACTTGAGAGCTAAGACCTTCCCATCTCTTCTCCGCCTCCACCTGTGTCCCCATAATCCCCCACTCCCATGAAGGCTGGAGGAGTCACTCACGATGATGAGAAGAATGAAGTAGATGAAGTTGTAGAAAGAGTGAGCATCCATCACGAAGTACATGATGTCGACCCAGCCCTCCAGTGTGATAACCTGCGGCAGCAAGAGAGAGGCTGACTCTGGCTGGCACCACTAAAGCCTCCTCCCGTCTGTTCCCCTACCCTAGCCACCACCCTAACCCCAAGGATGAACACTCCCAAGTTGTGCGGTGTCCTGTGACTGTTCTGGGCAAACATCCCAGGGCCCATGTGGCCCCACCTGGAAGATGGCGATCCAGGCATAGCCAATGTTGTCAAAGTTGATGGCGCCTTTGAAGGGGTTGTGCTCGCCTGCAGAGCAGTTGGTATAGTATTGGTTCCAGTTGACGCAGGTGGTATTGCTGGAACTGTTATAGGCCTCATAGTCCAGACCACAGGGTGGGCCACCGCCGCCTTCCCCACGCAGTGTGGGCACGCTCCTGCAGGATCGCATACCGTTCTCCCGCGGCTGAGAGCAGATGAAGGGGCTCTCGTCCTCATTTTCTGTCTGGTAGTAAGGCTCCAGGTCCACACTCAGGGGGCTGCAGGGGGAGGGGGTGATAGAGATAAAGCTGGGGTGTAGGATCTTCCACCGAGAAGCCAAAGAAGAAGCTGTTGTAAGTACACCAAGGCACACAGAGGGTAGGCCAGACCTACCGTGGGAGAGGGGATTGGGCAGAGCAGGAGTTTGTGGGTAGGAAGGACATGAGGGCTTACTCAGGAACTCCAGAGACCAGAGGTCCACCGTTCTAGGGAGGTGGTTTCCAACTTTGTTGCAAGTCAAAAATCACAGGGGAGTTTATTTTTCCATCCACCCCTTCCTTCTTTGTCAGGTAGACTTGTGTATCCCCAGGCTGGCCTCAAACTCTATATAGCCAAATGATTGTGGCTTTTTGGTCCTCCTGTCTTTGCCTCCTGAGTTCTGGGACTACAGAACCACAACACCCAATTTGTGTACTGCTGGGGATCAAACTCAGGGCTTCATGTGTACTAGGTAAGCAGCCTACCAACTGAGCTCAAGCACTCAAGGAGCCTGCTCCTTCCTTCCTTCCTTCCTTCCTTCCTTCCTTCCTTCCTTCCTTCCTTCCTTCCTTCCCTCCTGTCTTTCTTTCTTCCTTTCTTTTCTTCATTCTTTCTTTCCTTCTTTCTTCCACTCTTTCTTTTAAGGCAAGGTCTCACCATATATCTTTGGCTGGCCCTGATCGATATAAACTAAGCCAGCCTGAAACCCACAGAGATTCACCCACTCTGTCTCCAGAGTTCTGAGATTAAGGTCATGTACCATGTAGCTGACTTCTGGGAGGGCTTTTTAAATGCCTAAATCCGAGTTGAACCCCAGGTCAATGCAATGGGAATGTCTGGAAGGAGTACCTGGGCATCAGAACTTTAAAATGCCCCAGGTTGTTCATGCGTAACTAGGTTTAAGAGCCAAATGCCAAATATGAGACCGCGTATATCCATGGCAACCCAGGAAGCCAAGGGACTGAGAGAGGTCCACAGGTTCCCAATCCATCACCCACCGGCTCCACCACTCACAGGCTGAAATTCTCAGGGAGGAAGCATCGGTTTCGAAGCAGCCCTGCCCACAGCTGGACACCAACGATGCCAAAGATGAAAAAGACGAAGAAACAGAGCAGCAGGACGTTGCCCAGCATAGGCAAGGTATCCAGCAGTAATGTGACGAGGATGCGCATGCCTGTGGGGGCAGAAGAGCCATGCTGGGGGCTCCCATGTGTCCCAGCTAGGCTATGTGACACAGGCTGGCAGTCTTCCCCAAGAGGGTCCACTGGGTATGATGTGAAGGACCAATGCAAGCTGGAGGGAAGACTGGCAGACACCCCTAACTTTTGGGCAGCCCTTGAAGCCCCATTGGTCCACCCATATTAATTGTTGTTTGGTGCTACCACCTATCTGGAAAAACAGTGGTTGCCAAAGCCCTCTAAGTTCTGAGTCCCATCTCACTCTCCCCGTGTCATCATGGGGCTGATGATATCACCCCCAATTTACAGATGAGAAGTCTGAGGCTCACAGAAGTGACATGAGTTGCTCAGGATAGGAGCTGCTAAATGTAGGTGCCAGGACTTAAAAGTTTAGGTTTTTGTGTTTCCAAGTCCTGCTCCTCAAGGCACTGGCGTTTGCGAGCACTAGTACACACACACACACACACACACACACACACACACACACACACACACACCTCCCACTTCCTCCTCTCACCAGACACAGTCGCCTGACCTTCCTAAATGATGGTCCCAGAGGGCCACTGGGGGAACTAAGCTGGACCTAGAGAAAGGCTAGAGACAGACAAGATGACCAGCGCTTAACCAGGTCTCTGAGCTTACCCCACCCCCTAGCCCTGCATCTGTGTCTCTGTTTCCTGCTGGGTCCAGATCTTGAAGTCAGGGTCTGAAGAGACACAGCTCTATCTTTTGGGGAGTATCTCTTCCCTCCAGGGTCAAGGCCACTACATACTCCAGACCTCAGATAAAAGCACTGTTAGGGACCCACTCACCTTCCTCACTCCAGGTCCAAGACCTAAATACTTGAACTAGCCTTCAGAAGACCCAGAGTTTCTAAGCCCTTGTCAAACTGATGGATCTCTAGTGGCCCATTTGACCCCCAAAGTGTCCTGTGTGGGCCCTGCTCTCTCTAGAGCAAAGATTCTAAACAACAGCAAACCAGCAACTGATTAACCTTCCTGATAGCTACAGCCACCTTGCTGTAGTCACTCCTAATCCCCCTCAGTTCTTCCCACCCCCCATCTGCTCCTCAGCACTCCAACTGAGAACCATTCCTCAGGGCTTGCATTAAGGGAATTACAGCAGTGGTTAGCCTGAGGTCTATAAATCTAGTAGCTGTCACCTGGGAGAGGAGGCCAGCCATGCCCCTCTTCTGGATAGCTGTTAGCACCAAGCATCATGCCCCACCCCGGACTCACTCAGCAATTCTGCCCTCCCAGAGATCACACACACACACACACACACACACACACACACACGGCTACTGCAACATCAGGCATAAAGTCAGGCACAATGTCCCCCTCCTGAGGCCCAGTGGAGACCACCTGCATCATGTATAGGTTGAGGAGCTGCAAAGGGGGCCTGCAAAGGAGGAGGGGCAGAACAGCAAGGGAGCTGGAGCTGCCAAACCTTTGCTGGCTCCAGAAACCAATGCGGTTTAATTTAGATAATGGTCCCAGCAGTCACTGCAAGAGTTGGAAAGGGGTGGGGGGTGGGGGTGGGGGAATGCAACCAGGGCCGGAGGGTAAGGCATGGAGTGGCCTTGTCTTGAGAAAGGGCCACTAGCACGTTGTGTCCCCTCCTGCGGGTCTGACAGTCACTCCACTGGTTCCCACCCACCTATATTCCCCTAGAAAGGGGTCATCTGAGGTGTTTCTAAGATTCTGTCTAAAGCTTGGCTGAAATGAGTGAGATGGAGATTTTCCCAGGTAGCTTTGCTAGTGAAACCACCAGGGCTAGAGGCTCGGACTGAGTCCTTACTGAGCCCTTCTCTGTCTCAGCTTCAAATGGTCAGGTCATGATGCCTGTGCCACATTTCCTCTGAGGGCCCTCTGTCCAGGGGTGAGGGCTAAGGGGTCACTCACTGGGCACCCGGTTAATGGCCCTGAGCGGTCGCAGCACACGAACTGTCCTGACTGCGGAGAAACTGACGTTCTGCAGGTCCAGCGAATACTCCAGCATCCTGTGGGGAGGGGCCAGGAAGGAGGCCCTTTGAGTTTGAGGCCAACTCCATGTGAAAGAGGCCAGTGAAGAATCCTACTGTGAGGTAACAGAATGACCTAGGACTATCCCCTCTTCTCTATCAAGGGAGGCTGAAGATCAGCTCTGTGTCTGGGGGGCAGGGATAACACCCTCCACCCCCCAAGCAATGACAGTCTCCTCCAACCCAAAAGGAAAACTGAGATTCAGAGGACAGGCCAGAGCACTGCAAACAGGCAGCCTGGGCTGAGTGGCCAGCCAGAAAGGCAGGAGACCTGCCCACTACTCCCCTACCCTAGCCCAAGCCTTCACCCTGCAATGACGATGAAAAAGTCAAGCCGGTTCCAAGTGTCGCCCAGGTAACATTTCTTCCCAAAGATGCCCAAGGCCACCATCTTCACCACCATTTCCACAGCAAAGAAGGCAAAGATGAAGTCATCAAAGGCCTAAAGTGGAAAGGAAGGACTGAAGAAACTGAGATTGATGGACACACCCATCCCAGTCAGAGCCCACCAATTGGATCTGGTAGAACAGAGTTCAGGGTATTAAGATCCAAGAACCACTAACACACACATACACACACACACACACACACACACACACACACACACACTCACCTGCAGGATCCGGCAGCGCTGGGAGTCACAGGCAATGTCCTCACATGGCCTGAACATACCCAGAGTCACACAGTTGAGAAGAATGACCAGCATACTGACTCGCTCGAACCACGTATCAGGTGTCAAGGAAACAGCTATCCAGAGGCTGAGCTGAGAGAGCCTCCCATTGGCATACCTGATGCTTGCTACCTGTCAATTATCCCCCACCCCCACCCTCAAGAGATTTTGGAAACACAAAAGGTGAGTCGGAAGGTCTTTTATCTCTCCAATCCCATCTTCCTCATTTGTAAGGTAGAGAAAGCCATGACTACCCTGGCTATTTGCACAAGCCGTGTAGGGAATAGCATCGATCCTGCGTGTGGAAATGCCAGGCTCCATGAGTTTGCTGTGAATCTCATCCTCCTCACTCACCGGATAGATGTGAGAAGCAAGTGAGATAATGTATGCGAATGTGTTACACAAACCTACAGTCGGATTAAGCCTGCCTTACAGTTTACCACGCACTTTCGCACAATGCCACCACGATGATAGAGGCTGCTCACAACAGCCCCGTGAAGCATCCAGGGTGGATCATTCTATTGCCCGCAACCCAAGGACAGCAAGACCCAGAGAGCTGAAGCCAAGTCATGTGCCAGAGTTGCTCAAGGCGCCAGGATGAGACTGAGGCTTCCGAGCTTGCAGTCTACTCTGCCGCCTTCCCTGAACTACGAATGCTCAGGCAGGCAGGGACTCGTGAGAGCCTTGGTACCGGAGAAGAAAGCCTACATATTCACTCCCTTCCCCACCCCCAACCCTTCAGAGAAGCTCCAGGCTCTCTCTCCAACCAGCAGCTCCCTGGCTTCTCAAAGTCCTCAGCTGGTGGTCGCATCCATGCTTTTTGGATCAAAACTACTTCCTGTGCCAGGGCCTGCGCTGGGTACAAGTTTTAGCTATGCCAAGTGGACAGTAGTGTCATACATAAGGCCAGGCTGTCACCATTTCTCTTGTACCTTCTAAACCCAAACAGCTAGGAGCAGAGGGAAATCTTTCTAAATCCCGAGCCTTTCTACATGAGTTCTGTTGAGTGGTCGACCTTCAGCCCATTGGCATGAGCATAGACAAGATCCCTTCTGGATAATGAAGGTGCCAGGCCCTGGATCCCACAGATATACAGCCAGACAGTCTAGTTGCCTCGTGGAAAAATAGGAGTGAAGCAGAAAGAGCAAAGAAACCAGAGACAAGCAGAGTCTAGAAAAGAAGGAGGAAGGGGTTATGGCTGCCTGTTGCCTGCCCTACCGGCCCACTCAGGGCCAGGAGCCCATGGGCTGTTCCTGCCTGAGTCTTGCTTCTCGAATGGGAATGCTTTCGCCAGGCATCAGGGAGGTTCAGAGGACCAAAATTCAGCCTCCCAGCTGGCCTCCACCATACCCCACCTCTGTGATGAATCTCCAACCCTGACTTCTCCCTCAGCCACCTTGACGCCTTCCTCATTCTTTTTAGCCAGGCTCTTTCCTCTTGGGTGCACATCCCTGTCACCACCCATGCCTAGCACCCTAGAAGTCCCAAGATGTTTCAGTTTTCCTAATATCCATCCCTTAAAAGAATGAGAGTAGGGTGTGTGCTTTTAATCCCAGCACTTGGGAGGCAGAGGCAGGTGGATTTCTGAGTTCGAGAGTTCGAGGCTAGCCTGGTCTACAGAGTGAGTTCCAGGACAGCCCAGGCTACACAGAGAAACCCTGTCTCAAAAAACCAAAAATAAATAAATAAATAAATATCCTAGGTTTAAAGTGTCTTAATAGGTGAGAGGGGTAAATGAAAGTGTTTCTACGGGGCTGTTTTCCTGACTGTAGCCAATGGATCTCTCTCCAGAATGGGGGTCAGCCAGGGGTCACTCTGGAAAAGAGGAAAAAGGGAGGAAGCCACCACTTGGAAAGGAAAGGAGACAATTACCCTTAACGACTGGTCTGTTTTCCCCCAAGCTAGCCCATTCTCCTCTGCAGGAGAGACAGGGCTAAGGAGGGGCCCTTGAGAACAATATTGGGGGGTGAGGGCTCCAGGATATCTATTTGGACATCTAATGACAGTGACTCTACTTAGTTAAGTCATCCATGTGCTTGGCTCTTCTCCTTTGCTGGCTATGGGCTCCTGGCAGGTAAGGAAACAATGCTACATCTATTACAGCAGCCACACTACAGAGTCCAGTGTAACATGCAGTTCAGAGCAAATGATCACCGCACAGCAGGAAGAAATGAATGAGCCACTGTGTCTATCAGTCAGTCATCTGCCTATCTAGAAGCCAGATGTGCCTCCCCATTCATGTTTTCCTGATGTTTCCCTCAAGAGTGACAAATTCGTGACAGTGATGTAAAGAGGAACAGAGTTGACTTATGGAGGAACTGGGTCCCTCTTCTGTCTGAGACAGACTCAGTCTGGGGCCTCTGATAGTCAGAACCTGCCCCCAGACAACCCCATATCAGTCTCTTAACCAAAATCCCCTTCTCCGGGCCCCTTGGCAATCCAGCCTACACCCAGGCACATCCCTTTCAGTCTGGCTTCCCCGTCACTGTAGATAAGTATAAAAGGATAGGCAAATCTAGAACAATCTGAGTAGAGGAATATCTAAGGGGGGGGTCTTTCACCCTTCTCAGGGTAGGGTTTATTTCCTTGGCAACATGGCAGTATGTCACTGTGTGATGTTCTTCTGTTGCCATAACAACAAGAGAATATGTCACCAGGTGGTGTGGATTTGTTGCCATGGTAACTGAAGAGACACCCCCCCACCCCCTTACACACTCTCTCCCCTTGCCCAGACTGCTCTTTTGTCCTTATGCAAGGAAAGAGAAGCAGGGAGACCCATAGGTTATCAGGTTGGGGGGGGGGAACCATGTGACAGATCCCCATGGTAACTAAGGGAACGGGGGACACTGGTTGCCATAGTGACTATGAGAGACCTGTGCAGTCACATGTCTACTGTTGCTATGGTGACTGTCCGGGCTGGAGTGGATCCCAAAGGGTGGGAGCAGGAGAGGGGAGGATCTTTCTCCTCCCCACAACCCACCATCAAAAGCAGAGAAAGAGAGAATGGCAGAAGCAGACCTCTCTACCATCCCTCCCCCTCCTCTCTTTCCTGGGAGCGGGAAATAGAGCATGTCATATCCACACACGAGTCTTCTCCATAGGTTTTTATCTAGATAGAGCTTTTGCCTAGCTTATTGGCAACTAGAGATCTAAGGCCCTGGGCCCAGGGTGTGAACCCAGACTGCAAGCAGGCCTCCTAGCTGCCTCTCTCCTTCCCAGAAGTCTGGAAATGTGAGACTAAGGAACACTGAGAAGGAAATTGGCCTGGAACCAGGACTTCTGGCCTTCTAGTAAGAGTTGGGGGATGGGACACAGGTTCTTGCCTCCCCCATCCCACCAAGAGGTTGGTAGTCTATGGGATCCAATGCTTCCTAGGGTGGAAGCCAATTCAGGGATTTAGTTTGACGGCCTGTGTTCACTTATTTTTCTTCAGAAAAGGGGAATCCCCAACAATGGCCTCATCCCACTAACTACCCTGTTTCTCTATGCGCCCCCCAGCTCCGGTGTGTGGGTGTGTGGGGAGAGAGGTTTCCAACTAAACTGAAAAGTGAAGCCTGCCCGAAAGGCAAGCCAGCCCCACCCAGAGACAGAGACAGGAGACACAGAGACACATGAGAGAGGGCCACTGGAATCTTTGGGAGGGGAAATAGGCCAGAAATCTGATTCAAACTCTGTGACTGGTGTGTGTGTGTGTATGTGTGTGTGTGTGTGTGTGCAGTGTCTGTCGCCATCCCAGCTAAGGCAGGCTGGGCGGGGTGAGAGCTGGGGTGGGAGCAGCAGAAGGGGGGCCAGGGTGGAGGGGTAATCCCAGGAATGGCTCCAACTGGCACTAGGGGTGATGGGAGTCCCCCAGCAGTGAAACGAAGTACGTGCAGAGGAGTCTATATGACCCAGAAGAAAGGAGAATCTGGGACAGATTACCCAAGATCCTCTGCCCCCACCCCAGTTCCACTCAATTCTCTGCCCCAGCTCTTCTCCCCAGAATCTTCTCTGGATGGTTTAGAATTTAGAAATGGGACGAGGGAACATATGAGAATCAAGCAACCTTCTTATGCGTTCTCTCTCTCTCTCTCTCTCTCTCTCTCTCTCTCTCTCTCTCTCTCTCTCTCTTCCTCTCTTCTGAGGACCCAATGGAGAATCCTCCCTTGGGAAGAATAGGAAGCCTCAGGGCACTGGGACAATGGCAAGGAAGACTACAGAAATTCCTAGGGCCTCCTCCCTTCTAGAGACACACACTTGAACACATACAGTGACGCACAGTCCCACACTCACATTCACTTCTGGAAGCCATTAGGACTCCTGTCTCTCAGGCCTTCCCCCCCCCTCCTCCCCTCAACTCCTGGCAGGCTCCCCTCTCCTTCTCTGGCCCCCCTCCCACTCCTCCATCCCAAATGCCAGCCTGTGATTTCCAAATGAGAAAAAGCTGTGCTGGGCTCTGAGCTTGGAGAAACTCCTACACAAACTTCCAGATGTGACACAACAACCCGAGAGGGAATGCTCAGGAGCTCCTTCCCGGGAGGGGAAACGCACGCCCTCACACTGTAAGAAACACGCTACAAAGACCAGCGTGCCCCTGTTAACCTGGGAAGCAGGGGCCTGCCAGGGAACTAATTGGGCCCATATCTCTGATCTCCCCAGTATAAGAACATATACTTTTGTGTCCTTCCTCCTTCCTCCCTCCAACACACACACACACACACACACACACACACACACACACTTACCTCCTACCTACACCTAGATCTCCACTCTAGGGAATCTGGCCTTTTAATGAGGCCACAAGAGGAAGGGGCCAGGAAAAAGTATGTCGAGTTAAAGGCTAACTAGCTTCAGTTAACTGGGGAGGGGAAGCCAGTCAGGCCCCTCAGGACCAATGTCTTCATGACCTACATTGGGGACTCCCGAAGCCAACAGAAGCCTTGCAGATACCAAAAAGAGAGAAAGGAGAGGGTTAAGGATCAGGGAGCAGTTCAGAGTCCTTCTCTGTCTGTGGAAATACACTTGTCCTTGTGAGTTGGGTCTGATGGGAAAGTGGGGGTGAAAGTCCAGGCAGTCCCCTTTACAAAGAAACTGTTCTCAGCATCTTCAGCTAGCTAGTCTAGATCTAGGGACATAGATGTTACACATCAAGACCACACATGACTCCCCAGATCGGGCCTGCTCCCCAAATCTTAAGATTAGCACTAGACTCTCACCCCTTTTCCCTTCTGCAAGCCTGGTCACTTATTTCCTTCCAGGAAAGTATTTACCTCTCGATCCTCCACCTGGAGATAGGGTAAGTGGGCACAGATGCTTGCCAAAAGGTCTGTTTTTAGGAGCGATTTGAAGGGAGAGGTGACAAGATGTTAGGAGTCCAGTCACCCCTAGGACTCCTGAGAAAGAGAAGATAGGAACTGCTGAGGGTTTCCTGTCCATAACGTGGTTAGGAGTGGAGATGAGGACCTCCTTTCTCATCTCCATCTCTGCCACAGAGGAGATCTAGGGATGGAGACCCATAATTCAAGATAGCAGTTAGGGAGACCACAGTCCTCAGAGCCCCTATGCTGCTTTCTTCGGTTCAGAGAGAAAGGAAGGAAGGGGCAAAGGATTGGGAGAGAGCTGATGAGGGGAGCTTCTCAAAGACTCAAGGAGTGTAGAGCAGGGGGTGGGGGGACTCAGCTTATAGCCTGCTTTGTGCACTAGAGGCAGCGGCTGCAGAGGGCAGCATTAAGCTTTCTGCTGCCCCTGTCCCCCAAAGCAGAGCCCTACTTGGACTCTCAGGGGTGACTGGGTAAACCTGGGGTCTCTCAGCCTGACTCCCAGAAAACCTCTGGGCTAGAAGAGAATCAGAAGAGGCTACCGGTTACTGGGATAGCCATACAGCCAGCCCTCCACCTTTCCAGTACCCCAGAGATTGGCACCAGTCAAACCAGTGAGTGCTTTGTGCTAAGGGTTTTAGAGGACCAGGGGTTCCCTGACCACACCAGGCTAAGCAGAGGTGAGGGTGAGGATCAAATTCATCTGTCTGGAATGTTGAGCATGCGCTCCCAAAACCCATCCACAGAGTAGGCTAGGGGAGCCCGACCTCAGTCCTCCTTAAGGAACACACTGACAGTTTCCTGGTCCCCCCCAACACTTTCAGACGACTGCGGTTTCCCATACCTGGTCTGCCATCAGCCGGAACACTCTGATTTGTGAAAGGGGAGGCGTAGTGTGGACCAGCTTAATCCCATCCCCCACTTGCTGGAGCGTTTGTCAGTCTCCCCCCTCCCCCATTAGAAAAAAAACCAGCACAAAACTCCCCAACCCAACCTTAGCACTCAACATCAGATAAAGAATTGAGGTGGGGAGGGCGCTGGCCGCATTGGACTCTCTCTGAAAGGGGCTCCAGTCCAGCTCTGGGGGCAGACAGCTCCCCCTTCACCACATCTTGTTCTCATTCTGCACCCCTGACATCAGCCGCCGCCGAAATCTCCTTGTTGTGCCTCCAACCCGCGGATTGGGAGGGTGTTGGGGGGACAGGACTTGCCCCCACCCCCGTTTCCCCGCTAGGTCAGTAAAAACCTCAGCCTTAAGGACTAGGTCGGGGGACTGGACCCTAGAATCCGCCGCAAACTTTGGGGCGGGGGCATAAGGAAACCCCAGGAGATTGCGGTCTCCCCTCCTCCGTTCCCGCAGCTTCCTCTCCACCCCTGCCCCCAAACTCGAAAACCAAACCCAGCTCGCTAACCCGCGGCAGGCGGGCTGGCGGAGTAGAAAGCCCAGGCTCCTGAAGCTGCCCACATCTGGAGGATGACGACCCTCCTCTGCCCACATCTGTAGAGCATCCAGCTGCTTACCAGAGGGTCACCTCTCCTCTCTTTTCCTAGCTTGGATTTCAACCCTCCACCCCTCACCCCCGCCCAAGGAAGACTGAGGTGTGTGTATTCGGAGGTGGGGCTCGTCTGGGGTACCCACCAGTCTCCGCTTCTACTCGGACGCCCCCTCCCCTCCTAAACAGTCCCCCACTCAACTGTTCACAGTCCAGCCCACTTCTCCAACTCACCTGGCTTTCGGTCCCCTCTGGCAACACGGCCCGCCCCCCTGTAGACCCCCCTAGTCCGGCCCATCGCGGTGCCCCGAAGGATATGGGTTACAGACCGTGCGGAGACACCAGCTCCGCGGGCGGCTATCCTGGCTCAAGTAGAAGAAAACCACCGGGGCCAGCGCCGGGTACGGCAGCCCCTCCGCCTCGGAGTCCGCGCTGCCCGGGTCCTTTTCCGTCGACCCCGGCCCCTGCTGTCCCCCGGCCCCGGACAGGTCGTTGAGCCGCGTGAAGCTCCGGGGCTGTCCCGACTCCTCGGCGCCCGCTCCATCCTCCTCCTCGTCCATCCTCTGGCCAGCCGGGGCCCCGGGGGGTCCGAAGAGGGGCGAGTAGAGCCCCTCAGAGGAGGTGTCCTCACGCAACCGGGGGACCTCGGTGGGGGAGCATGTGGGGGGCTCTAGAGAGCTTGCGGAGCCCCCAGGAGGGCCAGTTCAGCTCAGCTCCCCCTGCCCTCAGGGGCATGCTGCCCGCGGGGCGCCGGGTCGCAGGGAAGCCCCGCCTGGCAAGAGTCCCGCTTCCCGGGGGCTCCCCGACTAGCCAGCCGGCTTCCCCTCACTTTGTTCCGGCTTCTTCGCTTGGCGCCCAGGCTCCAGTTGCCCGAATAGGCGCTACCTTCGGTGAAGCAGCCCCCAAGAAGGAGGAGGAAAAAAGGGGCCACCCGGTGGAGGGCGGGGGTCCAGGGAGGGGCGCCCCCTCTTCCCTTGGCGCAGCTGGAGCAGGATCTAAGGGGTCAGCATCGTCCCGGCTACACGCCAGAGACGGTGGGGGGGAGGGGAGGAGGGATCTCTTTGGGGGTGGGTTTGGAGGGGGTGGGGGCCGGCTCCTTCCTCCGCCCCGCGGCGGGCTAGAAGACCGGGAGGGGCGGGGAGACCGTGGGGGGCCGTCCCGGGCGGGGGTGGAGGCGGAGATGTAGCCGCCGCCGCCGCCGCCGTGGCTGCCGTTGCCGTAGCTGTCGCCCGGCGCCACTGCCTCCTCCTCCGGCCGAGACGCGGAGCGAGAGAACGAGCGAAAGCGGCGGCGAGGAGCCCGGCGCACACCACAGCTGGATCCCTCACTCCAACTTCAAGCCTCGGCCCCGCCTTTCCCCAGCCAACCTCACAGCCAATCGCCGTGCGTCACCGGTCTAGAGCCGCCCTTCCATTGGTCGGCCGCCGTGCCAGTGCGGGAGGGGATACCGGGGGAGAGAACCACAGCTGGAATCCGGTTCCCACCCCAAAGCCAGGACCGCCTTTCTACCCTCCTCTTGCCCCTGGGTTCGCTCTCTAAGGCTGGGGCCAATCAGACGACTGTCCAGACCGAACCCACTTTCCTATTGGCCTCTGGGGTCTTTGGGACTCCCCTAGGAGGGAACCCCGAGTAATCAAAGCATTTGGCATCAAGTTCTGGGGTAGCCCTACCGGCCTCTGACATTTTTTGTCCAGGACCCCCAAATTGGACAGCAGACAAAAGTCAGAACTTAGGTCTAAGCAGGACTGGAAAAGAAGGGTGACAGGAATCACAGGAGTTTGGGGGTGTTACAGGGATCCCACAGCTAAATCCAATTCTTCACCTGGTTAATAACCCAACTTCTGGTTGAACCTGGGAGTCAGACTGGGGAAACGGAAGAAGAGTCTGGTGTTTCAGGCTAGAAGGGGTCTGTTTTGAAAAAA
Source organism: Grammomys surdaster (assembly GCF_004785775.1). Classification (NCBI taxonomy): domain Eukaryota; kingdom Metazoa; phylum Chordata; class Mammalia; order Rodentia; family Muridae; genus Grammomys; species Grammomys surdaster. The sequence continues at coordinate 10,841,087 of NW_021604658.1, forward strand.
ATAGGCGCAGCTAGAAAGGTAGAAGTGGGCGTGGTCTGGAAATGTTTCCCACCAGCGTCTTACTGGTCCTCTTTGCAGGTCCAGATCTCCGGGGTCCACTTCTAAGAAGTTAACCCTGGCCTAACCCTAACTCGCAGGTCTTCTCACTGATGCTTTGAGTGTCATCACCTGCTTCTAGAGATCTCTGAAGGTTAGACACTCCTTTCAGGGGTTTCATGCTGGAAAAGCATAGCCTCCACGCGTGGCCCCAGACTACAGAGCCTGGATCACCTGCAGCCCCAAAGTGGGAACAGCCTGCGAAGGCCACTGTGGGCCTCGAGTGTTGCTGGTAAGGAATGATGCCTAGAGCTGAGCTTTACCAATTTCATCCTGCAAAACTCCATTCCCTGCCTCAGTTTCTCCCCTTGATTCCCAATATGGCTTAATAGAAGTGTCTGAGAGATAAATGCTTTCTGGAGTTACTCTTCTCCACTGGGGAGTGATGCTGGCGTTTGTGTGTTTCCCAGGCATGTACACCCAAGTGGAGACTTCGTCTTTCGTCCACCCTCATCTCCCTATACTCATGGGCACGGTCGATTCTATTTCTCTAACAGCCTCCAAAAGGCTGTGGGTGCCAGAGAACCAAGCGGCACCAGAATTCTGAACGTGATGGGGAGGGGAGGGGGAAGCGTTTCTGTTAGACGCAGGGAAAACGTCTCTACAATCTGCGTAGGATGTATACGATGGAACGACAGGATTCGTAGTCCTGGTAGACTCAGGAATGACACAAGCCACTGCGGAAAAGCTGAGGAATGGACTGGATCACCTCCTGCAGCCCCCGATTCCCAGGCGTTCTTCCCTGACAAAGTTGCACCACCCACACATCCTCCAGAAGCCTTCTGGCACCATGACATGGGTTTGGGGCCGTGTCAGCTCCCACTCCGGCCAGTTGCCAAGCTGGGGTGAAGAGGGCAGAGCCGCTGCTGTGGCGTCACCTTCCTGGTTGCCCTTTTGCCAAATCCCAGCACTGAATTGTGCAGATGAGGCCAGGCCTATTTGCATTTTATGCTAATGAGCATATCCCCTAAGTGCCTGTTCCTCCTGGAGGGAGTCTCTGCTCTCATTCTGAGTGTGAGGCGCCAATCTTGAACTCGGGGCCCTCTTCAGGGATAGAGGGACTATTTATGGCTTGCTTTTACAGTCTGACATCTTTCCTCCCTCCTGCGTATCCTCAGTCTAGCAGGTGGGCTTGCCCTTCTGACCACCATCTTGAAGACTTAGGGTTGGCAGCCGAGGTGGGAACTCTCATAACCCAGTCTCTAAGGCAGAGTACTCCATGAGGCCAGAGGCTTGCCCAGCCTCACAGTTCTCCAGTGGTCAAAAGCGCCACCTCTTCATTCTCTGGCTGCCCTGCTCTGGAACATTCCAAGAAAAGAGTCAAGCAGGCACTAGCTGGAGAAATTGAGACCTACTTCCCTGGTTTGCAACCTGAGGAAGATCTGCCATCTAGGACAGCCTAGGGCATCAGGGGACCCTATCTGCTACCTGAGTGGGGGGAGGGAAGACAAAAGCAAGAGAAGATAGGACACCAGTGCCCCATTGCTAGGTTCTGGCACCACCCCTTCTTACTGGCTTCCTTTCTGGAGGTATTTAGCAGCGGCCAGCGGTACAGAAATGCTGAAGACACAGTACTGAGCCAGTAAAAGGTGGGAAGCCTCACAGTACAAAGCCTGGGCAAGGATGATGGGTAGAGACGTCTCTCTGTCCCTAGGCTATGTTCCTTGTGCATGTCCTAGCCTAGTGTTTGATACATAGTGGGCACTTAGTTAAAAAAAAAATTTTTTTTTAAAAGATGATTTCAGACCAGGAAGTGCAAGATAAAAAAAAATCCTTTATTTGTGCCTCTGTTTCCCCACCAAGTTAGACCTATATGGTCCAACTTTCTTAGGATTTTGCTAGAGTATCTTACATGTGCCTTGCTCAGCAAGCTCCTCCAGGGCCCTGCAGCCTTCTGGCCTTTACCCCTCCCATGCTGACTACTGGTTCCCTTAAGAAGAAAACAAATCACCCATTTGTGGTACTCTTTACTTGGGGTTGCTGCAACCATTCCATTTGGTCATCTCCATCTCTCTGGGAACTGAATGGCACTGCTATTTCTCAGTTAAAGAATCTGGGGTTCAGGGAGATGAAATGATAATTCTCAAATCAAGAAGTCATGAGTACTTGTGACCCTAGGCCCTAGCTGCCCCAATATGGTCCTGCTGACAAAAGAGGGACATAGAAGAGGGTAAGGTGGCACTTGCCAAGAGGAAGAGATGTTGTGGGGAATTTTAAATCAACTCTGTATCCAGTAAGGGTCATGTTCAGTCTGTATGTTGGAAAGCCCAGCCTTCCTGGGGGATGTAATTTCTTCCTCTGAATCTATTTACAAGATGCCACAGCCCTGTTCCTGCCTGATAGAGGAGGGGAAATGAGAGATGCAAAAGGCAGGCAGGTGGAGGAAAATACAAAATGCACACTCCTTCATAGCCCTGTCTCTCCCTCCTGGCAAGAAGCAGTCTCAGTGATCTTTGTTGTCATTCTGAAGACCCCAGGGAAAAGCTGGTATGCTCAGGGGTGACCAGCTAGACTCCTACCAACTCTGGCCTTCCAACAGCCATCCCTAGAAGGCTAAAAGTCCCTGCTTCACCATCTCATTCATGAGGGTTGGTGGGACCACAGAGGCAAGAGGGCTATATGAACTGCTCAAACTGTTCCAAATCCAGTGCTAAGGTAGCCAAAAAGGCCACCTGTGTCTCACCATGTCGTACTTTCTCTTCCTGCTGCCCCCAAGCCAGGCTCTGCGTGTCCAGTCTTTGACTTGCTGGCAAGGCTGAGTGGGCTCCAGTAAGAAAGAGGCCAGCTGACCTCATTGGCCAGAGTGCTAATCCCCTCCAGATGGGCTGGTGGCTTGCACCAAGGGCCTGCTGCCCAGACTGAGACAACTCTGGTCCCAGTGACCATGGATAGGTGTGCATGTGTGACAATCTCGTGTCTCTAGTTTCTTACCTGCTCCCTTCCTCCCTGCACCCTACATCTCCCTAGCAGCAGCCCCTGCCCCCCCCTCCATTCTTCTTTGCCTCTCTGGCAGCATCTTCCGGCTCTCTGTGATGTTTGGCTTGGAGGTTAAGATGGTGCTCAAGCTCAGTATACCTCAAAGAAACAGTTTCTACGCAATCCCACGACCCAATTCCACACCTTCTCATTCCAAGCGGGTCTCCAGGCCGCCTTCCTGGAGGGCAGCTATGCAGGGTCTTCTGTGAAGATTCATTTGCCAAGGATGAGATTTAAGAGCATCTCCCAACCTTCAGAGAACAGGTGCCAGCTTCCTCTGTAGCAGGAGTCAGATGGATCTGGGGAAGGACTTCCAACACAACAGACGTTCCACATTCAAGAGAGCCCTTTCCCAGACCATCCTTCGGGAAGAGGCAGAGTATGACCTCCTGCAGTGATGCTGGGGTTGGGTGGGCACCCTCAAAGAAAAGACTTGGTCTTGGTACTTGCAGTTTCCACAGTGCACTACATTGCATGGACATGTTAATTAATGTTAATTAAATATCTTTCTGTTAAATATTAAGGTCGATACTGAGCCCCAGTCCCTTCACTAGCTTTAAATAAAGGGACAAGAGGGAAGGTGGCAGGCCATTTCCTAGCAAGGGCTTACCACTCCTGAGCTAGCACACATCTTGTCCTCATCCTGCTTCTTATACTTGATTTTGGCCCACTGACTGTTTTATTCAAACTGACTAATCGTGGACAGAGGCAAGATCAGTCTAGTGACCCAGTGGAAGGTGAGGGGCAAGGAAAGAAGAGGAAAGAGTCATCTGCAGACTCTAGAGGAAGGCTGTTCCCAGGCTAGACCCAGGCCCTCCCTCACAAAAGAGGCTAAGATCCCAAAGTCACCACGGGACACTGTTAGGTTTATTTCATGGTGAGTAGGTGCCCATGGGGGAGCCACAGGATGGCTGTGATCACCTGGAGGCAGGGTTCCCAGGAGTGGTTATAGGTTTGGCATAGCCTCTCGAGGCCTGAGTCTCTGGTCAGTTGGAAAATCCTGCCTTCTGGCCCAGCTCAAAGGGTTCTGGGCAGTCATTGGTGTAGCAGCTTTCGTAACTCACAGGGGTCAGTGATAGGCATGGAGCAGGCTTGGTTCTCAAATATGTAGACTGTGGCCCTGTCTTCTACTCGTCGAAGGTTACTCAGGAAGGGAAGCTGACGGGACAGGAAGCTCGATGGGTCTCCATCAGCCAGAATGAGCACCTGTGATAGTTGGCAGAGCACAAAGTGTCACCTGGGAGAGGGCACTGGTCATTGCAGAGCCAAATGGAAAATGACCTCTCCTCCAAATTTTCAAAAGGAAGGATGTTAGGAGCTGAGTTGCATTGAGGGAGGTAGAGAGTGATAGCAAGTTTGCAGGGACGTGTACCTTGTTAGGGACATAGATGGAGTGGACACATTGCAACAGGGCCTTGGTGTCCTTGGCCTGGGGGTCTCCACAGATCACGATCTGGCCAGTACAGGAAAACCATCCAGTGTCAGGAAGGGAGAAGCTAGGCCCCAAATCTGCCAGAGCTTCCCCATCCTCCCTCCACCCACCCAGAACTCCTAAAAAGGGAAAGGACTCACCTCATCCATCAAGAGGATTCATCAGATTTAATGGTTGGCAAGTGCAAACACACACACACACACACACACACACACACACACACACCAGAAATGCATATTAGTGGTAATGTCCTACATTGTGGTAGACATACAAATACAAGGAAGGGTGTCCGGAAGACTAGCTACACTGGATGGCACACAACACACAAAGAGGCATAGTACATGCACACATAGTAGACGCCCATAAAAGTAGATGGCACACATATAAATACACACAAACATAACATCCACAGAGGCACACACAAATATTCACAGGCAAATACACACAAAAGAGTTGGCATAGCAATAAAGCACAAAAGGACAGACATAATCAGATTGACATGCAGAACCTTACAGAGAAACACTGCACCAGCCATTGGACCACCAGGAACCCTTTTAACCTCTTCATTTTGCATTTATATGCAAATAGCCCAGTGACAAGCCCTCACAGGCTGTCTCCTCTGACACCACCTTCACACAGACACTTCCATGCCACAGAGCAGAGACCCCTGCATATGTGCATAAGCTTTGGTAGCAGTCCTAGAACGCCATTCATGGCTACTATACCCTGACACATCACCAGCTTCCCTCCTGGCCTGGATCTCGGTCCACATCTTACCACCTCCCTACCTGCTTCAGAGTCTGCTGTTGAGCTGAGAGGGTACGGACCATCTCAGGCAAGGCCACTGGGACTCGGCGCATGCGCTCGGAGAAGGCTGTCAACAGGCACACACACTTGTCCATCCAATCCTTGTGGCCAGTGAAGCCGTGCAACCGAAGGAGGTTGTGGGCCGACACAGAGTTGGCACTGGGCTCTGCGCCATCCTGGTCTGCAAGGGATTGGAGGAGGTATAAGAGGGGTGCTCACTGGGTTTCAGGGCTCTGCTCTGAGACTGAATCTGGGTTATGGGATCCAGGAATAAGATGAAGTTCATGTGTTGCTGGTCTGATTTTCTTTTTTACAAGCCCCTCTCTCCTGCTGAGCTGTGGGTACCCAGGTTCCCTACCTCACTGCTGAAGCCTTTGTCTAGAATCACCAAAGTTCCTCATCTTTTCTGATCCATCTACACACCTGCTGGCCTACTGCCTGAGCAACCCCCAATCCTCCCCTGTCCCCCATCTCATGGGTTACCCCTGGCTGCTTTCAACAGTACCTCCAAGACTTAAAAACCAGCATCCTCTTAATGGGTCACCCAGATTTCCCTGTTTCCGTTCATGCCTACAATGATCAGAACGGTCGCTTTACATTCCAGCCAGAGCAGGTCAGACCCTCTCAGTGCCCTGAGCCCTCACTTCCTTTTCCCAGCATCCAGACCTCCTCTCACACCACTCCTGGTCTCTGTCTTCTACACTCAGCCTAATCCCTAGGGCTCTCTCATCACCAAACTGTCTCCTTTGCCTAAGTCTCTCCCAAGTGCCTCCCTGACAACACAGATCCTCTTGCTTGACACCTGTCACAGGTTAACTGTAATCTGAGAGCTCTGGTGGTGATACATTCTGCGCTGTCTCCACCACATGTTGCAAACTTCCTTCAGGCAAAGACTAAGTCATTCTTGCTTAACAAATGAAATCAGTGGATCCCAGATGCCCCTGCATGCTCACGGGAAAGCTAGAATGACCTCTCCATCAACTCTTAGAAACTATGGATGCTACTAACACTTATTTGTATATTGAGAAGCAGGTTCAGGAATATCAGGAGACCTCCAAAGTCACATAAAGACATGAAGCCAGCAGCCCCACATGAGCTGTTTACTGCAAAGCTACACAAATGTCTTCCTCTGGAAAGCCCTGTCCTGTCCTACCTGAACCCAGAACCCAGGGCCCAAGGCCAGCACTGACCATCCTTCAGGCGAAGAGGCAGGTCTGTCCCCAGCTCAGCCTCACTGCAGAAGTAGCCACCACCTCGGGGGTCCCAGAAGAGCTTGTCCTGTATGTCCTGCAGGCGCAGAGCCCACTCAAGCCAAGAGCTCTCCTGTGAGGCCTCATACAGGTCCAACAGGCCCCGCACCACGAAGGCATAGTCCTCCAGGAAACCCCAGCATGGTGGATTGCTAAGGGTACAGGAGAGAAGGAAGTCTGAGGACAGGCCCCGGAATACAGAGAGGAAACTTCTCATGGTTAATTCTCCATACTTTCTTTCGGTTAATCCTCCATATCTTCTTCTCCTGTGGTTACATTACCCATTTCCCAAAAGAGTCAATGGGCCCAAGAGTGTTCAGAGTGCAGTGTAGTGAATAATCAGTCAATTGAAGAATTGAATAGTACAGGGCTAGAATCACACAAGGAAATGGCCTCTTGGTCTGCCTAGCCCCACTTCCCCACCTTTGCTCCACAGTTCCTCCCGTGCCAGCATAGCATGTCCTCTTCAGACGGCCGCTGGACACATCAAACATGTGCCGCTTGAGGAATTTCGCACCGTTGGTGGCCTGGGCGACTAACTTTTCCATACCCAGGACAGCCCCGGTCACAGCAAAGCCAGACACCATCAAGCCTGGAGGAATGAGAGGTCAAGAGGTCAACCAGAGCTCTCCTGGGACAACCTACGCCACCCCTGCCCGAGGCTCCAAGTGCCAAGCCCAGGCAGATTCTGTAGACTCCCTAAATCTCCATTTATTCATTTCTAAATCAAAAATTTAGAAGAAATGGGTAGACAGAAGAGGCTTGGCAAATAGAATTAATATTCAGGGAGGGTCATCTCACCATTCCAGGCAGCCAGCATCTTGTTGTCCAGGTGAGCTTTCGGCCGATGCTTCCGGGCCTGAAAGAGCTTCTCCAGTCCTGTGTTGAGCAACGCCCTCACAGCCTCTACTTCCAGGCCATAGCGGGCTGCAGTCAACTCCAGTGAATAACGCACTGTCAGAACGTTCTGGCCGTGCAGCTCCCCCTTGGCATCCTGAGGAAAACAGCCTTGGTCAGAAGGAGCTTGTGTACTCCGTGGGCCTGGGGTGGTCCTATGTGTCTGCAAAACTCCTCACCTGAGTGGAATTGATATTGCCTGCTTCACTGAGTCCGTAATGCTTCATTAGGAGCTGGCCCGAGGTCAGTGGTTCACTGGCGCCTCCCACAGGTTCTGGGAGCAGCTGTTGGACCTCTTTGACTGTCCAGACATAGAAAGCACCCTCTTGGGGCTTCTTGCCTCGCTCTGGGGGAGAATCAGCATCCTCTGCACTGTAGAAGCCTCCGGACTGTGAGGATAAGAGAGTTGCATGATCACCATCCAAAAGGCAATGGAAATCTCAAGCCCTCCGACACCCAGGTATCCCTGGCTCAGTGGACACATACCCGATGGCTCAGACTCCGGGTCACATACTGCAAGATGCCTTTGGCAACATCAGAGTAGAATTCATCGCCAGAGATCTGGGGGTGGGGGTGGAGGTTGTAAATAAAGGTCACTGGGGGGGCGGCTCAAGTTCCTAGAGGATATTCTCCCAGGAAGTGGGTGGGTTGTAGGGGAAGCCCAGGTGTCTAGAGTGTGAGAAGGAATTATGGGTTAAAATTAAGAGAAAGCCACAGTTACCTGGAAGGCCTTGGGACTGGCAACCAGGGTTGGGATAAGAGACAAAAGTCACCTGGAAGGCCTGGCAGTAGACCACTGAGAGTTGGGCCTGGTCATACAGCATCTTCTCAAAGTGAGGAATGTGCCACTGTCGGTCCGTGGAGTATCGGTGAAAGCCCTGTGACCAGGCAGGGTGTTAGGCTAGACTGACCTCACCCTCTTGTCACTAGGCCTGCTGCCCCGGCACGGAACCTGGCTTGCCCTCACCTGCCCCACATGATCCCGGATGCCTCCGTTGGCCATCATCTTCAGGGTGTGCAAAGCCATCTGCTGAGCTCGGGAGCCATCCTGAGTGATCCGGTGACTGAGCCAATAGGAGAACAGGAAGCTCAGGATCACTGTGGAGCAGGAAGGGGAGGGTGAGAGGGCCAGGTAGTCTCTGCCCAGTCAGGCTCTGTCAGGCTGGAAGACAGGAGCGTCTACCATACATTTAGAGGACACAGGCCACTGCCCAAGTCAGAAGTCAGAATATCATTAGTCCTCAGGGGACGGGAAAGCTACACAGCCACACAAGAGAGGCCAAAGATACTGGGTCACTTAATTTAGATGGTCGTTATATAGGTCAGGGTCAGATGTCACTGACCAGGTGTGGGAAACTTGGGGGCCTCAGCAAAGCCACCGTATTCCTCATCGTAGCCCTCGTCCAGCTGCTGGAAGCAGCGGCTGTTCATGGTGGCAGCGGAGGGAGGAAGCTGTCTGTCACCCACGCTGATCTCAGATCGGGCCAGCAGGGCTGTGGTGACACGCTGACTGTTCTCCAGAAGGGTATTCTTGTTCTGTTTCCACTACAGCAAGTGAGCACATACGTGGAAGTCAGTATACACAGGGCGGTGGTGGTGGGGGACCCTGTGGTCCCTCACCCTGCACTTTGGCACCTCCCCTCCCTGACATCCACCCACCTGATCACAGATTCTCGTTAACACGGTTCGGAAGCCGACTCGAGTCAAACCGTCCTCAGGCGGGAAGTAGGTGCCTCCAACAAATGGCTGGAGGCTGGGGGTCAGCCACACATTCATTGGCCAGCCTCCTCCACTACTGGTGGCCTGAAAGATGGTAGGCTGGGGTCAGGGGAGCTGCCACACGTAGGCATAACAAGACTACCATAGAGAGGGCTCACCTGCACAAAAGTCATGTATACTTTGTCCACATCTGGCCGCTCCTCTCGGTCCACCATCACACAGACAAAGTTCTCATTGAGCAGGTGCCCTATCTCTTCATTCTGGAAGGATTCCTCCTCCATCATGTGGCACCAGTGACAGGTAGAGTACCCCACTAGGAGAGAAGAGGATCAGGAGGGCAGAAAGAGGTCTCCGGGACCCAGAGGACCCTCCCCCAACCCTCTGCCTGTCGCTGAACCCCATTCCGGGAACAGTGGGTATATACCTGAGAGAAAAATTGGCTTGTTTTCTTTTTTGGCCTTGTCGAAGGCTTCCTGTCCCCAGGGGTACCTAGACCCAACAGGAAGAGAGTCACTCAGTAGCCTAGGGAGTCTCAGAGGATTGGGGACCCCAGATGCTGATTCAAAGGAAACCCTGGGGCGGTGCTCACCAATCCACAGGGTTGTAGGCATGCTGTAAGAGGTATGGAGACTTCTCATTGATCAGACGATTGGCGGTCTTCTGCGGTGCAGGTGGAGGACAGTTAGTCCGGCTTGCCTTTCCTCCAGCAGGCATGGGCACTGAACTACTAACGGTAGCACTTCGGTCCTTGTCCCGGGAGGAGCTGCCCCTGATGTGGGCAGAGGAATCACACAAATGAAGACCACATCCCTTTTGCCCACCCAAATCAGCTCAATAGTCACCCAGGCCTCAAAGACTTCCACTCCCAGTCCAGCCCACCTTTCTGAACCACGGGGGAGACCGTGGCCTTTGTGCTCCCCCTTATGTTTTGGGGGCGGTGAGGAATGGTGGCTCATTGGGGGCTCCCTGCCAGGTTAGTCTCCCCCAGCTTCTCGGACCTGGCGGTAGGAAGAGTGTCTGTGAGGTCAGAGAGGGTCATAATGAGTAGAATGGTCCATCCTGCTCTGTTCTGTCATCCGTGGAGGGCCCCTCCCTGGGGTGGTGGCACTGCAGGCATCCCTAGCATGCATGTGGGTGACCTGGAAAGGCAGTGGCTACTGCCAGTGTCTAGAGAGGTCAAGAGGAATTGGGTCTGGGACTGGACCAGGTGAGGGACAGCCAGAAGTAGGCAGGGACTACTTAGCCAAGAGCTCCAAAGAGAGCACTTTGAAGGGCCAAGTCTTACGCTCTACACACACACACACACACACACACACACACACACACACACACACACGGAGGGGGGAGGGATGGAAGGGAGAGGGAAAGAGGGGAAGAGAGATGAGAAAGAAGGAGAGGGAGGAGAGGGAGAAGGAGAGGGAGAAGAAGGAGAATGAGAAGAAGAGGGAGAGGGGGAAGGAGAGGGAAAGAGGGAGGGAGAAGGAGAAGAAAGAGAAGGAGAGGGAGAGGGAAAGGGAGAGAGGGACCACTCAGAGAATCAAATAGTCCTATCTTAGGGAGTTCAACCTGGGAACGCAGCTAAATAATAACAGGCCAGTGCAGCAACATGAGCCTGTGATAGGATGCAAGGTGCTTCAAGACAGGGGTTTGTGGATAGCACATCATTCTAGAAAGGCTTCCTGGAGGTGGTGTTAAGGTAGTCAAAGAGCTAGCCTGAGCTAACCCTGCAGCAGATAAGGGGGGGGGAAGAAAAGGAGCCTTCATGCAAGGGGATCCGAGCAGGGGCCACCCCGCAGGGGCCAAGCATATTGTAGTGACTTGCTCATACCTGTGGCTAGCGGCAAGGCCCAGCCCCACAGTGGGGCGACCGGAAGTTGGGGTCCAGACAGTCCCACACTCTCAGTATAGCTGCTCCAATTCGGACGGTAGGCTGCGAAGGGCGGACCCGGAGTCGGGGCCTCGCCAAGTCTTGGCCCTGTGGCTGGTCTCCGAGCGCCGCCCGGCGGTAGAGCGCGGAAATACAGACCTGCCGTGCCTTTGAAGATCCAACCGTCTCAGCGCCTAAAATTCGAGTAAAATAAGCTGGGTTCCATTTAAAGTGCTGGCAGGAGGAGTGACCCTCAGAGCATCCAAAACTTTTGCCTAGCTCTTTCTCCTTTTACAAGAGAGAAATGAGGCTCCCGTCGAAGGATTTGCTCGGCCAGCAAAATTTGCTTGATTCAGCCTAGCCATCCTCCTTAGAACCTACCCACTCAGGGAAGCTACCACTCAATAACTCCCTGAATAACACTGAACCAATATGTCCTTACTGCATGCTCTATTTGTTTGGTTCATTCACTTTTTTCAGCCACTGACAAGTGTCCTCTGCTGTCTACTACTCTGCCAGGCATTGAGCTCCGGTGTGTTCCTCCCTATCCTTTATTCACAGACTGTAGCTAGTGAATAGTCAGTGACACACTTCGACAAGTAGTGAGTGGGTATAATCTAGTAAGAGACTCGATCCAGTAGAAGGAACATGAGGGAAGCTCTGCTGATGAAATTCTACTTGAGTGGTAGCTATAAAGAATGAGAGAGAACTTGCAGGAAGTGAGAGAAGTAGAAGAAGGAACAGCGTGTGTAAAGGTCCTGTGGCAGGTGAGGGAGTTGGGACTGAAGAACAGTAGAAGGCAAGCACAGCTGGAAGGCAGAGAAAAAGGATAGGTAACGAATGTGGGTAGGCGCTCACTTAGTTAGCTTACTATTGCTGCGATGAAACACCATGACCAAAAGCGACTTGGGGAGAAAGAGGTTTATTTCACCTTATATTTCCACATCATGGTCCTGTGTCCATCATCAAAGGGAAGTCAGGGCTAGAATTCCAGGCAGGAATCTGGAGACAAGAACTGAAGCAGAAGCCACAGAGGAATGCTGCTTACTGCCTTGCTCTCCATGGCTTGCTCAGGTTGCCGCCTCCTAGCGCAGACGACCACCAACCCAGGGGTGACAGGCACTGATCACAACAGTGAGCTGGGCCCTCAGACGTCAATCATCAATGAAGAAAATGAACCACAGGCTCGTCCACAAGCCAGTCTGGTGGGGGAACATTTTCTCAGTGGAGGTCCCAGCTTCCAGACCAGTCTGGCTCATGTGAAGTTGACAGAAAACTAGCCAGCAAGGGAAGTTAAGAAAGTGGGGAGGACTAGGTCTCGGGCAGGGGTGAGCTCTGAGGAGGAGGCACTGCTGGGATGGAATCCAGAGTCTTATACAGGCTATACACACCTCAGCAGGAGTCACATCTTCATTAGAGAAAGGAAATTCCTAATGACATAAGAAGAAAGCTGCTACTGGGCAGTGGTGGCTCATGCCTTTAATCCCAGCACTTGGGAGACAGAGGCAGGCAGATTTCTGAGTTCGAGGCCAGCCTGGTCTACAGAGTGAGTTCCAGGACAGCCAGGGCTACACAGAGAAACCCTGTCTCAAAAAAGCAAAACAAAACAAAAAGTTGCTGAAGAGCTTGCCTACCTTGTTTATTTATTTATTATTTATTTACTATTTTGCCTTCCCTCCCAACCCCCAAGACAGGGTTTCTCTGTGTAGCCCTGGCTGTCCTGGAACCTGCTCTGTAGACCAGGCTGGCCTTGAATTCACAGAGATCCACTGTCTCTGCCTTCCAAGTGCTGGGATCAAAGGTATGCACACACACACACACACACACACCCCTCCCGGCTGCCCAGCCTGTTTTGATCATGAGAGCAGCCTCTTAGATCTGGAAAGGGAAAAGAATGGAGGCAAGGTTAATGAGGGGATCTTGGCAGGACACAGGGGAGACAGGAGATTTACCAGGGGCTGGGGGTGAAGCAGAGGAAAGGGCTTTGATGAAAGGGGTGTCAGAGTCAACAGAAAAGGGTGAGCCCTTGCTGTAAAGAGAGTGGAGCCAGCCGTAGCAGGTTAAGGAGTCTTTTTTGGACCTATTGGTCTGAATGCCTTTGAGACGTGCGTGTAGAATGGAGGGAGTAAGGGCTTAGTGAACAGAAGGGAGGCGTTGGGAAAGAGGAAGGGATTTTCTATGTGGAGAGCTATTGAGAAAATAGCACACTGAGAACAGAGAGCTCAGGTTCATACACCTTGAATCTGGACAACACAGGCAGGCAGGACCCATGTATAAATTCAGGCATTGTAGCATCCTGGAAGCAGAGCCGCAGGGATCTTAAGAGCAGCTAGGCATGGTGACACACACCTGTACATCTCAGTGCTTAGGAAGCTAAGGAGAGAGGAGACTGAAAGAGCATGAGTTCCAGGCTAACTTGAGCTGCTGAGAAAGACCTCATCAAAAATAAGATGGGGGAGGGGCAGGAGGCTAGCTCAACCAATAAAAGTGTTCGTTGCATGAATGTGAGTTCCAACCCCACAACCCACAGCATGACCTCAGCAACGGTGAGACAGGAGGCAGAGCTAGACCAGATGCCTGGAGTTCAGTGGCCTTCTAGCCTGGTCTACTTGTCAAAGTTCCAGGCCAATAAGAAGCCCTGTCCATGGCTACAGAGATGGCCTGCTGGTTGAGAGTACTGATTGTTTTTCCAGAGGACTTGTTAAATCCCCCACCCCCCACCCCCATCAATGGTGGTCACAACTGTAACTTGTGCATGTGGTACACAAACATATACAGGCACAACACCAAAGCACATAAAATAAAAATTTTAAAACAACAAAAAAAGCCCTGTCTCAAAATGTGAAAGGTACCTGAGAAATAACATATGAAGTTGTCCTCTGAACTCCACCTACAAACATGTACACACACACACACACACACAACCGAAAAACAGAATTAAGGTTCCTACAGAGAAGTCAAATGTTCTTTGGCTTTAGCAAGCTGGACCCTAGGCTGGACCTGGCAAGTGTGTAGTCCTAGTGACATCAGGCTGAGAGCAGGCAGCCCACCAGCTAGAAATGGGAAAGAAGGAAACAATGGCTTTGATTTCATGACAGATGAAGAGGAGGCTGTACTGGGTCTGTCTGGGAGAAAGTGAATTGAAGGCCTAGAGGTGAGATGGGATTCCTGACACTGAGTCTGAGGATGGGGGTAACAGACTTGGAGGTTGGGTTTTCCCAGTAAGACATGCTCCAGTGCCAGGGGAGCAGTTTCCAGGGAAGGCCGAGAGCCCTGTCGTGAATGCCAAGGATTTGGAGTGATAGCAGGACGTGGATGAAGATGGATGAGAGGTCTGGGATCAGGGAGTTAATATGGAACTAGGGTGAGAGCTGAGCCATGAGGAAAGCATGCTGGGAATGGGGAGTGGTTGCCCCAGACAGGGCAGAGTGCCAACCTTGGGGAGGAAGGTGAGCCTCATAACTTCAGGAAGCAAGGCCACCAACCAGTTCTTCGGGGCTCGGGGTGGGAGGGGGAGGGGCAGAGGTATGGGGCAGCAGAGCCCTGGGGCCAAGGAGCATTGAACCTTCTGGGTTTTGGAGGAGCAGAAGACAGACAGACAAATGATCAACTACCATGGGAGCATCCACATAGCAACCCTAAAAGGAAGGAACTCTTGCAAAGAAGGAGACAGAGGCATAGACACAGAGAGGTGAAGTCGTTTACTCAAGAGCGACTAACCACTCATCACCAAGAGATTATCATTAAGTTCAGCCCTGGAGCAGAGTTTGCCAGGGCCAGCTTCTAAACAGCTGTTCTTGCCCCTCCTACCTGCAGCAGCCCTGTGGCTGCCCTCCCTTACAACCAGAACAGCTCCTGCTCATGTACCTAGGAAGGACAGTGACATTGGGCCACCTCTCCTAACTAGGGTGCTTCAGGCTGAGGAAGTCCATGTGCTCTCAGTGACCCCAAGGAGAGCAAAGCCAGACCCAGGCTGCCTGCCAGGTCAGATCCTGAGTCCTGAGAACACATGGGTAACCATGGTAACCTTCAAGGCAGAAGTTCAGATGCCGTCTATGTTTGGTTTCCTAAACCCTGCAGCACCCTCCAGAGGTCCAGACCTCTGATGGTCAAGGTGGCTCTCTTCAGCCCTGGGGCAGAAAGGGGCTGGGGCGGAGTTAGATTTAAGATGATTAAGTCAGACATAAGATGTTTCCTGTGTCTGACTGTACTGCAGCTATATCCAGTGCTACTGGCTTGTCTAATATCTTTCCCTCCTCCTAGCTCCTGGAAGATGTGGGTTCAGCCATCCTAGGTTCCTCCTGAGTGAGCCCAGCATTTTGTCCAAGATAGTCAGTCAGTGTCTGCTGAATTAAATCTGACCCTTCCCCAGGGACCCAGACTGTCTGACTCTGAATCCTAGCCCCACATTCCTCCAGCTTTGTGATTTGAACATGTCACTGTACCTCTCAAAAGCCTCTGCTGGCTATTAAACAGGAGTAGTAAGAAAGGCCTGTGCTACCTCACTTGGACCTTTAGTTTATTGTTCTCCTGCCTTGTCTTTTTTTAAAAAAAATGTTGAGCCCAGGCTGACCTCGAACTCAGGATCCTCTTACCTCCACCCCCTTAAGTCTTGGGATTACTCGTATGTGTCACCATGTTCATCAACTCTGTTTTGAAATTCTTAACCCAGTTTTGGACAGAGAGCACTGCATATTCAGCTTAGGTAAGGCTTTACAAACTCTGAAGTAACGCCGAGGCTCCTTGCACTATGATAAAGTGAAATTCTCTGCCTAAGGTGCACAGCGCATCAACGAATGAGCAGATGCCCTCGCCCCTTACTTTAGGAGTATTCTGTGTGTGATGGACGAATGCCTGAATGAGAGCATGGAAGGGAGGCACTAGGCCGACAGGAGAGGGGAATGGGGGTTGAGAGGGCTATGAGGGAATACAGATTGTCAAGGAGTTTCTGCCTCAGCAGGCAATAGGAGCTGGGGTCCCGATCCAGTTGCCACACCCCTCAGAAAGTCCACTTGGTAAGAGCTGAGGACGTAGATTCCAGTCTTTATTAGGTGGGTGTAGTCTCCGTCCCCAAGATGTGGTCAGTCCCTAGCTCTGTTTCGGGATATATCAGGGGTCCACAGGTCAGTGCTCAACCTGCACGATCCGCCCTCGAGGAGGCGGGGCCTCGGGCGCAGGCGCTGAAGCGTCTCAGAGGAAAGGATTCGTGCCAGCCTGCGGGGGCAGCGGCCCCATCGGGCCGGACGTGGGTAGCAGTGGCTGAGGCAGGTTCGCGGGCGGCGGGGCAAAGGCTCCCGCTTGCGGGAAGACACTGACCGAGGCAGGGAGGGTCGCGCCGACCGGCACGCTGCTGAGCGGGAGGGGCAGGGAGGCGCTGTAGGTCATAGAGCCCAAGGGCGCCCCTACGGGTCCCCCCGGGGGCAGGCCCAGCGCAGGGGAGCCGGTGCGCATCTGGTTCAGGGTCGGCCTGCCCTGCTCGCCCGCACCAAACGGGTTAGTAGGGGACGGAGCACCTAGACCTGCGTAGGAGAGAAAAGAGGATCGGGACTTGGCAATGGCGGGAGAGGGGCGACCCCCATGGGATCCCAGACACCATGCCAGAGTGTTCTACCTGTCAGGAAGGGGTTTCGGGTCCTTGCAGCCAGGGGTGCCTTGACTAATGAGTCCAAGTTGACCAAAGAGGAAGCAGAGGGGCCCAGGAAGGACTCCGGAGTCCGGCAGGGGCGCGCTTCCTTTCCTGGCTGCTGTGTTAGCGCCTCTCCTAGCACACCCAGGTCAAGGGCTTCAGGCTCCTTCATGCCATTTTGCTTGCAGCTGGGGCTGGGGTCTCCAAATGGGTCTAGCTCTAGAAGAGAGGTGATCAGTTCAGTGGTGGGGAAGGAAGAGGGCAGAGGCGCCCCTGAAGTCTCTCTAAGACCAAGCAGCTGTATCCCCTGGCCTCTTGCTCACCCACAGGGCTGGGGGACTTCCCCGAAGGCAGGGCCTGGGCACTGTCCCGGCTCTCCTTGGGTTCTGTGGATTCTAGAGGTTTGGCAAATGGGTCGAAGGGCGAGGCACCACCTAGAACTAGCCAGAAGAAAGAGGGAAATAGAGTGAGCTAGAAGAAAGAGTAAGGCTGAGTCTGGGAAGTGGTCTTGCCATAGACTGTCATCGGATTGGAGGGAAAGGGACCTAGAAGTCCCCAGCTTCTTACCCCTATGCCCTTCACTTACCAGAGGTGTCAGAGGTCTCCACAGAGGCCCCCCAAGGGTCTGCTCCAGTGCTGGGAAGTTTTCGGGTAGGGGAGCTTGGTGCCCAGGGGTCTGCGATGGGGGGTCCAGAAGACAGCACTGGGGTCCTGCCCCAGGGCTCAGAGGAAGAAAGAGTAGGAAGCAAATCCCAAGGCTGGCTTCGGGACAGAGCATTTCCAGAGGGAACTGGAGACCAAGGGTCTGCAGAAGGTCCCCAAGAGGAGCCACTTGGCTCTGTGTTCGGCCTGAGACCTGGAAAGGAGAGCACACGTATTATCCCAACACTCCCCACTCTTTGTTCAAAGTCCTTCCCAATTGCCCAGCCCAGGTTGGGTGATGTGGTACCCACTTCACAAGTGGGATGCTGACGTGGAGCAAGCAGCCCTCTCAACCCCATGTTTATCAAGCCCAGGAGCCTGGATCTGCAATCTTGGGAGTGTAGCTTCAGTCAGGGCTTGCCTAGCCAGTGAGGACAGCTAGGCCTTCTGCTGAGCCTCCCACGAGCTAAGATCTGCAGGTGAGCTCCATCCTAGAGGCAGAAGCCCCATCCTAGAGGCAGCACAGTGGTCCTCAGTTACAGAGAGGAGGTATTTTGCCAGCAAGTGGCTGGAAGGAAGCAGGGCTCTTAGGGACCAATCTGGGAGCCTCTTGAAACCCTGCATGCCCACCTGGGATGTCCCATGGGTCAGCAGAGCAGTGTGTGGAAGGCAGGGCCGGGGCAGGTGCGAAGATGTCAGTCAAGTCCAGGATGGAGGACTGTGGAGGGGAGAGGCAGCCATGGCTCAGAAGTGGGTGGGGCCCGGAGGGAGGGGAGGCCTGACCTGTGGCCAGAAGCCAGCTCATTCCCCTCCTTTCTTCATTCCACAAGCATCTTTTAATGACCCCTCACCTCTGATCAGCATTTCCTATTTATAAAATGTTTCCTTATCCATCTCGTGCTCCATTTCATAACTTCCCTGCGAGGGAGTAATGTACCTATTTTACAGATGAACCAACTAGTTGAAGCCCAGATAGGGGAGGGCATTTGCCTAAGGTTATATAGCCAGGAAAAGACAGAATTGGGATAGATCCCAGGCCAACAGAAAAAGGTAGTCAAGACAGATCTTTTTTCAATGACTCTACTTCCCTAGCTGGCACCTAAGAGAAAATGGCCAGCACAGACACAGAGAGGAAGGATGGAGAAGTACCCCAGGGACAGCATGAATAGCATTCAAGGTTATCGTGATCACCTGCTCCCCTTCCCAGGGAACTTGAGATATTTTCAGCACCATGTGCTTGAGCCAGCTCCTAGGCCAGACCCACAGCATCATATGATTCTACAAGGTGAGAGCTGGAAGTGTCCAAAACACCTACTGTGCAAAATGGGAAACCGAGGCCAGCAGTGTTTCAAGTCACTAAGCGGCAGGAGGACCAAGGAGTCTCCATTGTGACTCTGATGTGCCACCTTGCTTCAGCTCAGTCACCAGCCCCTGCTGTGCTCCACTACCTTCATTTACCAGTTAGTGCTTGTAGCGAGCTGTGCTCTGCACACTGCGCAGATGCCAACCCAGTTACGCCCAGTCCTGGGCAGCCCACACTCCCCAGCCCACTCTCTACCTGACTAGTTTTCAGCTTCTCCTCCTCTTTTCTCTCTTCTCTCTCAGGCTCTCTGTCCCGTCGACGTTGGCCAGCAGGTTCTGCGCCATTGGCCACTGGAGAGTCATCTCCCTTCCAGGATCTCACCCCCTGCAGAATGACAGGTAGGGTGTGAGCCGCTGACTAGGGTCAGCAGAGAGCAGGTGGGCGGCACCTAGGTTAGCACAGCAGAGAAGCGATTAGTGCCCCCCTAGAACTGCCACCAATGCCTTCACCAGCACCAAATCATGGTCAGCACCTATGGCCTAGGTGACTCGGCCCCTATACTACCTTTTCATGCTCTTGCCGGCTCAGGCTCAGAGCCAGCTGCAGTTGCAGGTCCTCGTCCCTGTGGGAGGCTGGGGGGACGGGCTGTGAGGGAGGAAGAGAGGAGTGAACTTGGCCCAGTGATCTCACCCGAGGGCTAGAGGGCCAGCGCAGTCCTGCCCAGGCACGGCATGGTAATGGAGATGCCCTTTTGTTCAAGGGGATGGGCTTTGAAAGGGTGGCTGTCTCCCTTCCTGGGTCTGAAAAGCAGCTTAAGAATCAACCTCCCAAGTAGAGGCTAGAGAGCACCAAAGCCCTTTCCTTCCTCCAACAGCCACCATGTCCAGGTCTCGGGTCTCACCTATCTTTTTCTTCTGGGTACCCTGAGAACTTCCATAGCCTATCCATGTAAGAGGCATAAATGTTTCCTGCCTGCTCTATCTGGATCCATAGAGGTAATTACAATGGTGATGAGGTCTCAGAGGTGTTGTCCCTGTCATTCCAAAAGGACAGCTGGTGGGAGGAAGCAATAGACCCAGTGTTTTCTCAGAACGTATTGTGTGGTCAGCCCATACCTCTCCCTAACCAAGAGACAGAAGGCCCCTAAGATACACCACAGACCCCAACTACATACCGCCCTTTCGTGGTCCTGCTTGAGAACACCAAAGGTTGGGGTCCATGACTGGGACAGACCAGGAACACCAGTAGGTTCCGTGCTGTCTTGGGAGCTAGATTGGATTTCCAGGTCCAGGGTGGAAAGCCCAAATGGATGCTAGTGAACACCAGGCCCCTTTCCTTCCTCCAGAGGTGCCCCAGTACAGTCTCAGATCTCACCTTTTCGGCCTCTTCGCGGCTCATGGCCAGGGCTAGCTGCAGCTGCAGCTCTTCTTCTCCAGAAGTCTGGGGCCGTGCCTGCTCCAGGTCTGAGGCATAGCGCGGGGAGGAAGATGCAGCTGCAACAAGTGTGGGTTCTGTGAGCACAGCAGTACCCAGGGTCCCCACATTCCTCTGCCTGCCAGAAAGCTGGCGCTCACTGAGTAAGCCAGAGGAGCCTGGCTTTTCAGGCACTTGTGAGCCAGGCAGTACACTGGACACCCCTTTGTGGTTTTTCTACTGCATTGCTAGATGCCAGGGCCACCTTGACAAGGAGTAAACGTCACCAAAGGAGGACTGGCAATAGTCCTAAGTCAGGACTTAATGCAGGTCCTTCAGCTCTTGAACTCTTCGAATAGGACCCTAGCCTATTTGGGGCCATAGGGATTAGGAGGAAGGGATCTACCAATCAAACAAAATCACAGCCTCGGAGCCCCAAGCAGGCCATCACGGGCTTTATGGAAGGAGGGCTGTTCTGTCGTTCCTCAGGTCATAAAAGCCTCTACCACTTTGGGGAGCCATCAGGATGGATGTTTCAAGGACAATACTCTTGAGTGGCAGGGGTTTACAGAGTGTCAGGTGTCTGAGTAAAAAGGTCAAGGGCACTCTGACTGTCTCTCATTCATTTCTCAGATCAAACAATGTAGGGAGGGAGGTGGACCTCTGTTTTACAGAGCTGGTTGCCCAAGCCACTCAGCTTGGAAGGAACAGAATGAATGGTATGCAACTCCAGAGCCTGCATTTTGACCTCCAAGCCACCCTCTCAGCAGCTAACTAATAACAAGGACAAGCAGTCGATGACGTCATGATTTCACCTGCATCGCTGAGCACCCACTATGTGCTTTTCACATACATTGTTTATCTGAATGGATCCTCCCAATCGCCTTTTGAGGTAGGAACTATCTCATGGCTCCTGGTTGCAGAGCCATGACTGTGGCTGGCCTACCACCATCCCCCACCCCCCCCACCCTATCCAAGCCATACAGTCAGGGCCTACTCACAAGTGTAAGAAGAGGGGGAACCCCGAGATCTGCGGCTGAAGCCCAGCTGCCCGCTGCCAATACCCATGCCTTCCAGGGCCATTCGTTCTTTGGTCTTGAGAGCATGGGTTCGCTCTTGCCGCAGGCGCTCCTCGTCCTTGAGAAGGGACATCACCTGTTTGACCTTCTCACGAACATTGACACCCTGGTCCTTGCCATCGCGGTCAATATACTGGAAGTCCTTGAGAGTCTGGATGGTGTAGAGGTTCTCACGGCACTGGTGGGCCACGCGCTCCGAGCCCGTCTTGAGCAGGTAGTCCAACAGTGTCAGAGCCTTGTATACATGTCGCCAGTTCTTACCGCTGTCATTGAGCCGCCGCCACACCATACCCATAACCTCAGCAAAGGCCACTGTGTTGAAGGTCAGATCAGCAATCTCTGACATGAGCGAACTGGGTGGGCCCCAGGGGTCATTGCTGGTGGCCTCACGCACCTTGACCTCAGCCTCAGAGTAGTTGTGAACAATGTTCTTCACCTGACGTCGGAGCGCTGAGGTTGTCATAGTTGGGGACTTGGAGATGGGCGGCCCCCGCCCCCGTCGGAGGTAGAGGGCCGAGCGCCACCGTCTTGAGGTCACGGTCTCGAAGGATGGGCCGCCTCGCTTTCAGCAGGGCGGCTGTGTCCTTGGGTTCCACATGGGGCTGCGAAGAAGAGGATCTGGAATTCAGATCAGTGGCCTCCTCAGTATCCACTCAGTCAAGAATGGCACGGCCGAATCGTCCCTGCTACGGGAACAGCTTTTGGCCAACACTTACTTTTGCTTCTCTTGTTTCGCTCACTGTCCAATGGACACTCTTTGTTTGGCACACTCATACAAGTACCAGACCAAGACGTTGAAATCCCTGTCTCTAGTCACACATGGGGACAGTGGGACTCAGACAAATCGGTCAGCGATGCCTCTGAGATCACAGAGTTGCTGAGTGGGGGCACTCCTCCCCCCACCTGAATGCGTGGCTTCAAGGATCGTGGACTGACCACCAGGACGGTCACTTTCACTCCCACTCGTGCTTGCTCCCTCTCCACGTGTGCCGCAGCCTTTCCAGTTTAGCCCTTCGTCCTTTTTTCTCAGATGGCCACTTTTATAATTTAATTCACTCAACACCCATTTCCTGGGAGTCCTTTCTGACCCCCACCATCTGCTTGTAGAGCACCCACATCTAAGAGAAAGGACATAGATGCTCAGGAGTAATGAAGACACAATCAAGGAACATAATGGGAGATCTCCTAAAGGAGGTGACACTCAGGGGAAGGCACAAAGGGAAAATCAAGAAGATGGAGGGGACCAGCGAGGTGAAGAATCTGTCCCCTGATCAGACAGGCAGGGGAAGGTGCTTGCCTGGAAGGCTGCTTCTCTCCAGAGACTCAGCCACCACCTATTGGCATGCACACAGGACTGCTGTGACCCGCCTATGTCACAGGCCATGTAGGTGGCAGGGCTGAGACTTGACAACACCTAGTTCTCCTTGGGACTAATTCAATACTTATTGTTGGTGTCACCTATTTGCTAATTCATTAATCTAATTACTTGTCTCAGAGCCACCTTTTCAGGCAGAATGGAAGTTCCCTGAAGGCAGGGGCAGTCCAAGCAAACTACCAAGACCTTAGGCATACAGAAGACCACTGATAACCTGATAGAGGCAGACTCAGAGGGAGAATCAGCCACATGTCTTTCCACAGCCTCAGAAAGCAGAGAAGAGTGCCCCCTGACGGGGGGGCAGGGGGTTTACCAGAAACCCAAAGTGGGAGCCCTCTGCCATCACATGGCGCTAATATAGTTTGCACATGAATACATGTACACACACACACACACACACACACACACACACACACACAGAAGCTGGATCAGCAAAGACTCCCCTTTCTCCATGACCTCACTTCCTGTCAGCCATAGATGTCATACCCTCCCCAGATCACCCTCCAGCCCTACCCTGTGGAGCCTTAGCTGTCCCAGCCTCCTGAGCAGAGGGGAAATATAGGAAGTTTGTCCTTACAGCACCCACAAGTGAAAGATCAACTCAGTTCAAAGTACCCACAAGTCCTCACAGGTCCGTCTTGAGCTGAAGGATGGGATTGTGTGGAAATAGCATCCCCACTGGCCCATAGTGTCACCTACCTTCCGTCTTTCTGTCCAGCTGGCCTTCTGTGGGAATGCCACGGCCACAACTTGTTAAACTCCTGCCCTCCCCCTCGCTAATGACTCAGGCCTGTGTTCACCTCCCCAGTGGGAGGGCGGGCTGCCAGTAGCAGAGTCAAGATGGGGAATAATTGTGCACGAAGCCCGCCCTGGTGTACACGCTCCTCCCTACTGGCCGCCGGAATTGGTGGAACCAGTCAGATCAGACATCCTGACTCCACCAGAGCCCTACCTGGGCCTGGCTTCCTAGGCCTTTCTACTTTGCCAGGGTGGATACAACCAGCCTCCATGGAAAAGGGACCCTTTGTGTAGTTTCCACGGCCTTTACCTGGATTTTTCTCCTAAGAGCAAGGTGGACATTATGGGCACACCTTTGCTGGAGCTGGGGGAAGGAAGGGATCAGAAACACAAAGAGATGCTTGAGCTTCCATTCTTGCCATTCACAGACTCTCCTGGAATTTAAGCCAGTAGGGACACTGTAAGGAAGAAGAAAGCCAGGGCGAGGGCCCAGAGCATGCGTGAAGCCGAAGTTGAGAGGGAAGGAAGGCGGGAGGTGCGGCTGGGAGCCCTGCCAGCGGTGTTACAAGCAGAAGGTTTTATTGAACACAATCTGCCCAGGAATAAAAGGGAGTGAAACACAAACCCAGCTGCCGATAAGGCAGTGCGGCAGCGGCAGCCCTGGGCAGCCGGTATGGAATTACTGCAGTGACCTTGAGTCAGACCCTGCCAGGTGGAGGGAAGGACACCGAGAAGCCAGGACCTGGGGAGTCTACTTCAGAGATGGAAAGAAGGCAGGAGGGTACTAGCAGTGGAGTACACAGGCTGGTCTGAAAATGGGGGTTGGGGGGCATAGAGTATAGACTCCCACCTACACACAGGTTCCCAAAGAGATTCGGAGCAGTGGGATTTCTCAGGACACAAATCCAGAAGGGTGCCAGAGTGGGGGATGGAGAGATTCCTAAAAGTCAGCACTGAGGAAGCAGATGGCATCCCCAGGGTGGAGGTTCAGAGAGATGGAAAGAACCAATCACACGCAAGAATTTACCAAAGTATGTGTGCACCCCATCAGCCAGCACCCCTCCTCATCTTCTGTCCCCATCAGGTCCAGAGTAAGCAATGGGGGAGTGGCAGTGTCCTTCCTGCTGCTAGAGGGAATGGGGGACTGGATATTAGCTAGCCCTAGGCTGTCTGGCTTCATCAGACCTGAGTTGGCTGTGTCCTGGGGAGGTGGACTAAAGGGTCATTCTGAGGTTAAAGGTGCAAATACAGAGATGTGCCAGGATCTGGTTGAAACGCCACCAGGAATCCCCAGATGGCCCTGCGTCCCTTTTCTGGGGATAACAGGAAGGTAGAGAAGTTGCAGGTTAGAAGCCTCCGGGTTCCTCCACAGCCCTGCCTTACTCTCTCTAGAGGTTGGGAAAGAGACTAAGTCCTGAGCCCACTCTAACCCCCGCCTTCATGCAGGGTGCCACCGCGGCGCGGGAGGGAGCTTACCTCCAGAGTGGGCTCCCTCGCCCCAGCCCCCGCAGCCTCTGCAATGACCCTCTGACTTGTAGGGGGATGGCACAGCTTCAGGAGCAGCTCCAGAGCCATCCACCATAGACCCTGGTCGCGGGAGCCCCACCCTCGACCGAGAGGTACAGAGCTCTCTGAAGGACCGCAGGGTCCCCAGCGGGTTGCAGCTCAGCCTCTGGCGGCTGCTTCCTCGACTCCTGCCGGCCAGCACTCTCGGGAGGAAAGTTGTTCAGCTGGCCAGGCAGGTCTGCCTCAGCAGTAACAGGACACAGGATGACGGGCGGGCGGGCGTGTTTAACCCCTTCCTGCTGTCTGCCGGGCGGTGCCTTCAGGGGAGGAGGCTGGCCTGTTTGTCAGTCGGTGACCCCAGGGGGTACAGAGCTGGAGCTCAGCCACTCCCACCCTGTAGTGAGTTAACCTTTCCCCTACCTCCTCGGCTAGAAGTGAGTGAGGGTGGAAATGGAGGCAACTCCAGTACCCATACCATGCCCTAAGCCTCCAAGCAAAAGGCAGAACATTCCCTGGGGCTGGTCTTTACCTGCTCGCAGCTGGCTTCCCCAGCCTCTCCAAGGGGCCTGAGGACTCTGCCTCTCCAACTCCCGGGAGGATCCTGCCTGTCCTGAACCTCCTTCCATATCTTACCTGCAAAGCGCTGAAGGCTTAGGAGCTCAGTATGAATTCTGGCTTTTGGCTACTCCCAAGCTACTGGTTGCCCTTACTCCTCCATTGCTCCCAGAGACCCTCAGCCTACCAGTTGTTTGCAGTCGTTACAATAGAAACCCCAGGATGATCTGAGCAGGCAGTGCGTACTTTCTCAGCTGTTACCCTTCACCTACTCCACGGTCCCACATTCCTTTGTTCCAGGAAGGAGTAGGAATTCTTCACGCTGTTTTTGTTGTCTTGAAACCTTGTGGTTCCCCACCTCCTCCCACTGCACTGGCTAGCCTCAAAGCTCAGGTTGGTTTTGAATCCACAACCTTGCTGCTTCAGTGTCCCATAGCAGAAACCGGCTCAGGGCCGGGTGAGTTGACTGGAGGAAAGGGTCTAGCAGACCAGAGCCTTGAATATTAACTTCTGGCTTAGGACAAGGGCCCAAAAGGGAATGGATGGGGAGAGGGAAAATTGTACTTGTGAGAGTTTCTTGGAGCACTGTAAATATTTGTGTTTGTTTGTTTTTCTTCAGACCTGGGGTGGGTGTGAGCTGGGCCCCAGTTCCTCCCGGGTTTCAAAAGCTTGGCCAAGTGCCAGCCTTGTCATCCTGAAGCATCGATGAGGAGGGTGCTGAAGTAGAAGGCCTCAGACAGCCAGGTCCTGCCAGCTCTGCTCCTCTCCCCAGTCTCTCACTTGAGTTGGCTCCAGGAAGCACGACCCTAACGGTGCAGGCCTGAGGCAGGGAACTGCTACAAAGGCCATCTGTCCTGTCACCTGACTTCATTCCTTGCCCTGCCACCCACTGACTCTTCTGCTTGTCCCTTAATCATCACCTCTCTACTCATAGGTGGCTCTGAGAACCATACATGTGGGCAGGTGGGATACAGGAGGACCTAGACAGTCACCTGACACAGTTGAGATCCAGCATTCTCAGAGGCACAACGGAAATGGTAGGAACCTAAAGATTCTTTATTGACTTTTTTTTTTTTCAAACCACCTTTCCAGGAGGAAGCTTGGGCGCAAGAATCAGCTGCAAAAACGTAAAGGCTCTTCAACATTCTTTATGGAGCCGAACTCATCGGCCAGGACCATCACGTCTGTCACCAGGTTGTCCAGCAACCCATAGACCTGGAAGAATGGGATAGAGGTGAGGCCAAGGTTTGCTCTGTAGCGGGCACCAATGTATCAGTCTTGCTAAGAGAGAAGAGATGGAGAGAGAAACGCCAAAGTTCTCCGCTGTCCTGCTGCATGTAATTGTTTTCAGATCTGGAGTGGGCCTGGGCTCAGTCCCAGTTCTGTATTGGTTTTCCGGAAGCCAACTTTCCTTCCTGTAAGATCATAGATCAACATACTGAAGCTTCCAAGACTAAGCCCTCTATTGCAGCTAGACCACACAGCCTAAGAAAATTGACTCTTGGTATCATGGACTGAAGGAGGGGTTTATACCCCAGAGTCCCCAGAGCCCTATAATTACTTTCTGGGCCCCATCAGCCATCATAAAGCTCAATGATGTCACCGGCAGCATCAAACAGAACTTCGGGTCAAATGAGACCTGGGGGTATGGCGGTCCCACAATGTACAGTAATATAAGCCCAGATCTACAAATGCCTTATCAGTGAAAGATGAAACATCCCTGATAGATATGCTGACATACTGAGCATGCTTTTGTTAAACCTCCCCACACCTCAAAAAAAAAAAAAAAAAACCATAGTAACAAAACACCAAGATGACCTGCGGGCGTCTCTAAGGACCCATTGCATAAGACCAGATCTCGACTACGTCTTCTCAGCAGATTCACACTTGCTATCCTTTGGGAGCGTCCAGAACTCATGTTAAAATCTGCTCCCAGTGTAAGTGTTGACAGGTCTGGGGACCTTAAAGAGGTGTTTGAATCGTGAGGGCCCCACCCTGACAGATCACTTAATGTCTTCACAACCACGAGTCCTAGCAGTTGTCAGAAATCATGACTTTTCCTTTACTGCACCTTCCACACATACCCAGTTGCGCTTGGCGTCTTTCTACCATGAGTTGAAGCAACACGAGGCTCTCCCCGGAGCCCCACTCTCGGGCTTTCTGGCTTACAGAACCGTGAGCCAAAATAAACTTTTCTTACACATCACCTGGTCTGTTGTATTTTGTTATAGCAACAGAAAGAGGACTAAGACAATCCTACTTGGCATTCTCCAAAGAAATACTTCTGCCAGTGTGTACCTGAGGGGAGGTACAAGCAGCTTTAGAAAGGGAGGACTTCACCCTATTCTCTTCCCAGGAGTCTGTTTTCCAAAGGACAGCTAGAACCATCCTCAAGAGCCTAAGTCAGACCGTGTTGCTTTCAATGCAGAATTCTGCATGACTTCTGGGGTCACTCAGAGAAAACTCCATGGGCCAGCAAAAATCTTAACCACTCACTCGCATGCCCTGTCTGCTGCTTTTCTTCCTTGCCACTCTGCTGGCCTGCTCCTTCTGCCTCAGCTGCTTCCTCTGCTTAAGGAACCCTTCTCTGGCCAACCCTCATGTCTTCCCCCTCCCTTCTCTCTTTCTCCTAAAAGCTCTTTGTCAGAATATAGAAGAATGATCAATGCAGATGTGAGAGGTATGGCTGCCCTCTCTTCCTTTCACCTCAGCGTGCAACCGCTGGGTATATTTCTCCATGACCAGGGGGTCTATAGGCTCTTGTGACGGTGCCGCACTGTCAGAAGGAGGATCTTCTGAAAGCAGCCTGTCCCGGCTTGCAGACTTCACCACTTTCTTGTCATCTTTTGTCTTCTGTTTTTTGCTATTCAGGCGGTCCTACTTGGAGAAATGGAGACACACATCACCTCACTGGCTCCTAAGGGAAGTCTGATGCTCTCTCCAGAGCAGCTCAGCAATCGCCCCTTTCCCATGACTCCTCCCCCACCCCAGTCCCATCCAGGGTGCGGACCACATCCCTACATAACCTCTTTCCCTGGTGTCTTGGAACCCTTTTTATCATCTTTGTCTCTGGCACCCAGTTGTCTCTTCTCCTGGGCTCTCCGATCTTCCTTCCCAAGTTTCCCACCTGTCACCTTCACCTCCGTGACTGGAGGTGATTTTTGACCTAAGAGGGGAAAAGTGTGAGACATGCACAAGGCCTAGGGCCTGGCCTACACCACAGGCCTTTGTGAAGGTAAGCTGTGGGTATGAAGAAAACTTGTTCTCAGAGGCTTTAAGAGAATCCCTGCAAAGGTTTCTCTGAGAGCAGAAAGAGCTAAGGGGAGGGGGAGAACTTTCTCGAGTTCTGGACTTTATGGAACAGGAAGTGAGACGAGGGTTTGAGACAGTCCAGTCCAAGCTCTGCTATATTAAAGTCTCTGGGACTCAACATCCTAAGCAAGGGAACTGCACCAAGGTCCAATCTGAGTCTCAAATCCCAGCCACACAGAAGGATAGGTGATCTCCACCACCGCGAGCTCAATCAAGTACCTATCATAAGTGGACATACAGCCAAAGTACTACTGCTATCAGGGCAGAGCCTGGGAAAGGCTACACAGAGGTGAGGCCTCCCAGTGTCTGACCTTGTTCGTCTGGAAGATCCAAATAAACAGTCTCTTTCTCAGGCAGGCCCAGAAGATTTCTTAGCCACAGGGATTGGCTTACTAGGCTGTCAATCACGTCTCGCCACAGCTGCAAACTAGAGGAAAAGACATACTGGAGGAAAGCCATCACTCTTCCTTTGTCCTTGAACCTTCAGAGGCTCGGATGCCTCCCTTTAAAAACTCTAGTGCCGGGGGCTGGAGAGATGGCTCAGCGGTTAAGAGCACTGACTGCTCTTCCAGAGGTCCTGAGTTCAAATCCCAGCAACCACATGGTGGCTCACAACCATCCATAATGAGATTGGATGCCCTCTTCTGGTGTGTCTGAAGACAGCTACAGTGTACTCATAAATAAAATAAATAAATCTAAAAAAAAAATAGTTAAAAAAAAAAAAAAAAAACAAAAACTCTAGTGCCAGGAACTACCATGAGAACTCCAAGTCACGAACAGCCAGCCCTCCCTGACGCTATACAAGCGTTCGAGTTGGAATCTGGTTTTCCTGTGGTGAAGAGACAAGATCTAGGACTATTGTAAAGGGGCCCAGATGAACTCAGTCTTGCTTCAGAGTCTAAATTCCAGCTTGGAGTGATGGTTAGACTTGGGTCCAGTTCCATGGGAAGGGCTGAACCTTGCACAGGATTCCTGGCATGATGCTCCTGAGACTGTGCTCTGGCCTGATGAAAATGTATCCATACTAGTTCCAAATAGGCAATGGCCAGGTGACAACAGAGAAGTGAAGCTTTTCATGAGGCCCCCTCTTTCCTCAAGTGTCCTGCTTTCTCCCACCCCCCACCCCCATCCCTGTTCTTCGGCTCATTGAGAAGGAACAAGACCAGCGGAAGAGGGAAAAAAGACAAGCTGTTTGTACTGCTGTGGCTGCCTCCCCAGAGAAGCACCTAGCAGCGGTCTGGCTGCTGTGGCAGCTTCTAGAGTGTTATATGTTTACACTGTTTCTTAGCATCCTGAGCTCAAGGGTTGCAGAGTCTCATGAGTCCTGGAACCCCCTGGCCAGGTGCTACCAAGGGATAGAGGTCTAGGGTGGTCTTCTAGAAGGTACCTACCACATCTGGTGTAGGAGGTCGGACTGCAGTGGCTTATGCTCCTGGCACAGCTCCATGGCTGCCTTGTTGAGCTGGATGAGGGCATCCTCTCTCTGGAGCTCCTCAGGGAAGGTCATCACTGCCTAGTTAGGGGTCATAGGACACCACGGTCAACCATTCTGCACCAGAACTCCAAGAGTCCCTGTGTTCTCTAAGCAATGGGCCTAGTTACGTGGTGCAGGGCCAGGAACCAGAAGCAATGGAGTCTACAGAAGATGCTGTCTATGTGAGCCTGTGACCTCCCTCAATAATCTATTCCCATGAACCTCATTCTTCAAGGTTTTCACAGAAGCCCCTTGTTAAAAAAAAAAAAAAAGGTTTTGACTCAAGATTGCTTTTTCTGGGCCCTCTGGTTTTATCTATATGCTCATGGGACAAGGGGGTGGGTTGTTGAAGCCTCCCCGACTGGCTCCGGGCAGAAGCAGCATACTCAGGGACATTCTCTACCAATCCCTTAAGAGTTGCACCTGTCTGAAGTCCTCCAGGCACAGGTTCCATTTAGGTGGGGGAAGGCTTTCCGGATCACAGGGGCTCCTGGCATTCTCCCTGTCCAGACCCTCCTCCACCAGAAGCTCTTCCATGATGCTCTTCCGTGGCACACTCTTAACGCTTATACCAGACTTCTGAGACAGGAAGGAATCTCGAGGATCCCTGAGGGAGTCCATCTCCTGGGGAGGTTGCAGTTGCGGATACTCTGAGAGCAGGGTCCTGGCGCTCATCAGGCGATTTGAGGCCTTCTTAACAAACAGTAACGGCACTGGGATGACCGGATTTCTGAGGGCTTCCTCCTGGGCTGCCTTGGCCTCCCTGTACTGTTGCCACAGCTGGTGCAAGTTTTGCACCACTTGATGCTGGTAATGCAACTGTGGCCAAGGTGAGGGAGATACAAGTGAGAGGGCATACCCCAAACCCGTGCCTGTCACTGTGACTTCTCCCTTTGCCTTGAGGACACTAAGAGTCAGACCTGCCGCCACCACCAGCGGAGGACAGAGGAGCTCCTATTTCCTCTTCAACTTGCATCTTCAATTTAAATATCTCTCTCTCTCTCTCTCTCTCTCTCTCTCTCTCTCTCTCTCTCTGTCTCTGTGTGTGTGTGTGTGTGTGTGTGTGTGTGTGTGTGTGTGTGTGTGTGTG
>NW_021604658.1:10872253-10905487 GCF_004785775.1 Grammomys surdaster
GTGTGTGTGTGTGTGTGTGTGTGTGTGTGTGTGTGTGTGTGTGTGTGAGCATGCTTGCACATGCCTCTGGACCTTCTAAGAAAGGCTAGGTTTAAATGAAGAAGTATGTGGTACTCTGGCTCCACTAAGTAACCACCCACTTATAAACTATCTTGGGCGCTTTCCTTAACTTCTCTGGGCCTTTATTAGGAAATAAATATGGCTGTAAATCACACTCTTTCTCTCTTAGGATTGCCGTGAGGAGGTGATCTACTCGAGGAAGATGTTCAGCACAGCCTCCAGTGAGTAAGGGTTTGCTACTACTACCAGGTCCCCAGAGTGCACAGGTCCAGCCCATACCCTAGGATTCCTGTAGTGGAACAAATCCTCCTCGGTGACATAGGCATCCACAGGGGATGGTGTGCGCTCTGGAGTGGAGATGCCCCTCAGCAGCTCCTGCAGCACGCTCTGAGCTATGGTGATGGCCTCGTGGGCAGCCAGCTTACTCTGGGAAAGGAAAGATGGCACAAGATGGCAACCTAGGCTCTCAACTGTCCATATATTATCAAGGAGAGAGTCAGAATACTATTGTGTAGTCCTGCCTGGATGCTAGTCCCTGAGACAGGCAGTTGTGTGTAGGGGACCACATAAAAGCCCAGCTTTGCACAGAGTCCCACAAAGCATGGCCCAAGAGAGCCACACTGAGATTGAACAGGGACAAAGAGTCCCTAGCTCTCACCTCACACTCTCCTGGGAGTTGCTTATGGTGAAGGGTAGTGAGGCTGGTCAATGACACCCAAGCCTTTGGCTTGGAAGTCTTGTCAGGTCAGCCCCACACCACTGTACAGTAGCAGACAGCAGTGAACAAGATACAGCCCCACAGTAAAGTCTCCGGTTTCTCCCTGGGACTCCTGGCCTCGGTGCGAAAGCTCCACTTGGGACTCCCAGGGCTTCATCCCCTTCTAACTGGGGGCTGCAAGGTATGGTCACTTGCTGGCCTGCCTTCTCATCTTCTACATCATAAAGGCCTGGGTGGTATTTGCTAAGCAAGAGTAGTTATCAGTTTGTGTGGTGAGAAAAGTCACCTCTTAAGATAGGAGGCTCCATTCCATAGCACCCATCATCCACCCCAGAGGAACCCCTCATGCGCTGGGTTCCTCTGTCCACATGGTGGAGGTTCTGAGTCTCTTACCTCCAACAACTTCCTCTCGTCCATAAAAAGGTCCTGGGTCAGTGAAATGGCATGGAGGGTGACCTGAAGGACGGCACCTCCCAGGAGTGTAGGATGGGTCCCAAACTCCCAAGATTCCCTGAAGATGCCAGCATTCAGAGACTTGAAGAAGAAGGTAAAGTTTTTTGTTTCCCCAGGGAGAATCACACCTGGGAGAGACAGAGGCAGAGGCTGCTCTGAAGCAGGAGCCAATTGAGCTACCAGTCTGGTTATAGAAAGTGTACCACAGTGGCCCACATCTGGCAACCAGCGTCCTGGTTTCTCGAGACCATAAGGTTTCCAGGAATGTGTGACTTTTGAGTGCTAGAGCTGGGGAAACTCAGGTCAATCGAGGGATGGCTGGTCATCCTCACTCCAGGTCTGTGCTCCCTGAGGCTACTCCCTCTCAGCACTCTCAAGAGCTCAGCAGACATAGTGGACCACACACATAATGAGAGAAGGAGGGGATGGGCCCGAAGGTACTAACTAAACACGGGAGTGCCCCAGTCACTGAGCTGCTGAGGAGGATAATTTCAGGGTACCTTCTCGATTGTTAAAGTAAAACCTCTGCGTCCTGTTTTGCTTTAGGTCTTGGAAAAAATCCTGCTGGGGCCGCCTTCGCCAGTCGTACCAAATGGCCACAGTGCCGTTATTGACCACAGTCAGTTCTGAAGATGTTCTCTCCCCTTCAAGGGTTTCAAATGTCAGTCGGACACCAATTCCAATGTTTTTCTGTGGGAAGAAGAGGGTCTAAGCAGTGTCTTGGCTAGAGGTCTTGCCCTGGGGTGACTAACTCATCCCCGCTTCCTATGACTTCTCTGAAAGTCCACTGTTCACTCTGGTCCTCTGTGCATAGTCACCTTGAGTGACGTCAGACTTTCCTAATAATTGTCTCTGAGGTTATCATCAATACTAAGAACAGAAAAATTGTATACCTGGTATGCGTTTCTGCTCTTTAGTGTCTGAAGAATATTCTAGAACTGGTATTGGAGCAATGACTCAGAGGTTAATTTTCAAGCCCAAAGCCTGGATGGAGATCTGATCTCCAGAAGCCAGTAGAGTGTGACGGCCTGCCTGTAACCCCTGCACATAGGAGGTGGAGACAGCATCCCTGGAGGGAGCTGGCTAACTAGACTTGTCCAGACATTAGCTCTAGGTTCAGTAAAGACCCTACTCAGGTGAGAAGTGAAAGAGGAAGACACTCTATTCAACCTTAGGCCTACACATACATGTTCACAGGAGTGCATGTGCACTGGTATCCACACATATGCTCACACATATCTGGACAAGCCCACATATGATTGTACACATACATATTACATAGATATGCATGTTTTTTCAAGATGGGGGTGGGTGGGTTGTGTGTGTAGCCCTGGCTGTCCTGGAACGCTCTCTGTAGATCAGGCTGGCCTCGAACTCATAGAAACCCTCCTGTTTCTGCCTCCCTAGTTTTTGGGATTACTACTGCCTGGCCAATAATCTTTTGAGCCTTGTGATCTCACTTCTGCTTGAGTTAGTGCTGCTGTTACCATTTTCAGGCATGCGGAATGTGCAATCAGATAAAAACACAAATCAGAAGCTGTGGACTCCTTGTGACTATCTCGGTCACCTTGGGGCCGCACCCATGCAAGTGCGTAAGGCTGAAAAGGCAGTTTACCTTGTCCTCTGGGTTACTGCCTCTGATCCAGCAAGCTGGCTTCCCACAGAACAGCAGCGAAGGGCCAAGAATAGGCATAGGGACCATGTCGGAGAGGTTGGTCAATGAGTCTCTGTAAGAAAAGGCAGTTATTTATTTTCCTGGAGGCTGAGCAGTCACACTTCTTGGGACCGTGGACAGAGAGATTCACTCAGTCTTGTTGAGTCTCCTCAAAGTCTCCCTCTGGGGCTGTTCTCTAGGCATAGCTGTGAAAAGCTGGGGGGGGGGGACATTAAGTAGCATAGTAATGTCTGGGTAATCCTCACTAGAATGTAATTGTGGGGACGAAGAATATGACAGCAGGCAGCTGGCAGAGATGTAGGAACGGGCTAAAAGAAAGAGGGACAGCTACTGGCTAGGCTGGGATGAAGCCACCCTGATTTTGATTTCAGAGAGAAAAGTCCGCCCTCTGACACTAGTTAGGATAAGGGCAGCATGTTCTCCAACCTCTCCCCCTGGGGCTCAGACTCACAGAAATACCGTGTCTTCCGAGGAGCAATTCTGGCTCTTTTCAGGTGGTGAATGTTCTTCCACTGTGACAGATGAGAAGGGCTTCCCATGGCCCACCACCTCCAGGCCATCGATCTCCTAAGAGGAGTAGAGGGAGGGAATATGAGCTGGCAGGCAGGTGTAATCTAAGGCACCTCAGGATCGGGTATGAAGGCATTAGCAACCTGCTGGCTGAAATCCAGTTCTGCCATGATACTCCGTAGCTCCTTCCGTCGGTAGATCAGAAACAGACTCCGGTCCCAGGTGTAGCGGTACCAAGGAGCATCCTTCTGGGCTGGTAATCCTAGAGTGCAGTTAGAGGAGCCTCAGTACAGGCTGCCGTCATGCTTGCCCAAGGGTCCTGAGAACACCAATCCCAACAACGGCACTTCTGAGAAGGACATAGTTTCTGCGGGGCAGCTCCACTTCATTTTTCTGGTCCTAAACCTCCTTAGTGACTCTACATAGGAATCCCACAAGATCAGCTACCAGATGGCCAGACCTTCTGATTACAGTAACAACAGCAACTACCTTCTGTTGAGTCCTAGCCAGGGGTCAGAACCCCTGAATGCAAGTAATGTCTCCTTTAACCCTCTCACCATGCTTGTGCTATAAAATCAAGGACATTAGGAGCCAAATACCTCATAGAAATTCAGAAAGCCAGCACAGCTGGGATGTGAATCCAAGCAGCAGAGTGGCAGGCTCTAAAGTATGGCTACACTATGGAAGTATAATATAAACCCCAAATACAAGCCATTGTGTTTCCTTTCAAATGTTCCAGATGCGTGTTGGAATGGTAGAACGGCTCTAGGTGAGATTGACTTTAGCAGAGTTTATTGAACTCCATATATGAAGACTATTACTCCAATATGCACCCAACATAAAAATGCCTACTAAAGTAAAATTTTCTCCCCAAACTGGTCTATACTGTCAGCTCATTTCTATACAGACTAAGTCATGTTCCAGGGACTCAATAGGTGCATGGGGCTGGTGAAAGCTCTATGCCCAAGCTCATAGTTAACCGGCCTCCCTTGTTATTTCTATCAGTTTCACTGAAGTATGAACTAGAACCCAGGTAGACTCTGAGACTTGCTCAAAGCCAAGTGACCAGGATTTAGGCCAGAGTCATGCTGACCACCAGTATACTACCCTGTCCCCGGCACCAGTCACAAGAAGCTAATAGATTTGGACCCTTGAATTGGACATTTCTAGTTTCTGTGGAGGCACAGTTGTGTCATGTGATTTTTTTTTTCTGGAAACTGTCTTCTGAGAGGATGTTTTTGCTGAAGCAGACACGTAAGGATGCTTTGCTGAGAACAGACAGGTGGTGTTCCTCGGGGAGCAGCCTGGAGAAAGGACATGCGATGTTTTGCCAGAGCGGATGCTTGAGAGAACACGTGATGTTTGGAAATATAACCCAGCAGACAGTGGACGATGCTGTGTGGTTTGCCTTACCACTCCTTGCTGGTCATCGTTTGTCATGATTTCATAGAAACACCACTAAAGAACTTCTGGTGGTGTCCCAGTGGCTTCTTGTCCAAGAGCCTCGCGGTTTCCTCTGGCTAGAACTGTCATTGCTGATTTGTGAATGGTGTTTTTGAGTGTAGAAAGCTACCACTGCTGATTTGTGTGACTGAACTGCTGATAACCTAACAAGGCCAATTGTATTTGCTCCAAAGAACTGTTTCTAAACAGGTCCACATCCTCCTTTGCCCTGTTAACCTTTTCTTTCCATACCTCTGGTGGGTGGTGGGCTAGAAGGGAGGTTAAAGCATTCAAGTACACTTATTAAAGTAGGTTTTGAAAAATATAGGCCTACAGGTCCTGCTTCTCACCAGTCTCCACTTGGATGGAGAGGGGCTTCCTGATGTGTGTGATGGGTTCCACCAGACCACGCTGAGCTTTCCTTTTGGTCATGAGAAGACCTGTCATCTCATCACCCAGGTATTCCAGTGGACTCCAGAACCAACTGGTCGCCTTAAAGCCAAGACGAGGAAGGACAGAGCAGTGAGGTCACCCCCTTAGTACCAAAGTCAGAGACTCACTGGGGCATCCACTGGGACCCACTGGCAGAAGAGTAGGCATTCAACAATGTTTTTATTCTCAAGATGCCAGAAAGATGGGGTGAGCTGGTCCCAGCCCAGGCACTCACTGATGTACCAAAACACAGCACAGTTTTTTGGCCTTGGTTAAACTAAAGATTGGAGTCTAAGCCTTTAGGAGACAAACATGAAGACTCTTATGATACACTGATTACCAGAGACCGCCACAGGCTGAATTATTAAAGTGAGCAGTCCTGGAACATGATAAAATCCCAGAGGCTTAAAAATGGTTGGTAGTGGACAGGCTATTTTCTCCCCAACTATGTAACTGGAGACAAGCTGGCACTGCTCACCATGTGCATTCCATGTGGTTCCCCACCCCACCCCCTTGTCTTCTCTCTGTGCTTGGGAACAGTGTCCTCACTTTTCCGTCATGCTGGGTAGGAAGTGCGCGGTCAATGACCTCACGTTCCTCCTGGATCTTCCTGTAGGTCTCTCCAGTGTGCATCAACAGCTCACTTGCCGGCTTCTTCAGGTGCTCTAGAGAAGGAGAGAAGGGAGCCTGTGATCACTGCACCAAAAAAACAAAACACGCCGGCTCTGGCACTCTTCATTGGGTGGCCCACTTCTGGGTTCCTTTCACAACCCACTGAGGCCTGAAAGCCAGAAGCTTTCATGGTGCAAATGCTAGTCA
This sequence comes from Grammomys surdaster, assembly GCF_004785775.1. NCBI lineage: Eukaryota > Metazoa > Chordata > Mammalia > Rodentia > Muridae > Grammomys > Grammomys surdaster. The sequence goes on from NW_021604658.1 coordinate 10,878,364, forward strand.
GTGGGAGTCCAGGTGGGTGAGAGAGAAGACACAGAAGGGACTTTGTGCCAGATGGAGGGGACCCTGGCAAGATCCCTAGTCAGCTCAGCTCACCGCTGAGAGCTTCCTGTTGCTTCTTCCTCAAGGCAATGTGCCGTCTCCAGTTCTTTAGGAAGTTGTGCTGAAGAGGTGGGGCCCATGGAGGTCTCTTCTCCTCCTTTGGGGGCTTTGGTTTTGGCTCTTCTTTAGCTAAGATGAGGGTCATCAGGCAGGGTTTGATGTTTATCAGCTTAGCCAGCTGGAAATGACAAGGTAGAGGAGGACTTGCCGACCCAGGTCCTGGTTTCTGTCCTGCTCTAAGAACCCCTCCTCTTTGGGACCACAGGGTGGCAAGTGACGGCAAACAAATCAGGGCATGAGGAATGCTGACAGTCCCCTATGCTCAGAAAGCTCAGCATCCTTTAGGGTAGCCGTCTTCTCCACAATGGATGACTTCTTCCTGAGTATCTGAGCTGGGCCCTTACTACCCTACCTAACTGAAGTCAAGGCTCTGAGGCAGAAGAGCTATAGGGCAGGAAAAAAGGTAGCACAGGGAACTGTGGGGGACATCTCCTTCCAGCCTGTACCTCAGCAATCCAGTCTCTGGAGAAGGGGGTGGAGGAGCCGAAGCTGGAGCTCTGCTTCCTGTGGGGCCTGGTCTACCCAGAGTTTCACAAGGCAGGCTCTGAGTTCCTTCTAGTAAATCCTCACTTCAGCTAAAGCTGTCTGTTAGCAACAGGCTTCTATGACTTGCAACTGCCTACCAAAAGGTCCCTTATCATCTAGGCCCAGAGAGCAACCTAGCTCCACAACCCTATCCTGTACCCCAGCTTCACACACACACACACACACACACACACACACACACACACACTCACACCTTTGACTCTACAGAAAGTAAATGGCTTCGGCAACTTCTCTCAGCCAGGTAGCTCCATACAAACAAACCTGGGTGTTCCCCCGAGCAACTGCAATTCTTTTAAAGTCCTGGAGACTTCCCAAGATCTGGTGAGGGAGGATCTGGCCACTGCTTATGAAGCTGTCACGAGGACCTGGGGGGGTAGGGGAGGCAGAGGGAGGAAGGATGAGAGCAATGGTTTGATGGACAGGGGCCTTTCTTTCAAGACCCATCCAGGAATGCGAAGTCTACAACAGAACCCATACCGGAGTAGTCCAGAGGCTTTGTGGCGGCATCTGGATTAGCAGGATGTGCTACCAAGTGGTAGACCCTTTTGCTAGAATCTTTCGGTCTGAGCTTACGGATGATAAATTTCTGTGTGATCACAGGCTTTTCTCCAGTTTCTTCAAACTGAGGAATGTGTTGCTGAAACGAAACAAAGCTGAGGAGAATGCTACCTGGGGAGAAGATGAAGCGCGTGCGCATGCGCGCGCACACACGCGCACGCAAACACACACACACACACACATCTCTGATCTTGGTAGAATTCCTGAGGGATGACTAGTTCGCTTCCCCAGATCCATCCATACGTCTGTCCTGTCCTGGAAATGCCTGACTGACAGACCTGAGATTTAGGAGTAACCTGGAGGAGAAGAAAATGACATCTGGCATGTCCAGACAGATTAAGTAAGAGTGACTGACAGGTAAGGAGAAGAGTTACAGTTCAGCAGCCTTGTGCTCACTTCTATCCATGACATTTGAACTTACTTGCCCATCTGTAGAATGGGCATGATGGCACTTGCCCCAAGGTGTCTCACTACTTTGTGGCTCTTTTAGAACCTCAGAAATGTGAAAACCTAACTCCCCAGGAATTCCTTCAGATGCTAAAGTGAAAGAATTTATATTTGGTGGATTGTGGGAGGGGCATGGTATTAGTGACTCCTTGGGATCAGGAAGCCAATGAAGGGGTGAACCATGAACATGGCTGGGTGCTCTAAGAGAGCCTTGGCCCTTGGCCTTACCTTCTTCAAGTCTTCCTTTTTAATGGCCAAGGCAAGGATGTCATCTCCTTGTAAGACATTGCTGACAGGCTCGGGCTCTTCCTGAATGGGGGGAGTGGGCTGTTCAGGTGCCTTTGCCCGCTTCTTTTCTGGAGAGAAGCAAAGAGATATGTCCCAAGAGCTCTCTGCATATCTTAATACATAAGATAGAGAACTCAGGATGCAGCTCCGTGGTAGAGCGCTTGCCTAGCAAGCATGTGCAAGTTAGTGACACCCTGGGTGCATTTCCTAACAACCCAACAAACAATAGTGAGATCTTGGTTCGAGTGAATAAATCTATATTAAACTGCACAGTTGGGGGAGGGTCCAAGACGGCCACCTGGACAGAACAGCAGAGACTGTCACAGTGGTCCAAAGTGATGGACCTACCAACTGTTCTCTCCTACCAACTGCCCCTGGATTTCCATAGTGATTGGATGTCTATAGTCAGAGCTGACACAGAAACATGACCCATTTCCCGCTGTGGGATTCTCAAGTCAAACAACCTTACCTTGCGTTACATTGCTTCACGGTTCAGACCCTGCCTTCCACTTAACAAAAAGAGGCTGGACTAAAAGAATTGCTCCCAACTGTTATGTCGGTGTTATCTTCACAGTCTTCTTGGCATAGCCATACAAATAAAGCATCCTTATCAGTGGGTTGAACTAGGAAATTCATAAAACAAACCAAACACCCAAGACCTGGGATTGTGGTACAACTGGATGGCATGTTCCCTTACCTTCCCAATGAAGACATCAGATTTCTTTCATCTAATTTTTACTTTTGTGGGTTTTTTTGGGAGGGGCATCAAAGAAATGAGACAAAGCCTCCCACGTCTTCCTGGCTGGCCTCACAGTGCAGACTACACTCCCTTGAAATCACAGAGATCCACTTGCCTCTGAGCGTTAGACTTAAAGGTGTGCACCACCATACGCAGCTCTATTTTTTTTTCTAAAAGCAGGGTTTCTCTGTGTAGCCCAGGCTGTCCTGGGGCTTACTCTGTAGATAAGGCTGGCTTCAAACTCAGAGATTTCCCTGTTTCTGACTCTTTCTTCCAAGTGCTGGATTTAAAGTTGTGTGCTGCCACCACCACCTGGCTAATAGTGATTTTTTTTTCTGAGATAAGGTTTTCATGTAGCCCAGGCTGGCCTCAGATTCACTACATGGCCAAGGATAACCTTGATGACACTCCTAACTCTGTTTCTCAAGTGCTGAGATTACAGGTGTGTGCCACTACACACAATGGCTTGGTATTGGGCTTTTTCTTTTTAATCTTTTTTGAGACAGGGTCTCACTTTGTCATCCAGGTTAGTCTAAAACTTGTATAGAACAGGATGGCCTTGAACTCACAGAAATCCACCTGCCTCTGCCACACAGGCCAGTTTCAACCAATGCCTTAAAACCTGATTTTTGGCACTTGTTATTCTTGCAGAGGAGCAGGGTTTTGATTCCTAACACCTTTATGTCAGCTCAAAACCATTCCTAACATCGGAATTCTATGCCCTCTGCATTCACATACATAAATCTTTTTGAAAAGAAAGAAACCTTTAATACTAACACTTGGGAAGCAGAGGCAGGAGAATTACTGTTTCAGGGCAGCCTGATCTATATATTGAAATCAGGCCAACCGGGTCTTCCCAAGTGAGGTTCTGAGAAAACAGTTTCAGTTGGGCACAAAAACAGCCACAGGAGACCAAAAGGTTAGGTAGACTGAGCTTGGGACAATAGTTGGGCCCCAATCCAGACTAAATGGTGGTTGTGGGAAATTCCTTAAAGAGGTTATATACTGAGAGTGGAAGGGGAAGAGACAAGCCTCACAAAGAACCAAACTTTCCAGAGGGAACAGCATGGAAAGGCCTGGAGTCAACAGAGAAGGGAGAGCCTCTGGAACTCCAAGAATGCACTGTGAAATCACTGGAGTGGAGTGAGGTGGGAGTGGGAGGCAGAAAGGTAGAAGGAAGTAGTCATGTCATCAAGGGAGAGCTTAGTGATCCAGGCAAGAGGTTTCAGTCTATCCCTGGGGCAATATCAGGGCTGGGGGACAGCCTAGGGGTCAAGATTGAGGACAAGATTATTTAAGGGTCCACTGCAGCTGGAGATGCCAGAAGTGGCCCATGCCTTGTAGAAAAATGCAGGAAAGAGAGTTTATGCTACTTAGGCGGCAGCCATGGGCCCTTTCACCAGGACACATTCTGCCTGCCTCCAGAGAGGTGGCTCAACTCTTTCAGATGTACACTCCATTTCTCTGGTTAGTAATTTCATTTTTTCCTCCTCTGGATGAGAAGGGTTTGATGTAAACATCTATACAAAATAATCAAAGGAGAACCTAATCACAGCCGCCAGGGTGTTTCGAACAACGTGTTGGTTTTATCTAGCGCTTCTCAAAGTACTATAATCTTTAAGAGAACATGCCACTGCAACATCAAGGCAGGGGCTTTGGTGTACACAATCAAACTGTATTTTTTTTTAAAGGAAATGTCTACATTGCAGGTGTTTTTTTTTTTTTTTAAAGAAGAAGAAGAAGAATCGTTCCAAACAGAACTCTAAATCCATCTCCTCCACAGAAGCAGCGCAGGGGTATCTCTGCACAAAGCGCGCACACAGAAACACACGCAGAGCTAAGCAGTCTGACCCCATTTCTGTCTGATCTTCCGCCACACCTGGCAGCCTTGGGTTTTGATTTAGCTTTCTTTCTTCCTATTGAAGCCCAGGCTGACCTGGAATTTGCCATCCTCCTGCCTCAGCCTCTTGAGTGCTAACATTATTGGTCCCCATCCAGATAGGCATCGGTTCTGATTTTTACTTCTCTCCCCTCCTATACAAACATCAAAGCAGGTGGCAACCCAGATGAAGATCTGCTTTTAAAAATGTTTTCATGCAGGGTAGTGATGGTGCACACCTTTAATCTCTGCATTCAGGGGACAGAGCCAGACACATCTTTGTGAGATTAAAGCCAGCCTAGTCTACAGAGCAAGTTCCAGGACAGCCATGGCTATAGAAAAGAGAGAAAGAAAGAAAGAGAGAAAGAGAGAGAGAGAGAGAGAGAGAGAGAGAGAGAGAGAGGAAGAAAGAAAGAAAAGAGACAGGAAGAACGAAGGGGAAGAAAAAAGGGGAGGGAGAGAAGGGAGGGAGGGAGACAAAGAGGAGAGAGGGAGAGGAGAGAGGAGAGGGGAGACAGGAGAGAGAAGGGAGGAGGGAAGAGGGAGGAGGGAGGAGAGAGGAGGAGAGAGGAGAGAGGAGGAGAGAGGAGGAGAGAGGAGAGAGGAGAGAGGAGAGAGGAGAGAGGAGAGAGGAGAGAGGAGAGAGGAGAGAGGAGAGAATGTTTATGCTTTCCAGGACATTTGTTTCTTCTGCCCATCACCTTGGTTGGCCTACATCTTCCCTAGGGACTAAACAGCTCCAGATGTGCTTTCCACTGATGGGTATAGAATTACTGGAAGATGCATGTAAACACGAACATTCAACACTGCTGAAGATTCCTGGGGCCAAAGTTCCCACCACGCTCAGGGAGCAACACAGACCCTGATTGGTTGAGACTGAAGGAACCCTCGATAGCTCTGGACTCCAGTTTGAACTACCTTTAGCACATCAACATAAACGTTGTCACTCTGCTCAGTTGAGGGACAGTATGTGTTTGATTAAATATTTATTAAACACATGCGTTTTAAAGTGAGGTCCATCCTTGAGACTATCCACCAAGTTCCTTTTGTTGTTTTGCTTTCTTTTCAGACAAGGCCTCTTTCCAGCCCAGGCTGCCCTTGAACTCAGTATCTAGACCAGGCTTGCCTCATACTCATGGTAAGTCTCCTGCCTTGGCTTTCTCAGTTTTTCAGTTCTCTGGTTTTTCAAGTGTGAGTTACTAATGTTCAGCTCACTAAGCACCTTCTACGATGTTGAAGAAGACAGAGGAGATAGCGCAAAGGGTCACAATATGGGATCACAAACACAGAGTGGTAATGTTAATGGCATCTGAAAATCACACACAATAGGTCAGATTGGATGTTCAAAGCACAACCATGCCAGTCAACAGAGCTGGAAGACCCTAAAGAGAGTTCTCAGGATAGCTGCAGTGACAGCTTCCCAGCCTGGAGGAGTTGGAAGGAGACAAGTGCCTTGCAGAGGTGGACCTGCAAACAGGGATGTTACAGGTAAGGCCGTAGCGTGAGCAAGGCTGTAGCGTGAGCAAGGCTGTAGCGTGAGCAAGGGTGAATGCGGCAGGTGTGTAGCTTGATGACCTGGGAAAGCTTGCTGGGGAGTGAGGAGCTGGGCTGCTGATCCAGATGAGGGAAAACAGAGCATGGTGACTTTGAGATTTTATCCCAAAACAGAACTACAATAACAAAAAAAAAGTGTGTATACACATATATATGTGTATGTTTTTAATGTATATATATATATATGTATGTATATCATTAAGTTTATGTGAGGGATAATTCACTGAGTACCATTTTTTTGTGTATGTATATATACATATATATAAAATGTATGCATATATACATATATATACAAAAATATATACATACAAAAAATGTTTCATTTTCAAATAAAAAATATACATATATATACAAAAAAGTTTCATTTTCAAATAAAAAATATATATTTAGATAAGTATATAGATATATAGATATAGACATAGATATATTTGTTAAGTTTATGCCAAAGATGATAATTCACAAAGCACCATATATATGTATAATCTTCAAAGTGGATATGAAATGAAGTCCAGATCAGGCATCTGACCCCTAGTTCAGGAGAGTGGAGTGTTCACAGTGGCATTTCAGGATGACCTATCCAGTGACTGAGATAGACTGGAGGCAGACCAGGCAGGAAGGGCCAGTCCTCAGGCCGAGGGCAGTTCTGGGTGTCCTGGAGGACCACACAGGATAAAGGAGGGCCACACTGAACCTGAGGCCCATGTGCTTTGTTCTGGAAACCCAAACTGAGCTGGGCTGTTGGTGAACCACAGAGCTGGCATTTCTGTCCTGACAGCTGAGGGGTCAGACACAGCCCCTTTGAACGGGACAGTCAGGCAATACTAGTGTTACGGCTAAGGCAGGAAGTGTTGTTAAGGAGGTCAGGAAGAGGGAGCCAGGACAGGGCAGAGATGGGGTCTGATTTTTTTTTTTTTTTACTTCTTACACAAATGTCATTCTTCCTCAGTGTTGCTGAAAGTCTTTGGGAAATTGACTTCAGGATTGAGAATGGGGAACCAAGGCAGGAAGAGCAGAGCTCTCCTCAGAGTCTTAGAGTACAGGGGGCATCTGATGTTACCGGTTGCTTAGCAACAAGGCCAAAGAGCATCACAGGACTCAGTGGGGGAGCTCAGGCCTCTTAAACAGGTTTCTAGACATGTTTGCTTGCCTTTATAAAGCCCACAAATCAGAGACTCAGAGACACACAGCACAAGGCTACAAGGTCATGCTTGTGGACTGGACACGTGACATTGGGGAGTCGGGTACACTACACTGGAAGTTTCTAAAAAGTTCAAGGAAACTTGCACGTTAAACATTTTAATTTTTTTCCTCCTCACTCTGGTGTACGCTCTTAACTCAAAGCCTACTTAACAAACAGAATCCTTGCCTTATTAAAAACAAACACTCGGCGAAAAATCCTTCCTTGATCTGTTTACAGCAGAAAGTTCAAATCTGATTAAGATTGCCCTGAAAGTAGGAGAGCCCGAGGCAGTGGCCAGGAGAGCCCTTGGCTGCCCTTGGGAAAGGGAACCAACTTTTTTTTTCTCTCTCTCTCTCCTTCTCTCTTAACTATTAAAAGTATGTCATGAAACAGCACCAGCTTTTTATACTATGAAGAGACATAAAAGAAAGCTAAATTCAAAAAAAAAAAAAACCCCACTAGAGTCTTGTTAGTTCTCTGGTTCTCCCAGGGGATTCTACTGTTTCTAGGCCTGCCCTCTCTTCACAGTGTACTGCACCAGGCCTAGGAGGCTGGGTCCCCTCAGGCCCTTCAAGGTGACACACCAAGACTTTCTGACTTTGCATGGGAAGCCCTTTCATGGTCTGGTCCCTGCCCACCTGCACTGAATTCTCTGGATCCTAGGTTCATTGATCCATGAATTCACACTGCTCTCTGAGGCCAGAGAAGCAAGCCCTTCTTTTTTTTACATTTATCTTTTTCTTTAATGCCATCTACTTCAGAAAACCCCTCTAAGCCTACCAACCAAGGCCTAATTCAGAAGCTCTGAGCACCCATGACTTCCATAGATGTCCATATTTGTTTTTCTAAGTTTTTTGGTATTCCTCTGGGTCTTGGTTGTGTTTCTTGAGGGTTGGAATCACAATACTGATACCTTTGTGTCTACCAGTGTCCACACATGACAGACCTCCGTAAATAAAACCAGAGCAAGGGGGATCTCAGTACCAGAATACTTGCTTAGCATACACAGGGCCCCTGGGTTCCAATCCCAGCAGGAAATTTTCAATAAAGGGAATGGTTGCCAATGGAAACAATCACGGTGGTAGTCCATGTTAAACTGGATATCTGTCACGAGGCTAGAAAGGCCAAGTGGAAAGAAATAAATAGCACTCTGAAACCAACGGTTTTAAGAGTTTTTGGTGTTATTTTTACTTGTGGATTTTCCCTCGGCACGACTCTTAGGTGACCCCTGCTTCAATTCCCAAGAACCTCATCAGGTGCTCCCTGGTTCTTGGGCATCTTATCCAGAAGTCTGCCACCTGCACCACCCTAATATAGGATTTGAGTTAGAGGTCTCTTACTCCTCCTGTCCAAGGCTGTCCCCTGCCACTGACCCCGGAAGCTCCTCTGTTAGTCCCTCACTTGCCATATTACTACCACCAAATACCAGGGCACTGTGCCTCCCTTCTGAGATTGCTGCCCGTGTTTTGTACTCCAAGGCTCCAGTGGCCCTCCCTGGCATCTGTAGTGTCCTAATCCCAGCCCAAGCATCCCTGTAGCGTTTTTTTTTTTTTTCCTGAGCACCCAAGGCCTCCAGGGCCAACCTTTGACGCTCTCTGCGACCTCCACGAACTTGCTGGTTGGCATTTTGATACGGGATTCCTTCTTGAGGGCCTTCATGGTGACACCCCGGGTTATCAGCTTGGCCCTGCGCTCCCCGCCCCAAGATGACTGCCTCAAGATGACTGCGCGGCGGCGGCGCGGCAGCCCCCCCCCGGCACCCCCCCTCCCCGCGATCCCGCCCGCAAGCGGCCGCCGTAGCGTCCATAGCAACCAGCGCCCCGCGCCGTGGCGCGCACCCACCAAGCAACTTGGGCGGGGACTGCCTGTCATTAGCCTTCTTCATAAGGACGCGCCCCCGCACCGCAAGCGGCTCCTCAGGCTTGTGCGCAGACCCCAAGAATGCCCGGCCAGACTCTTGACGTCACAGGAGGGTTAGAGAGCTCCAAGGCGTCATCAGCTGGGCCTGACAAAGGGTAACCTAGGAGCTGGCCAAGGATGAGTGGCTGGAATGGGGACAGTAGCAACCTCAGCGGCCGGGTAGCATCTCTCACCCAGACTCCCCAAATGTTTCTGTCCCGGGTCACAGCTTGCTGACCAGCCTTCAGGTTTCCAGCACCCTCATCTCACACCAGGCTGACCATGCCTTTACCACTTCTCCTAGTTTAAGTGCCCTAGACTCCGCCTCCACGGGCCTGCCATCTGCCCTGCCCACTAATCAGCCATTGGGGCTTCACTTCCTAGGCCAGCCAGACTTTTCCCATATTTGGGGTCTTTGCATAGACATGCTGCCTTTGGTTCTCCAGTAAAGATGTACTTTCCTGTTATGTCAAATGTCTGTTTCCACTTCATTCATTCATTCATTCATTCATTCATTCATTCATTCATTTTAACCCAGAGTTCTAAAGCATTCAGGAATTATCAGGTTTGTTTCTGAGGTTAGACCTCTCTCCAGGGCTCAGCCAGGACTACTACAAACTCCTCTAGACCTTGCTCCCCACGACGGACACATGCTCCAAGGGCAGTCTCCCTTCTCGGACATAAGCAGTAGCAGCTTGCCTTCACCCTCACAGCATCTCCAGTTCAGTTCACTTCACTTCAGGGGCACTTAGTGGGCATTTAGGGGACACCAGGGAGATGCTCTGTCACCTGTGCCTTCCAGGGAGCAGGTTATAACAATGAGGTATAGGGGTTAGGTAATATGTGTTGGTGGATTTACTGTTTCTGTGGAAAATGTGGGGTTTATGAATGAAAGACTGAGTAATAAGAGAAGGAAAGAGCTTCTAGCAACAAAATGGCAGACTCACTGGTGACCTATATGACAACCTGCCTGAGAAAGTCTCATGGTTTTTGTTTTTCCCTTTTCCTTTTTAAAGACATGATTTCTTTTAACCGTTGTTATCCTCAAACTTTACTGCCACAGCTGAGGCTGGGGTTAATCCAGAGCCTTCTATCTCTAACTCCCAAATGCTGAGTCTACAGATGTACCACATCTCCAAGCTTGGGTAAAGGATGGTTTTTGTTTTCCAACACTGGAAATTGAACTCAGGGCCTTGCACACACTAGGCAAGTGTTCTGTCACTGAGCTATTCCCCAGCCAGCCCCATGTGGTTTTTCAGTGGAAGGTCTGTAGGTACCAGGCAGGTAGTCATTTCAATTGTGCAATGTTTTAAAACAACCCTTCTGGAATGTGGTGGGTTCTATATCTTATCTCATGCTCAGGGAGGTGAGAGCTGTAGACTAGTGTGTATCTAAAGAAGACAGAGCCTCCCTCACTTGGGAGGTAAACAAAAGAGGAACAGAAGAAGTTCACTGTGTATCCTCCGCTACACAGTGGATTTTAGACTCGCCTGGGCTATATAAAATCATGTCAAGAAAAAAGGGGGGGGCAAAAGAGGAAAAGAAAGAAAAGGAGGCAAAAACAACCAAAGTGTCTGTGTTGGTTAAAGTGACTGGCATACGGAAGTTGCTGTGATCAGCATTTCTGACAAACACTCTACCATGTGTGTCTTTTTCTCATAACTTGCGACTAGGGAGTGCTCTAGAAGGGAGGATTTGTGCATTCCTAACTATCTTTACTGTGCATTAATCTGTAAGAAACAGAGTGGACAGGAATCAACAGAAGTTTCAGAGAATGGGTCTCAGTGTTGGGGGGCTCATGCATTTTCAGTAAAGCAAGTGAAGAATAAAAGGGGAGGGTATCAAAGCATCACATTGTATCCTATAAACATACGCAGTCATTACTTGTCAGTTAAAAACAAACGTTAGTAGGACTGCCCATGTATGTCTGGAATGACCCTGGCAAGCAAGAGGCAAAAGAGTATTGAGTTCAAGGCTACCCTAGGCTATATAGTGAGTTCCAGGGCAGCCTAGGTAACATAGTGTGACCCTATCTATCTCAAAAAGAATAACTTTTAAAAAATATATGAACGTGTCAGCTAAGAGCACCTCAAAGCTCTCACAGATCTAACAGTCTAGGCCAACCCAGGATGTCCTCTGGATAAGGAATACTCCTCAGACGCAGCCAGTGGAGTATCTTCCTTCCAAGTGAATGGCAAGCTCTTTCTTAAAGGAAGATGGGACCATTCACTCCCAAGGAATACAACATTACTTCAGGAGCTCTATACAAAATGGGGAAAGGTGAGAAATGCCTTCCTCCTGCTCTCAAGATGCTTGAGAGTCCACAAGAGAAAGACAAACATTCTTGTAACTGCAATCTTCACCTAGTTTCCAGAGGCCCTTTAAGTTTGTGGCATTACACAGCTTGTGGGTAGCCGAGCTGGGACACTTTAGTAGGATCAAAGGACAAGGGAAGGCAGGGTGCATGATCAGGCAGGTAGGCAGCCAGGCTGGCTCCGCCACCAGGGCAAGTGACATCCCTCTGCTACAGGTCTCCCTGCCTCTGTGCCTCAGGAAAGTTTTGGACCAGACCAAGGCTTCTTAAGTTTTTGAGAATCTGGTCAAAGTTAAAACTCTTTCCGTTGGAAATATGCAATTGATTTTCTTTAATGTGACTGAATAGGAGTGACGATACAATTTGCCATTTTAACTTATATGGCTTGGTGGCATTTAGTGACCATCACTACATCTGGCTTTAAAATATTTTTACTCCCCAGAAGAAAGCAAGTACACACTACCCATTTTCTTCTCTTCTGGGCCCTAGTAACTACAGACTGACCATATAGTTGACCTTTTCTGGATATCGTGTGTAAACCACAGGCTCTTTGGTTTTGTTTTGATGGTTCCTTCATTTTAATGTCTGAACAATGTTCTATCAGAGACCACATTTTATTATGCATTTATCTGCATATTTATTTATTTAGATTAAACAGCTTTTAACTTTACTAGGTTTATTCTGAACTTGCTTTGTAAGTTATCTTTTTTTGTTTTGCTTTTTTTAAAATTCTTCTCTCATACCACACATCCCAACTGTATAGCTTTCCTTCCATTCCTCCCAGTCGCCTCTGCCTCCCCTTTCCACCAGATCAACTTCTCCCCTCTCTCTCCTCCCCAGAAAGATCAGGCCTCCCAGGAACATCAACCAAACATGGCACAACAATATACAATAATACCAGACACAAACCCTCACATCAAGGTTAGGTGAGGCAACCCAGTAAGAGGAAAGGGGTCCCAAGAGCAAGCAAAAGACTCAGAGACACTCCCACTATCAAGAGCCCCCCCCCCAAAAAAAAACCCAAGCCAATGAACACAAGACACATGCAGAGGACCTGGCAAAGACCCACGTAGCCTCCAAGACTGCTGCTCCATTTTTTTTGAGGCCCCACAAGCCCTGCTTAGATGATTCTGAGGGCCATGCTCTCCCGGTGTCATCAACTCCCACAGTTCCTCCTCTCCCTCTTTCCCAGGGGTTCCCTGAGCTCTGAGGGGAGAGGCCTGATGGAGATCTTCTACCAGGCTCTCTCTCCACTTAAGGTTAGCCTGGGTGTCTCTGCCCTCACTCTTGTCAGCTTCCAGAGGAATCCGCTCTGCCGACAGATGAGGCTAAGTACCTATCCAGGAGTGTAGCAGAACAGCCCTGGGAATCATTTGTTGTCGTCGTCATCGTTGTTGTTTTAATTCATTCATCTGCACATTAATTTTTAATATTTGGTTTGGTTTGGTTTTTTCAAGACAGGGTTTCACTGTGTAGCCCTGGTTGTCCTAAAACTCTGTAGACCAGGCTGGCCTCGAACTCAGAAATCCTCCTGCCTCTGCCTCCTGAGTGCTGGGATTAAAGGTGTGCACCCTATCCAGCTTTGTTTTTAACATTTTATCCTGTTTGTTTATTTATTTATCCATATAGTTTTTCAAGATATGGTTTCTCTGTGTAGTCCTGGCTGTTCTGGAACTCTCTATGTAGATCAGGCTCAAACTCAGAGACCCTGCTGCGAAGCCTCCTGTGTGCTGGGATTAAAGCAATGTGTCAACACCACCCAATTGATTTATTTCTTGTGTGAATGTATGTGTGTGGGCGAGAGTACCACATCAAATGTGTAGAGGTTCAGAGGACAACTCACAGGAGTCAGTGCTCTGCTTCCACCATGTGGGACCCAGGGACCAAACTCAGGGCATCAGGCACTGTGACAATGGCTTTCACCCCTTGCAGCCATCCCATAGGCCCTGTGTTTTATTTTGCACATTATTTCCCATTCGACCACAGGGATTCCCTGAAACTCATTCACATACTCTTGGGTGGGGGTAGGACAAGGTCACTGTGCCTTGGAGCTAGAACCTGGTGTCCTAAAAGCAGATTGTGCATGCTGGGACGTGTGGCAGACATGACCAAGTGCATCTTGGGAACTGCAGGAGGAGAGCAACTGAGGCTTAGAGGACACAGAGTTTGAGGTGGGCCACCCAGGTAAGAGTATAGTAGACAGGACTGGTGACACGCACTCCAGACAAGGACACAACAGGTACCAGAAGGAGGAGGTGAGGAAGTGTCAGTTAAAGGCATAGCTGTATCATGTAGCCAGTGAGATCCCTCCAGCCCAGGGAAGAGCAGCTGGTGGTTGGGTTGTGATGTAAGGGCCTGCTTCATGGCCCTATTTGCTTTTACTCAGCAAAGCATAAAGTATCTTGTCAGCTACTCTTTCCAAAGGTTAAACATCCTCCCTGGATAAAAGCCTACCCAACTGTATCATTAATTTCTCAGGGGACAGTCACCTCCCAAAGCTGGAGACAGGGTCACTTGACCTCAGGCCTTTCACAGATGGCTCACTCTCTGGCTCCCCACTTCTTTTGCACCTCTAAAGATATTTGCCCCACTCCCTGGTTATGCCTCCTTACAACTGGCCGCCTACACACAAAGCCAATGTGTTCTCCACAGCTGCCCTCACATCTGGTTGCCACCCTTATTAAAGTTGACATCAGGCCACTGTCTCCTTACAGTACTCTTGCTTAGCTGACACTCAGGGGGACCTTACATTATTCTCAGCCCTGAAGACAGCTGGACACCATTTCCAGAGTGGACTCACTCTGCCATCAGAGGTGACACACAGACCACTTCTCCTAGCCTCAAACTCCCCCCCTCCTTTTTTTCAATTCCTTGAGTCAGATCTTACTATGTGGCTCCAGGATGGTTCTGAACTTCCCTTGTAGCCCAGGCTGGCCTCAGACCACACTGTCTCTGGCTTAGCTTCTTCAGGACTAGGATTGCAGATGAGTGCCACCATGCCAGGATTCCTCTTCCATACTTGAGCAGGAAGGATCTAACAAATCCTTCTCAGGGGCCACCGAGGCTTCCAGACACTTCTGCCCCAACCTGGGCTGTCATCTTTAGGACAGGACATTGCCTACCACAAGGTTGCTGTCACCTTCTGTCCTGCCCTCACAGTGCAGTTCTGATCTCTTATTGCATGGGTTCCATCTTTTTCCGTGAGGAGGATGTGCCAGGGAACAGGGTCTTGCTTTCCGATCGAGTGTTCTTGGAATGGGATGACACACAAAGGCCATCGTGGTGGGTGGGGTGGGGGAGAGGGGCTCAGAGAAGCATCAGCATCCTCTGTGGCAGCTGCCCCCTCCAAACCCCAGCATCTGTGGGGCTGGGAGAACTCTCCTCCTGAGCGTCAGCGCTCAAGGCAAAACCATAAACCACACTGGAGTGGTTATGAGAGATTCTTACTAAGACGTTTCTAAGAACAAGAATCCTCCAGGCAAACAGAGCTTCAGATTCAGCCGCTGTGGAGGACATGCTCCAGACAGATGGACACCAAGTTCTGGGGCTCTGTGCCAAGGGTATTCACAAAAAAACCCAACCAAACCAAACCAAAAAAAACAAAAAACAAAAAACAAAAAACAACAAAAAACCAGCCTCTCTGCCCAATAGCAGGGTTCTAGTCACAGGTCTGTCTGCTGAGGACACATCCAGGCCATGGGAGTAGGCTCATCTTGGGGAGTTCTATCCTCCAGGTTATCAGGTACCCAAGGAGACACCTAGATGCACCAGGACCACGTTGTTCTGGAAGCGAAGGCCTGGGTACCATGGAGAAGGAACTGAATGAAACCCTCCGAAATCCTTCTAGGTTAGAGTCTTTGCCTAGCATGCACTAGGTTCTAAGTTCTAACTCCAATCATGAAAGGAAAAAGAAAGAGGCATCATTAATTTGGGGGCTGAGGATGAGGCTCAGTTGGTGGGATGCTTGCTCAGCATGCATCCTGGCTTCACTCCTGACACCTCAAAACTGGTGTTCATTCTCAGCGTCGTCAGTCTCTGCTACACAGTGAGTTTGAGACTAACCTGGACTACATGAAACCCTGTCTGTCTCAAATGTGAATAAATTACAGAAACTTGAGATGGCTCAGTGGGTAAAAAGACATGCTGCCAAGCCCAAGTATCTGAGCTTATTCCCAGGAATCCACATTGTGAAAGGAGAGACCGGCTACTGCAGACTGCCCTCTGGTCTCCTGATGTGTACACACACACACACACACACACACACACACACTAAATAAATAAATAAATGTATAAAATGTATTTTTCAGAAATAAAATAAATTAGCCAAGCATGGAGCCATACACCTTTTAATTCCAGTACTTGGAAGGTAGAGACAGGTGAATCTCTGTGAGTTCCAGGCCAGTCTGACCTACGTCGTGAGACCCTGTTTCAAAATAAATAAGTAAATATTTTTTTAAAGAACAAAATAATAAAAGCTCCGGACCTGAGTCTCTTCGTGCCTGAGCGACCTGGCTCAGTGCCTCTCCTGAGTGCTGCACTCTCTTACAGTGTGGGCTCAGTACTTACTACATCGACTTTCCAGGATCAATTCAAGGAGAAAAAAAAGTGTCATACAGAAGGATTCTAAACCCTGTACAGATGAAAGGGATTACAGTTAAGGCCCAGAACACTCAAATCCACTAGATAGCTTCTCTTTTAAGCAGCTTGGTAGACTTCCCAGAGATGTGCCCGTTATAATTGGAGGAAGCTGTGAAATGTGTTTCCTTATATGGCAAAGGGGACTTGTCGGATGTGATTAAGAATCTTGAGATCTGAAGATTATCTCAGATTATCCATTGACCCCTTTAATCAGAGACTCACTAAAGAGGGAGGGAGAAGAGCCAGGGTCAGAGAGGCGCTGTGGTGGAACCAGCACACTGTGGCAGCCCAGAGCCAGGAAAAGCCACAGATTGAAGTTGAAACAGGCCAGAACAGATTCTTCCTAGAGCCCCTAGAACACAAAGGACCACAACTTTGTGACAACTTGAGTTAACCACTCCAGACCTCTGACCTCTGGATGTTAGATGAGGCATCTTTGTTATGGCAGTAACAAGAACTATCACAAGAAGCCAGGCACGGTGCTGCAGGCCTGTGATCTCTGAATTCGGAAGGTATCGCTGGAAGAATCGGGATTTCATGGTCATTCTTAACTATATAACCAGCTCAAGGCCAGCTTGGGCCACATGGCCCCCTGTCTCAAAATAAAGAAGATAAATACTCTTAGGCCTGGAGAGACGGCTTAGCATTTAAGAGCACATTCTGGTATTGCAGAGGACCTGGTGCCTAGCATGCACATGGCAGCTCACAACAGGCTGAAGCTTCACTTCCAGGGGATCTGCGTTCCTTTTCTGGCTTCTGCTGGCTCCTGCACACACATAGCACACCAACTCATGCAGGCTCACACATGTACACAAAAATCTAAAGTAAATAAATCTTTAAAAAATAATAATAATAAGGAGCCTGAGCGATGGCTCAGCAGTTGAAAGCACTGGCTGCTCTTCCAGAGGACCCAGCACCCAAATAGCAGCTCACATCATCTTTAACTTCAGTTCCAGGGAATCTGACAGCATCTTCTAGCTTCCAAGGGCACCAGGCACACGTGGAGCATAGACATATATACAGGCAAAACACCCGTACACAAAAAACATATACATAAAAAGTTTAAAAAAATAAAAAATAATATCTCAGGGCCACATCCTGTTAGAATGATGTTTTGTTTTTATATAACATAGAACTCGTCATTTTAAAGTGTATAGTTCAGTGTTTTTTAGTTTATTCACAAGGCTGCACAATCCTCATTGCTATTCAATTCTAGAACATTCCCATGACCTTAGAAGAAACCTTATACCTGTTAGTCATTCCCTAGTCCCGCCTCCATCCTACTACCCACAAACCTCCAATCTTTTTGTCTTTGCAAATATGTCTATTCTCAACATTTCATGTATATGAAATCATACAATATGTAACCTTTATGTCTTTATAATGGGCTCAAGGTCTTTCCACAAAGTATGTATCTTGTGTATCTTTTTAAAAATTGCATTTAGGCTGGGCAGTGGTGGCGTATGCCTTTAATCCCAGCACTTGGGAGGCAGAGGCAGGTAGATTTCTGAGTTGGAGGCCAGCCTGGTCTACAGAGTGAGTTCCAGGACAGCCAAGGCTACACGGAAAAACTTTGTCTCAAAAAACCCCAAAACAAAACAAAACAAAAAATTGCATTGTGTGTGTGTGTGTGTGTGTTTATACATTCCACAGCCACATGAAGAGGTCAGAGGACAACTTGCAGGAGTTACTTTTCTACCAGGGCTTGAGCTCAGGTTGTCAGGCTTGGTGGCAAGTGCTTCTCCTGACTGACCCATCTCAATGCACCTCCTTTAAAATCTCCTTTTAATGTCAAATGACATTCCACTGTATGAGTACACTACATTTTATTATCTATCCATTCATCTGTGGATGGACATGCCTACTACTCCACTACTGCTGTCAACTTTGTACACAAGCCGTTGTGTGATCATATGTTTGCATCCTCTTGGGTATACAAACCTAAATAAAATTGCTAGTTTGTATGGTAACTATAAGTTTAACTTCATTCATTCATTCATTCATTCATTCATTCATTCATTCTGAGCTAAGTTCTCAAAAGTAGCATAGACTGGCCTTGAACTCCTTATGTGGCTACGAATGACCTTGAACATGAATGCTCCTCCTGTCTGCACCTCCCCAGAGTTTGGATTACAGGTGCTTGGATTTGAACCCAGGGCTCCAAGCATAACAGGTATGTACTCTGTGGACTGAGCCACATCCCCAGCCCTATGCTTAACTCTCCAAGGAACTGCAAGACTGCTCCCCACAGCCGCCACTCTGCTGTGCCTTCTCCAGCAGGGGTGTGTGTCAAGTCTGGTTTCCCTATGTCCCCTTAAGCATTTATTTTCTGTTTCCATATGTGGTTGTGTTCTAAGACTAAGCTGTAGCCTCAGCCCTTGCTTTTTGCTTTTGATTTCAAGACAAAGTTTCTCTGTGTTGCCTTGGCTGTCCCAGTATTCTCCATGTAGTCCAGGCTGCCTCAAACTCCTACCTGTCTTGGCCACTTACCTTTTTGTTTGTTTGTTTGTTTGTTTGTTTGTTTGTTTGAACTTATGTTTTGGAGTGGGGTGTGTACATGTGAGTGCAGGTGCCTGTAGAAGTCAGGAGATTGTGTCAGATTTCCCTGAAGCTGGAATTATAAGCAGCTATGAGTTACCTGATATGGGTGCTGGGAACGGAACTCAGACCCTCTGGAAGAGCAGCATGTACTCTTAACATCTGAGCCATCTCTCTGGTCCCTACTGTTTATTATTATTAATTGGAAGGAGGCTGGAAGAAGGGGAGTTTCCATGGTGATTCCTTAATGACCAAAAGCTGAGACCATGCCTACCTTTAAGCTCTCTTCAGTGCTGCCAAGCCTCAGGATTCTGACTTCTCCCTGGGGTCTTAATTACAAGAAAGTTCAGCAAAGCACTTGAGGCCTGTGCAAGTTGGTCAGGTTCGAGGGCAGCCCCGGGCTGAGTTAGAATGATCTGAAGTCTCTAGAAGGGAACCACATAAGAGAATCCAGAGATTCGGGTAAAGGAAAGGTGTGTTCTAGGGCACCTTAGGTAACAGGGGTCTGGGAAGCAGATGGGGTTGGTCTCTGCCTAGATAGATCTGCCACCCGAGAAATCAGGCCATTCCTGTCAGACCTGTTGGGGGAAGGGAAGGAACACGCATATGAGGAGTCACACAGGCGGGTGCGCGGGTGCCTGAGGCCTGGAGGCTGCAGGTCACCTGGTGGCACACGCCCTCTCGGCTCCCCAGGAGACAACAAGTTCTCCACTGAGCCAGGAAGAAAAATTTTCCAGGAGCCCTGGGCTCCCTGGTGACAGGGAAACGTGTGTTGTCAGATCCGTGTGTTGTCAGACACCAGGAATTCCAGCAGTAGGGCTGCATTCCCTTGGGCTAGCATGCTCAGTGTACAGTGAATAAGTTATTAACATGCCGCCCCCAAATCTATTCCTCTGGCATTTTGAGGCCTTTGAAAAACAGCAAACACAAGAAGAGCATTTGACCTTCCTTGTTCTTACAAGTAGCCGGTGAAGGATTAGGGGCGATAGCTCAGTGGTAGAATGTTTGTCTAGCTAGCGTGTGTGAGTCCTGAGGCTCAGTCTCGGCATGTGTGAGCCTGTGTGAGCCAGGCATAGAGACATACACCTGCAATCCTAGCACTCTAAAGACTGAGGCAGGGGGATTGATCAACCAAGGCCACTCAAGGCTATATAATGAGACCTTGTCTTTAACGGAAAATCTCATTTGAAAAAATGTCCCCTTTGTCCCAGAAGGGCAGTGACATTCTCACGGCCTAAGATGGGACTGTGAGGCCTAAGGAAACCTGTAGAAACCTCCCCCAGCTCGCCATTACCGAACCCCACCTAGCTCAACCTTTACCCTATGACATTTTCATAGTTCACTACTTCCGTCCAATTCAATGCTGTGTCTTCGGGCTTTCAGGCCCTTACACAATCTCCTGTGCTGCACTCAGCTGGCATTACTTTGCATGCCTTCTCCTAATAATCCGCCATATGTCCCTTTAATTCTCAGCCCCAGCCCACAAACCTCAGGACAGCGGAGGTAAACCCTTTATTCCCCTACAGCTGTAATGACAATGGAAACACTGCCGGTGATGTCCTCCGCACGTGAGCCGTGCCCACTGACACAAGGAACAGCTCTGGGTTCTTTGTACCCACGCATCCATCATTGTCATCCTTACAACAGCTTTGTAGGAAGGCCCTACCCCTGCTCTCAGCAGTGAGCGCATCCAGACTCAAGGGATGACTCTCTTCACTGAGAGGATGCAGCTGCTAAGTAACTGGCCTCCTCCTGGGAGTATGGCTGTGGCTGTCACCAGGATTGCCAAGGAGGCAGTGATCTGGAGTGCTTCTCCAATCGAAGTAGGGGCTCTAACCAAGAAGAGACAGGGCTTTGAGCTCCTGGAGCCCAGCAGTCACTACTGACTACTCCTAGCCTGATTCTGGGAGCCACTAAAGATCTTGGCTCCCTGTGACTCTAAAACAGGTCTGAGCAGGAGCTTTCAGGAATGGGATGGGTTGGGGAGTCTTGCGGTCTGATGGAACAGTCAGGAAAGTGCATCCTATGGTGCCCCAATGTATAGGCAAATTGGAGGACCTGGGGCTGGTCCAATTCCTTCACCAGCTAGGAACCCTTAACTCAGAGAGTGCAGACAGAGACAGGTATTCAGACCCAAGGGGAACCTCCCCATCAACAGTAGCCTTTCCTGGGAGGACAGAGCCAGCTTATATACTGCCATACCTCGGGAGCTGGAACGGACACATGAGCCTGAGACGAGCAGAAAAAAAGTCACAGGGAAACAACAGATGGACTCAGCTATATAAATATAGTTGAAATTTCTAGAAAATTCCCTTCCAAAAAAGTAAAAATGCATGAGGGATAAAAGGGTGGCATGGAGACAAGCAGGACTATAAATTCCAGCTCATGGGAGGCAGAAGCGGGAGGATTTTGAGTTTAATGTCAGCCTAGACAACACCGTGAGGCTCTGCCTCCAAACAAATAAACAAAACAATATTGGTAGCATATTGGAAGCGCTATTCCCAACGAGTAAGGCAGAGCTAGTATAACTGCAATTATCTATCCGCCTGGCATTGTCTGCCCAGCTAGATATCCTATGCAACTTCATCAAGAAAGCACTGCTTAGGGCCGAGGGTGGAGCTGAATAGCTGTTGTACTTGTCTAGCATATACAAAGCCTTGGGGTTCAGGCGATCTTCAGCACCACACAAATCCAGGCATGGCGGCCACACCTATAATCCCAGCACTGGGGAGGTGGAAACAGAAGACTTGGAAATCCAAGACCATCCTCAGAAACACAGCTTGTTGGATGCAGCACCGAGTTACATGAGAACCTGTCTCAAAACCAACAACCCCAAATAGTCCAAGCCCAGTAGCAGTTGCAAAGGCCCGGTTCTTCTGTAGTTCTCTTTGTCTTTCTTTCACTTGAAGAAACACAGCCACTCGTGTGGCTGTCTCTGATGTGTTATCCATGTGTTCAGTGACATGGATGAGGGACAAGCCATCAGCACCAGAGGAGAGTAAAGAAACATAAGAAAGCAGTGTTCTGCTGGAGTCGGAACAAGAGCTTTGTCATGGAGGATGGTCCGGAGACCCTAACAGATGACACAGGGTGGGCTGTGGATAACCCTCACAACACCTTTGTCAAGATGCAGCCAGACCAGTATGCCACCCTGCTCTCCGTGACGCAACCTTCAAGATCAAGGGCAAGGAAGAGGACTTGGTGTTCACTTTTGGACCCCCTGAGAGTGTACTCCTAAAGACCAAAATGATCTCCACAGCTCTGAGGACACCGTCAAAAAGGAACTGACGGGGAGGCTTCAGAGGTGGCCCAGCGGTTAAGAGCAAGCACTGTTCTTGCTGAGGACCCAAATTCGGTTCCCAGCACTCATGTCAAGTGGCTCGCAACTACCTGTAACTCCAGTTCCAGGGGATCCAAAGCCTCTTTCCTCCAAGGGCATCTGCACTCAGGAGCACACACTCACACACACATACACAATTGAAAAGAAATATAAAGAAAAAGGAAGAAGAGGAGGAGGGAGGAGGAGGAATAGGAGGGAGAAGAGGAGGAATCGGAGGGAGAGGAGGAGGAGAAGGAGGGAGAGGAGGAGGAGGAGGAGGAGGAGGAGGAGGAGGAGGAGGAGGAGGAGGAGGAGGGGAGATAGTGACAGTCAGCAACAACACAAAGGGCTTGAGCATGAATTATAAGTTGCCTCCAGCCATTTCTGGATCATTGGTAGCCCCAGACCTGCCCCCTTCCCACCAGATCAGAGAGGCTGGGAAGAGGGGATCCTACAGAGGATTTGGGAATGGTCCTTTGATCCCAGTTGCCGAGAAGTCCATCTTCCAATTGTCTTCTAATTCCTCTTGGTTTGAAGCTGACCATGTATCCCCCCAAAAGACCCCTAGCTCAGGTGGTACCCGACTCCCCATCATCTGTCCTTCCTTGTCCTATATTGTCACCTAAGCTCAATGGCTCAATGGTGACTTGGAGCTTGTCTGTTTAGTTTTGTGTGTAAGTCAATGCTGTGGAAACCACCACTCCTCCTCCTCTTCCTCCTCTTCCTCCTCTTCCTCCTCCTCCTCCTCCTCCTCCTCCTCCTCCTCCTCCTTCTCTTCCTCCTCCTCTTCTTCCTCCTCTCCTGGTTCTTGTAAGTACTCAGAAGCAAGGCCAGTAAAGAATCCTCACTTTAAAAAAAACACAATAAAAAAAGCTAATTAAAAACAATCAAACAAAAACATTCTTAAAATACGTTCTTGTGCTACTTAGTATGAGCATCTGTTTTGGGATTCAAAGAATTTGGCTGGAGCAGCAGTCCCCAGCACTGGTTAGCCATATGACCTTGGCACTGGTTAGCCATATGACCTTGGCACTGGCACTGGTTAGCCATATGACCTTGGACAATTTCTTTTGAGTCTGTGACTTGGTCTGTGAAAGAGGCACCATCTCTCACTGGGTCTTGTTGCACCTCAACAAAACTAAACTCAGATAAAAATCCTCGGTACAGCTTCAGGCTTATAGCAATGACCCCACTCCACCATTCCAGGACCCAGAGACACCTAGAGAAAGAACCAATTAGAAACCCCCAGAACATCTTGAGTTCAAAAGAAAAGAAAAAAAAGAAAAAGAAAAACACCAGGATGCCAAACTGGCATAGAAATATGATCCCTTTTGTGACAAAATTATTTTTATCTCTCTATCTACATATCTATGCTTCATGGGCTGTCTGGAACAACCGTTGTCTAGATGTTGTGGAAATTTCTGTAGTATAATTTTTTTTTTGCTTCTCTTTTATGTGGTTGCAAAAGAGATGTGTATTTTTTTAGCAGATTTTTTTTAAGGAAAACCCATTGAAAAACAATATAGTAATTCATACCAAGGACCATTAAAGCACGTACGCCCCTTAATCCCACTATCTCCTTCTGGGGCACCGACCTACGGAGACAATCCACAGGAAGGAAGCAAAGACAGCCATAAAAACACATGCCGAGGCGTTATTCATCATGAGTAGCCATGTGAGCGACTTACATTAGGGCAATGATTATTCGACAATCCACTCACTGAAACACTGTTCAACAATTAAGAAGAGAAAGACGAGGACTGCGGTGCTCAGTGGAGAACGGCTCGTGAAAACTGAGAACGGAAAGAGACACAGTACAAAATTAGACCTGCGCCTGGCTGGGTACTCAGCAAAAATATGGCTTGTGCTGGACACGCACAGGAAGGAAACACGAGCAGATAAAAACAGTGTGAATATTACCGTGTTCCCCCCCTTTTATGATTCTGCCTAATGTTTCCAGTGTTGCTTGTCTACAGTGCTTTAAAAGTTGCCTTTAAAATTCCCCTCAGGGAAAAGAAGGTAGGAAGAAGAAGAAGAAAAAAAAGACAGGAGAGCTAAAGATCTGGGATTCTTTTGCTGGGTTCTAGGTAACTAACTATGTATGCCTGTATGTATAATATTCATATGAGGTATACTATAAATACTGGTCAAGGAAATCAGAGAGTTCAACCAATGGAGAGACTGACACCCAGAGTTTAGGAAGATTCAATGTTGTTACAAAGTCAGTTCTGTTTTAGTGTGGAGTTTTGGTCTCATGTAGCCCAGGCTATCCTCCAAAATCCTATGTAGCTGAAGCTGACCTTGAACTCCTGAAGTTCCCACCTTCATTTCCTGAGTGCAAGGATTGCAGATGTTGGACACCTGACAGGTTCATTCAGTATTAGGGACCACACCAGTGTATGCTTGGCAAGCCTCTGATACCTGAGCTGCATTCTCATCCTGTCCAGAGCATCGCAACAGTGGTAAATGTCTGTCTCAGTACTGAATACGGGATTCAGGGATGGCGCCTGCTAGGTAAGCACTCTACCACTGAGCCACACGACCACAGTCTGTCTAGAAATGGTTAATCTTTGAATGCTTGGACTATGGACTATACCTGACAACTTACTCCCAATTCTGCTGCACTATCTGAAAATATACTAGCTGCACAGCAAATGTTGATCACCTTCTGCTCAGCCCCCATGCTGAGCTGCTCCTCTCCCCACCCTGAGACCAGACTGCCACAGCAGTCTCTCTGTGTGCAGGTCCCTGTGAGAGAGGGTCGCACGGACAGTGGTCCACCCATCACTTCTTACGGCTGGGGCTGGGCGTGCCTCATGCCCCTTCACAGCTTTCTGTGACTCCACCATCCTCCAAGGAGCAGTAGCAAACACTGAGCAGCTATCAAACTCAGGCATCTCACTCTGTGGGTTTCTTTGCTGAATCAAGCAAAGGAAAATGTGCGTCTATCCCAGGAAATGGATGGCGCCACAGAGCAGGACCAGAGTAAGATGGATATTCATCAATAGAGTTGCTCAAAGATGACGTACATGAATGGTATATCTGTGGGTCCATTATCTGCAGATTTAACAAATTCCCAATGGAGACTTTTCAGGGAAAAAAATTCTGTATTGAACTCCTACATAATTTCTTCCTGGTCATTTTATCCTAAACAATAGAGTCATATATTATATAGTATATAGTATGTAGTATATAGTATAGAGTATGTATAGTATTTTTATTAAAAATTATCTTTAAAAAAAGTTTTTGTATGTGAGTGTTCGCTTGCTCTCATGTGTACCAGATGCATGCCTGGTACCTGCAGAGGTCAGGAGAAGGTGTCAGATCCCCTGGAACTTGGGGACAAGCCATGAAGTGAGTGCCGGGAACGGAATCCAAGTCCTCTGCAAAAGTAGCAACTGCTCTTAGCTGATAAGCCACTGCTCCAGCCCACTTCCTCTTTTAAAAAAATCACACATATTCACTTGGGGCATTTGTACACACCATGCGCTCTTGTGGAAGTTAGAGAACAATTTTCAGGAGTCAGCTTTTTCCTACTCTGTAGGTCCTGGGCATCAAACTAGGATCATCAGGCTTGATGGCAAGTGGGTTGACTATACCCACTGAGCCACCTTAATAGTTCTATTTACAGAGATTTTATTCTGTATTAGGTATTGCATGTAGCCTAGAGTTATTTTAAATATAGGAGATGAGGCCAGGCATGGAAGGATATGACTGTAAATCTTAGCACTTGGGAGGTGGAGGCAGCAGAATTGGATGTTTAAGGTTACCTTTGGCTACGCAGAACTCAAGGCCAGGTTACATGAAACCCCATCTAAAAACACAGAACAGTATTGAGAAGACAGCGACCAATGTCCCAAAATGGAAGGTCATCTGTTTGGTGAACAAGTCATGGAAGGATCCCACTTCCATACTGCCCTGTCAGGAAGTAGCCATAGGCCTCTTTCCCCTACCCTAGGATGGAAGGTGGAGGGAGACATTCTTCAGGGCTTTCTAAACTGGGCCTGGTTTTGGAGCCTTGAGGAAGCATTCAATAGCTAGATTCCTGGGCCCCACCTCCAGGAGGTTCTGATTCATCTGGAAAGGGTGGGACCTGGCTGATTCAAGGAAGGTGACTGGGGCCACCCTGATCTGGTCCTGGCTCCTATCCAGACCCTACACAGGCTCCCTGAGGTGCCTCGGCAGAGAGGGCCCAGACATCTCAGGTGGCACAAGCCCTGGTAGTTAGGAGAAACCCGAGTGGCCAAGGTTTATCTGATGGAGCCCCTCCCCTAGCCCTGTGCTAGCTTCTTGAATATCAAGATCAAGGGAAGGCTGTGGCAGGGGTACCCTTGAGCAGCACCTGCCACCCACCAGCTGCTCTAAGCCTAGGCTCGCCAGGGATCTAGAGGTACAAAAATTGGTTAGAAAAGCACATTTCCCCTACTTTCTTTCTCTCAGCCCCTCAAAACCCAGTGCCCTCCAGGCTCTCAGAGCTGTCTGTAACACCTGAACCAACGCTTTATCTCTGAACATCTGTCAACATGGCATCAAGCTCCCTAAGAGCACAGACAGGTCTTATTCCTCTGTTCATGCCCAGTGCTGTGCCTGGCAGACCACTGGTGCTAGGTGACTCGTTCATGAATAAAGTAACAGTTACCACGTTACCACAGGGTCAAAGAAGGACCAGCATGCACACCCAGTGGCACATGGGAAATACACGTGCTTGCTCCTAAGCAGTGGGGGATCCCCACTTTTCATCATCCACTAGAAGCCAACATGCTTCTACCTGCAGGGTTACTAAGTCACTTCTGGCACCATGGTACCCTTTGCCATAAGGAATTAGTCCAGGAGCCTTAGGCTGAGGATGTAGCTCAGTGACAAAGGATTGTTTAACATCAGGAGGTCCTGAGTTCCAGCCCTAGCACAATGAAACAAACTACACGCACACACACCACACACACATCACACACACCACACACACACACACCACATATACACCACACACACACACATCATACACACCACACACATAAACAAACACACCACACACACACTCCACACACACACCACACACACACACATCA
>NW_021604658.1:10910487-10927633 GCF_004785775.1 Grammomys surdaster
GAGAGAGAGAGAGAGAGAGAGAGAGAGAGAGAGAGAGAGAGAGAGAGCCATAAGCATGTTGAGAGATGGCGGGAGGGGAGTAGAGAGGGGGTAAGGGCCAAGAGGACAGAGCAAGAGAAAGAAAGCAAGAGAGCGATTCTCTAACTCTGAGGAGGAGCTAATAGTATCTGAGAACCCCCAGTCCTTTACCTGGTGAGTGAGCCCCACATCAGTTCGAAGCCCCATAGCCAAAACCTCCTCCAGCCTGAAAGAGAATCACCACGGGACCTTAGAGACCTCACATTCTTTGAACCCAGTGCTGGGATGTAACAGTGTGCTTAGAACTCACGCGGTAGGAGGCAAAATGGGAGGGGCAAAGCAGGTAGGAAAGATGTAAAAGCACGGAGGAGCTCCCAGTGTGCAGGAGGAGACCCTGGGGAAGAGCCCTGTGTACTCAGGTACTCACAGCTCCAGCTTGCCCAGGGGGATGCACTTCCGGGTGCCATGACCAAAGAGCATCACTTCTTTCATCCAGTTGTCTGGCTCCAGTGTCTGGATCCGTGCTTCCCGGGTATGGCCTCCAGCTCCCTGGAGCACAAATCGTCCATGGGCTCCTGAGGATAGCAATAAACAACCACCACACATATATTAATAGAAGCTAACGTGGTGAACTATCAGATTGAAATCAGGGTTTTTTTCCAAGGGTGGTCCCTGAAGCAACTACTATAAACGTAAATCCTCAGGCCCTGCTCCAACCCTGCCCATAAGACGTCCTGGAGGTAAGGACCAGCATTCTGGGTTGTAACAAGCCCCCAGGGGCTTCTCATCTCTGCCAGACTCAGAAAGAACCAGGCTGCAAAGGCCTGAAAATTCGCATTCCACAGTTCCACAGAGAGGTTGTGTGCACTTTGCATGAGGAAATGCAGGCTCTGAGTGGCTAAATGAGCAGTCCAAGTTCACACAACCAGAATGTTCCTCTCCTGAATCATGCTTTCGGTTGTTAAGGATCGACTCACCAGGCCCAATGCCAAGGTACTGACCGCACTGCCAGTACGTCCAGTTGTGGGTACTGAGCGCCCCCTGTGGGGGAAAATGGGAATCGTCAGCACAGAAGTAGGTGATGTTGGCTTCTGTTCAGGTCGTGGTCATCTGATTGGAATTTTCCCAATTCCCAGGTCTCAGAGCACCCAGCAGGAACCCTTCTCTTCAAAAGGCCTCATGGTCATATCTCAGCCCTCTAATTCTGTACATCACCACCACCCTCACTCCCCATCCCTCCCCACCCCCACCACACTCCACCGCCCACCCACCATCACCCCCCGCCTGTCATCGGCCCTGCTGCACTCACGTTCCGTGCAAAGTTGGAGACCTCATACTGGCGAAAGCCAGCGTCTCGAAGAACTGTCCTGCCCTCCTGGTACATCTCAGCAGCCAGGTCCGGGTCAGGGGCCGGGAGGGTACCCTGCTGTACCTGGGCAAAGAGTGATGTGCCCCGTTCCAGGGTCAGCTGGTAGAGGGAGAGGTGGTCGTCGCAGTGGTCCAGCAGTTTCCGAAGCTGTTGAAGCCATGGCTCCACCTTTTGTGCCGGTAACCCCAGCATCAAATCCACCGACACTCTGCCAGGGAAAAGGTTCTTGGCCTCCGCCAGAGTCCGTAAAGCGTCGCTGGCTGAGTGAGTCCGGCCCAGCAGCTGCAGCTCCGTGTCATCCAGGGACTGCAGAGAGAGGGTCTGGTGTAAATGCTGTCCCCGAGGGAGGCAGCAGCAGTCAGCCTTATTTAGGGCACAGATGTGACGGACACACAACAGGCAGATGGCAGTGAGTCAAGGCAGACCCAGAGAGCTACTCCTCAAGGAAGGGTGCATTTAACCCTTAAAATTCTCTCTTTTGTTTTTTTTTTCCTCTTGAGGCAGGGTCTTACTATAGTGCTGACTAGACGGAACTTACTAAGTAGCCCAGGTTGGCCTCAGACTTGTGGGGTATCCTGCCTCTGCCTGCTGAGCACTGGGAGGAGAGTCGTGGGCCACAGTGCTCAGCCATCAGTTCTATTTGACAGATGAGAAAGCTAAGGTTCAGAGATAGCAAGTAACTGCAATGTCAGACCAGGAATTTGGAAGTGGGTGATTCTAAATCCAACAGGCTTTTCATCCCTAATACTTTTA
The DNA here is from genome assembly GCF_004785775.1 of Grammomys surdaster. Lineage (NCBI taxonomy): Eukaryota > Metazoa > Chordata > Mammalia > Rodentia > Muridae > Grammomys > Grammomys surdaster. Next base: position 10,912,628 of record NW_021604658.1, read on the forward strand.
TATTTATTATATTTAAATTATTTTTGTATTGTTTTTATATTTATTATATAATATTGTTATTATATTTATTGTTACATTTATTATATTTCATTATATTATAAGAGACTTTATTATATTTATTATAAAAGCATATATTTAATATTTATTATAAAAACAAACATATTTTGTATTTACCATGTTTATGATATATTTATATTAATTATTGAGGGTCCACAACAGTGATTATATAGAGGTCAAAGGTTAAGTTGGACGAGTTGGGTCTTTCCTTTCACCATGTAAGTTCTGACAGGGAATAGAACTCAGGTCATCAGGCTTGGCAGCAAGCCTCTTTATCCACTAAGCCATCTCGATGGCCCTTCTTTAAATTAACTTTTTATGTTTTCAGTTAGCTCAAGCATAAAGGCTCAGTAGGGTCCCTATCTATGCACAACAAAGCATAACCACCAGTTTCCAAAGGTCTGGCTTGCTTGCTTCCTTCTGAGACAGCGTCTCAGTAAAGAGCTCAGGCTGGTTTTGAACTCACGGCTACCCTCCTGTCTCAGCCTCCTGAGTAGTGAGATGACAATTGTGCCCCTACCACATTCAGACCCAAACGTCTCTTAATTTAGTTTTGCCTGACGTTTCCTCATAAGTAGAAGCCAGGTGTGGTATTGCACATCTGCAATCTCATTACCTGGGGAGGTGGAGACAGGAGGATCAGGAGTTCAAAGCTGCCTGAAGCTACATAACAAGTTTCAGGCCAGAGTGGACGGTAAGACCTTGTCATTAAAAACAGAGAGAGAAGCTGGGTGGTGGTGGGCCATGAGGCCTTTAATCCCAGTACTTGGGAGGCAGAGGCATCTCTGAGTTCGAGGCCACCCTGGTCTACAGAGTGAGTTCCAGTACAGCCAGGGCTACACAGGGAAACCCTGTCTCAAAAAATCAAACAGGATGGGTGGGGAATTTTAAAAATAAAGGAAGTGTTTTGAGCAAGAACATGTAGACATGGTACACCTCTTTCAGGCTTTTCTATGACCCTAGGTGACGTGCTCCACCGGAAGCACCCTGTGGTAAATGGGGGGGTCACAGGGATGGCAGTCCTGGAGACACCAATGACAGAGGTCAACAGAGGTCAACCTAGAGAGATTTCTCCTGACTCATAAACACACCTTCAGAGGCTCTCCAATGGGAGAAACCCCAAACTCCCACAGGACCTGAAGGCTTTCGGTCCTGTTTGGCAGCCGTGTCTCCAACCTCACCAGTCACTGGAATGATACAGCTTCTCCCCTAAACATGCAAAGTTCTTCCACACCTTGTGCCCTTTCCTCCCACACCCCACTACCTGGTAAACACCTGCTCTGTCTCACATACACATCATTTCCTCCAGGAAGGCTTCCAGGATTTAACCAGGTTAGGCTTCCCTCAGCACTCTAAGTCTTCCTAGGTTCCTCTAGAGGTAGCATTTGCCATGCCATGGTCCGGCTGCCAGCCTGCCATGTCTCCAATCACAGAACAAGCCACACCCTGTTTTTTTCCTTCCTTTCTTTCATGTCTGTACACATGAAATGTGCCTGTGTCTATATGTGTTCACATGTGTGTGAGGGCGGGGATGAGTGTGTGTGTGTGTGTGTGTGTGTGTGTGTATTTGCAGAAGCCCAGGGTTGATACTGGGGGTCTTCTTTAATTTTTTAATAGATTTATTTATTATATATACAGTATTCTGCCTGCATACATGCCTGCACCAGATCTCATTTCATTACAGATGGTTATGAATCATCATGTGGTTGCTGGGAATTGAACCCAGGACCTCTGGAAGAGCAGCCAACACTCTCAACCTCTGAGCCATGTCTCCAGCCCATCTTCCTTAATTTTTTTGCTACCTTACTCACTGAGTCAAAACCACAGTTGATGCGGTTAAGTCTGGCTAGCCAGCATTAAACAAGGTGAAGAGAGGATTCCTTTATCTGTGCCTCCAAGTGCTGGGATTACAGGCAGGCTGTCATACCCGGGGATTACAGGCAGGCTGTTATGCCTGGCCGGCACTCGTGTGGGTGCCGAGGGTCCAAGTGTCTGTTCACACTTGCCCAGTGAGGGCTTCAGCCACTGTGCCATCCCCCATCCACACCTGGGCAGCCCCTACCATGTGGCAGGTACTACGTTAAATGACTAGACTATAAAGGGTTAAACCAGCTGGGCCTTGTGCCTGTAATTCTGGGAGTTGGAAGGCTGAGGTAGGGAGATTGCTGCGAGTTTGAGGCCAACCTGGGCTACAGTGGGAGTTCCTGTCTCAAAGCCATCCTCCTCCTCCTCCTCCTCATCCTCCTCATCATCATCGAAGCTAGTGATACAGCTCTTTGTAGGACGCTTGCCTACAGGCCTTGGGGTTTGATCTCTATTACCATATAAACTGGGCATGGTGACACATGCCTGTAATCCTCTTACTAAGATGGAGGCAGAAGAATCAGGAACTCCAGGTCATCCTTGGCTACATATCAAATTTGAGGCTAGCCTGAGCTATAGGGTATCCTGTCTCAAAATAACAAAGACAACAACAACAATAATAATAACAATAATGCCAACGCCTGCCTCAGGAAGTGTATGGGCCAATATATCAAGAGATAAACAGAAAAAAAAAAGTCACTATACAGTCTACTGTGTACTAGATCCTGGTACCCAGAAATGTTTTCCCAATGACTGAGTACCCTAGGGTCTGGGAGCACTGGGGTAGGGTGAGTCAGATAGGTCACCTGTAAACCAACGGACAACCTGTTCACTCCTGCTGCTCCAAAAGCTGCCAGCCTGGGACTTGGGGCTGAAGTGGGGTTGGCCTCCAAGGTGACTTCCGAATCTGCGGGCAGGTAGACTTCCTGTGCCACCGCCTCCAGGACAGCAGCCACCGTGTGGGGACTGGCCAGACTCGGGGTTCCTCCACCAAAGAACACAGACTCCACCCTGGAGGAAGAGGATAGAAACATAAAACCCGGGGAAAGCCCCTGGGGGATGTCCTCCTGTAGTGTCCTCCCCCCCACCGCCCCCAAGACTTTGTCTACTGTCCCCAGTACCGACCTCTGCACCCCGCTGAGCCGCAGCAGCGTCCTTGCCTCGGTCACCAGGCAATTTCGCACGGCCCCCTCCTCCACGCCGCGGGGGATGTACTTATTGAAGTTGCAGTAGCTGCAGCGCTTCTCGCAATAAGGCCACTGGGGACAGGGGATGCTTGCATGAGCTAGGGCGGGGCTCTGGGCTGCCCAGGCCACTTCAGGGTTTATCCCACACATCCCCGTTCTCATTCTGAAGTTGGTCAGCGGTGGCTGCGACCAACTAAGCCACTCTGCGCCCCGTGGGCAGACGGCAATGAGATTACTATGCCCACTTCAGTGAGACAAAACAAGTTCCAAAGGATCACCCAGCTAGTGAGCACCAGACTTGAGGTCTTTGGCTCAACATTTATTCCGGTGGGGTAGGACGTGGACAGATGCTATGCCAGATGTGATGTTGGGGCACGCATAGAGTGCAGGTGGACTATCGGCGGAACAAGTGCCAGCCACGGCCACCGTCTCCTTCTGCTCTCCCCTGCTCACTCACGTGCACGTAAAGCGCCGCGCGCGTGCTCGCGGACTCAGGACTCGGAGGCTGTCCCAGGCTGTCCACACGGGGGCGCCTCTGGGCCGCCCTGGCCGCTGCCACCCATCTACTGGTCCGGACCCGGGAGGGAACCATGGCGCACAAGGCGGCAGAAAGTAAGAATGCGAGACCTCGACAGCGCTCCCAATGTGTGCCCTAAGCTGGGCCGCGTGGGTCGCCCCGGCGGAAGTCAGAGGGGCTGCGTGACCTCGTATTGCCTCTCCCGGAGTGGCTAGAGAGCCCAAAGCCTCGGGTCTGCGGCGCCACCTGCTGGACACTTGTACTCACAGCCTATTCGTTCCCAAGGACACAGCCTGTCTGTCCTTTGCCAAGGGCGTGGGATGGCCGGCCAGCCTCTTGAGCCAGAGCGACTTTCTTGACCCATGCAAGAATTCTTAGGTTTTTGGTTTTTTTTCCAGATTGTTGTGTACCTAGCTTAGATCTGAAAGCTAGACCGACATAGGTGCCTAAAATCAGGTCACAGTCTTAACTGGAAGGGGAGACACTAACCAAGTCAAGAGTTAACTCGGTACTGGCTAACTGGATGTGAGGTGGTGGGCCTCCAGAAGCATGCGAGTCAGCGGGAAGGAAGCTCATGGGCTGAGTATTAGAGGAGCAGAAAGTCGCTGGAAGCCGGGGGCGGTGGCTCACACCTGTAATACTAGAACTCCGGAAGCTAGACAGGAGGATTGTGGGAGTTCCAAGCCAGCCTGGGCTACACTGTGAGAGCCTATCTCAAAGAAACAAAAGAGGGGAAGACATGATGGCTCAGCAAGGAACGGACAGTTGCCCTACAAAGCTGAATGGTCCCTAGATGCCAAATATGTAGTGGAAGAGAGCCTTGCTCCGCATCGTGGACCTTTTGCCTCCATGTGTGTTTTCTAGCAAATTCATGTGTGCACATAATATACACAGACACAATAATAAAATAAACAATTGTGGCATAAATGCTGTACACAGACATACACGCAAGCAAAATACCCAATTACATTTAAACAAACAAATGAAAAAAAATAAGTAAAGCCTGAGGCTGGAGAGAAGGCTCAGCAGTTTAAGAGCACGGACTACTCTTTCAGAGGTCCCGAGTTCAATTCCCAGAAACTACATGGTGGCTCACAACCATCTATAAAGTGATCTAATGCCCTCTTCTGGCATGCAGGCGTACATACAGACAGAACAACACATGCATTTAAAAAAATAAAAATGCAAATATAAATCAAACTGGTTTGTTTTTTTTTTAAAAAAAGATTTATTTATTTTATTTATGAGTATACTGTAGCTGTCTTCAGACACACCAGAAGAGGGCATTGAATCTCATTACGGATGGTTGTGAGCCACCATGTGGTTGCTAGGAATTGAACTCAGGACCTCTGGAAGAGCAGTCAGTGCTCTTAACCGCTGAGCCATCTCTCCAGCCCCAAACTGTTTAAAAAAAAAAAAAAAAGGCGTGTGTGGCAGTACTGTTCTATAATCCAGGCCTGACTACATGAGACAATGTTTCAAAAAAGAGGAAGAGGGGCTGGAGAGATGGCTCAGCAGTTAAGATCACTGTCTGCTCTTGCAGAGGACCCAGCACCCACACACACTGTGGCTAACAACCATCTGTAAGTCTGAAGCACCAGACTTTCTCCAGCAGGAATGTGGTGTGCAAACATATGCAGGCAAAACACATGAAATAAAATAAATATTTTTTAAAAGGAAGGGAGGGAGAGAGGGGAAAGAGAAAAAGAAAAGAATCCTACCTCCACAGGGAATCAGTTGGGCAGGGAGAGTGAGCAGTGGTCTCTGAGTCAGGCCAGTCCTGGCATCGGATGGAAGAGATGGGTAGAGAAGAGATGGTGTGCGCAGGAGAGGCAGGACACATGTAAGAGGCTTGGAGGGACTGTCCCCCAGGACAGAAAGATCATGGGCTTTGGAGTCACGCACGAGTCATCGATGGTAAAGCAGTTCTTACTCGCTCTTCTTCAAGAAAGTGAAGTGTTGGGAGTACAACATCCAGGAGGAACCAGTCAGAACAGTCTGTGCTCTCTGTTCTAGTCCCCTCTAAAAACAGGATTGTCTTTCAGTGTGTTAGCCCAACAGTATGTAGCCCTAGAGCATACAATAGAGTTTCCTTGTTCTTTAGCTGCAGTTGGAGTGGGATACACAGATGAGACTCCGTCCACACCAGGCAGCTCGCCCAAGCCGAGGACATCAGCCTCAGGGCGTCCTGGCCTTCTCCTCTCCCTTGCTGTAATACACAGGCTTCATGAAATATGACTGACTACTCTGCCCATGGAGCCCAAACAAGTTGATGACCAGCGCAAATTAAAACGTCTTCAGACAGCTGGGTCTAAGAGAGCTACATCTCCTGCCAATGATCTAATGGCTCAGGAGACAGACAGTCTTGGGAGAAGAAAACTGCCCTGAGAAATGACTGGTCAAAATCCCTTACCTACCATCTTGCTATTACCGTTACTTGTGGGGTTTTTTTTTTGCATTTTTTCATTTGTTTATTTGCGTGTGCGCGTGTGTGCGTGTGCACGGGCACCGTACTACAGTGCTTGTGTGAAGATCAGAGGACAAACCAAGGGGATTCAGTCCCTTGCCTCTACGTTGAGGGTCCCAAAGATCAAACTCAGGACACCAAGCTTGATGACAAATGTCTTATCCACTGACCTCTCTCACCGGTCTCCTTTTATACATCTTTTAAAGCAGAAAGGGGTGCAAACCACAGAGGGGTAGACACTAAGTGTGATGCTTTGTATATGCTCAGCCCAGGGAGTGGCACTATTAGGAGGTGTGTCCTTGTTGGAGTAGGTGTGTCACTGTGGGTGTGGACTATAAGACCCTCATCCTAGCTGCATGGAAGCCAGTCTCCTCACAGACTAAGATGTAGAATTCAGCTCCTCTTGTACCATGCCTGCCTGGATGCTGCCATGCTCCCTCCTTGGTAATAATGGACTGATCCTCTGAACCTGTAGGCCAGCCCCAATTAAATGTTGTCCTTATAAGAGTTGCCTTGGTCATGGTGTCTGTTCATAGCAGTAAAACCCTAACTAAGACACTAAGATTATTAATCTTGCTTCAGCAAAAGTTGGGGACACACCACTTATGTGAATCTAAAACAAAACTTACACATGATCGAATTCTGCTTGTCTGGGTCTAGGTTTGATTTTTGCTGTTGTTGTTTTTCTAAAACAGGGTCTCACTATATAGCCCTGGCTGGTCCAGAACTCACTATGTAGACCAGGCTGGCCTCAGACTCATAGAGATCTCTAGATAGTGGTGTTAGGCTCAACAACAGAAGAAAGAACACAAAACTTGTCAGGAATAGGGACTCACAAGAGTATTGTCAGCATTTGGGGGGTTGAGGATTACCAAGAATTTGCGGTCAGCCTAAGGGTTTCTGTCTTACTTAAAAAAAGAGAGAGGAAGAAGTGATAAGAAATGAAATACAAGTCTGGGAGAATTGAAGCTGTGCTGGGGAGATTTTCTTTAACCTATCAGGTAACTTCAGGTCCTTGGGTTAGAAAGTAGATCTTCTTGTGTTTCAAGGTCACCTCTGTGAAGTAGATGGATTGATGCTTACTTAATGTGACTTCTGGGAAGCTTTCCAGAGAAGATGTGTGTGAAGGCATCCGGAATGGTGCCTTGTCCTTTGAGGAACAGTTTACCTCTTCTCTAGTAAGGAGTTGGTACTGGGGCAGCTTGGGGCTGCAGAGCTCAGGGGCTGCAGACTGCACAGCCAGGACAGCCCTGTGTGTTGATGTTGTTGCTTTGGACTTTTGGTCATTGTTTTGTTTTTGGAGACAAAGTCATTTTCTTAGGGTTTTACTTCTGTAAACAGACCCTACAATCAACTCTTATAAAGGACAACATTTAACTGGGGCTGGCTTACAGGTTTAGAGGTTCAGTCCATTATCATCAAGGTGGGAGCATGGCAGCATCTAGGCAGGCATGGTGCAGGAGGAGCTGAGAGTTCAACATCTTCATCCAAATGCAGACGGGAGAAGATTGGCACCCATGTGGTTAGAAGGAGGGTCTCATTGCCCACTCCCACAGTGACACACATATTCCAAGGCCAGACCTACTCTAACAAGGCCGAAATTCCTAATAATGCCATTCCCTGGTAGAAGCATATTCAAACCACCAATCCTTATGTAGCCTACGCTAGCCATGAACCTGGAGCAATCACTTTGCTTCTGTTTTCTTTTCTTTATTGGATATTTTATTTATTTACATTTCAGATGTCATCCCCTTTCCCTATTCCAACCCCATAAACCCCCTATCCCATCCCTACTCCTCCTTTTTTGCTTTTATACCATTTTAATTACATGCAAGTATTAAGGTCAGTTTTAGGTTGAGGAACTAGCAATACAATAGATGCAAATAGTCCAGGAACAAGCAAGACAATAAATACAAATAGTCAAAGAACAAGCAAGGCAATAAACGAAGTCCTGTGATCACTGTTTCTAAGGACTTATCAGGATGACCAAAATATCTGAGTCAACTTCCCTATCCTAGCCCAAAGTCATTTTCAAGCCTACTTCCTTATTCTAGACTAAAATTTAGATTCCTGCCTGAAATTACTTCTTTGTTCTAGCCTAATGTCATATTCCTGTTGCTTCTGTTTTCAAAGTAGTGAAATTACAAGCCTTATGCCACCATACCCAGCAAGATCACAGAGTTGGATTTTTGTTGTTGTTTTGTGGGGTTTTTGTTTAGTTTTTGTTTTGTTTTTGAAACAGGTTTTCTGTGTGTAGCCCTGGCTGTCCTGGAACTTGCTGTGTAGACAAGGCTGGCCTCAAATTCTGAGATCCACCTGCCTCTGCCTCTCAAGTGCTGGGATTGGAGGTGTGAGTACTGGTTAAGTGTACTTATTGCCCTTGCAAGAGGACCTGCATTCAGTTTCCAGCACCTACATGGTGGTTCATAACCATTCCAGGAGATCTAACCTCTTCTTTTAACCTCTGAGGGTGCCTGTCATGCCTGAGGTACATGAACATCTGTGCAGGCAAAACATCCATGCACATAAAAGAAATCAACCTTTTAAAAAATGTTTAATGAAGCTGGGTGATGATGATGCATGCCTTTAATCCCAGCGATCAGGAGGCAGAAACAGGTGGATCTCTGACTTTGAGGCCAGCCTGGTCTACAGAGTGAGTTCCAGGACAGCCAGGGCTACCCAGAGAAACCTCTGTCTTAAAAAACAAAACAAAAGAATAGTTTAATATATACAAGTGTTTTACCTGTGTGTGTGTGTGTGTGTGTGTGTGTGTGTGTGTGCATTGTGCACATGAGGCCCACAGAGGCCAGAAGAGGGTGCAGGATCTCCTGGAACTGAAATTACGGATGGTTGTGAAACACCATGTGGGTTCTGAGAAGCAAGCCCAGGTTTTCTGCAAGAGCAGTCTCCTAACACTGATCTGTCTCTCCAGCCCCTTCAGCTGCTCTTTAGGAGGTGACAGCAAATTTGGCTGGCTTTTGTTGGTGGTTTTCAAGAAAGGGTTTCTCTGTGTAACCCTGGCTGTCCTAGAACTCATTCTGTAGACCAGGCTGGTCTCAAACTCAGGGACCCTCCTGTCTCTGCCTCCTGAGTGCTGGGGATTAGGGCGTGTGCCACCACCACCTGACTGTGACATCAATGTCGACCTTGATTAAAGTTGGCTTTGGTACTTGTTATACATCTATGCAAATTAAGATGCTGGGGCAAATGCTTTTAAAAAATGGGTGCTCTGGAAAGGATGTGAGTTACAGTTCAATAAGGCTGTTATTTTACAGATTTATTTTTATTTATTTGCATATGTCTATGTAAGCATATACCACACACTTCGGGGGGGGGAGGGGGAGGCTTGGAGGCCAGAAGAGATCATCAGTCCTCTGGAGGTGGACTTAAAGGTAGCTGTGAGCTGCCAAATGTGGGTGCTGAGAATCCAACTTGGATCCTCTGGAAGAGCAGCCAGAACTCTCCAGCCCCCTCTCCAGCACTCAAAACTGTTATTTCAAAAATAAAATCAATAATTATTGGGCTGGGAGTGTAGGCCAGTGGAAAGGTCCTTATGTACTTGTGAGGGCCTTTAAAGTGTAGGCCAGTGGAAAGGTCCTTATGTACTTGTGAGGGCCTTTAAGATTCCCAGCCTTGGAAAACAAACAAGTAAAAATCAAACATTTACTTCATGACTGATCTGTAGTCACAATTTTAAAAATTATTAAATGAGTAAGGCATACAAAAACCAGGCATGGTAGGTAGCACAAAAGACTGATCTCAGCACTCCAGAGGCAGAGGCAATGAGAGCTCTGTGAGTTCAAAACCATCCTGATCTACCCTGTACAGCCAGTGGTACAGAGGAATATCCAGTCTCAAGGGAAAACAAAACAAAAAAAAAAAGAAAGAAAGAGGGAGGGAGAGAGAGAGAGAGAGAGAGAGAGAGAGAGAGAGAGAGAGAGAGAGAGAGAGGCTTGAAATTTCAAGAGGACAGAGTGGGGCTTAGATTAAGTATCTAATACACAGCAAAGGGCTGGGACATTGGGTCTGAAGGTGCTGGCTGCCTTCCTGTCTCTTCCCTTCTCCATTCCACAGGGGCTACAGAGAGAGCACACCAGCCAGACACTGGCCAAACAGGGAAATCTTTATACCAAGTCACAAAGATGACAAGGGGCATGAGAAGGACACAGGACCCTCCTCTGTGGTGGACTGAGGGGCCCTGGGAAGGCTGGGACAACTTTCTTCTGTGTGGGAGGACTGAGGGGCTCTGAGAGGACTGGGAAGATCCTCCTCTGTGTGGAAGGACTGAGGGGCTCCGGAAGGGCTGGGAAGGGTATGGGAGGACCCTCTTTTGTGTGGGAGGATTTAGGAGAACCTTGGAAGGCTGGGAAGGTGTGGGAGGGCTCTCTTTTGTGTTAGAGGGCTGGAAAAGTCTGGGAGGACCCTCCTCTGTGTAGGAGGACTGAGGGGCTCTGGGAGGGCTGGGAGGACCCTCCTATGTGTGTGAAGACTGAGGGGCTCTGGGAGGGCTGGGAGGACCCTCCTTTGTGTGTGAGGACTGAAGGGTTCTGGGAGGGCTGAGAGGACCCTCCTTTGATTCACAGTTTTAGATGCTGTTCCATCTGCTCTCGGAGTTTGAATTTCTGGATCTAGAAGAAAAACAAGGAATGAGAGAGAGTCTACACTGGGGTGCTATGGTAACCAACCATCCTTGGTTTGCCTGGGAAGGACAGTGGGGAAGGGGGCCAAGTGCTAAAGCCCAGGGCAAATCAGGATGAAGTGACTTCTGGGTCCTCCTATTGCCAGGCTTCACAGGACCCCACACTGCCCTGCCCCCTCTAGTCTTCACATCACACACCTTTCCTGAGATGGTAAGAGGGTAGCCTTCAACAAACACGATGTATCGGGGAATCTTAAAGTGAGAAATCTGCAGACCAGAGAGAGAAAGTGTGAGGCTGGGCAAGGTCAGAGTGTTCATCCGGCTGGGGAGTTAGATCCATCAGGGCAGCACAGCCCCATGGCCACCCAGGATGAATGACAGGAAGAGGTAGGTGAGTGAGTGGGGGTGTCTGGGGCTCCCACCTTCCCTTTGCAGAAAGCTTTGATCTCCTCCTCTGTGGTGATCTCTCCGCTCTTCAGCCGAATGCAAGCACAGATTTCCTCCCCCATCCGCTCATCCTTCACCCCAATCACCTATCCAAGGTCAGAGACAAATACCACACATCAAACCTGGCTAGTTTTTAATGTCAACTCGACACAGGCTAAAGTCATTTGGGACAGAGAGACCCTCAACTGAAACAAATATGCCTACCATGTTGGCCTTTGGGCAAGCCTATGCTATATTTTCTTGATTGATGATTGCTGTGGGAAGAGACAGCTGTGGGCGGTGCCATCCCTGGGCTAGTGGTCCTGGGTGTTGTTTTTAAAAGCAGACTGAGCAAGCTATGGAGAGCAAACCAGTAAATAGCACTCCTTCAGGTCCTGCTTCCAGGTTCCTGCCTTAAATTCCAGCCCCTGACTTCCCTTTGATGATGGACTCTGATGTGGAAGTGTAAGATGAAAGAAACCCTTTCCTCCCCAACTTGCTTTTCATCATGGTGTTTCATTGCAGCAACAGAGACCGAAGGCGAACCCCTTCTTCAGCTAACCTGGGAGTGACCCTGGATCCCCAGGGCCTCACCTGCACTTCCTGCACCTGTGGGTGTTTGTGGAAGAAGTCCTCCAGCTCGGCAGGGTAGATATTTTCACCGCCCCGGATGATCATATCCTTCGACCGGCCGACGATCTTACAGAAGCCCTGTTCATCCATCGACGCAATGTCTCTGTAACAAGACACCCAGGAGTGGCCTCTCGCCTCTGCTTGACTGGGCTAGCCCACTAGTTTCCTTGTTCACTCTGTCACAGAATCATTTATTGAGCATCTATTGTGTGTCCCCCACTGCTCTAGACTCTAGGAGTCCCAAACACCTAGGAACAAAAACACCTCTGGAGCCTACAGGCCAGACTGGAAGGATAGGAAAAAAAAATCAGTGTAGCACCCATCGCATCCTCTGTCTTCCTATTTACATAGAGCTCTCCTTTATAGCTGGCTTCTTTTTTGAATCATTTAGGTCTCAGCTCAAATGTTTCCAGAGGCCTTCTCTGACCCTGTCTCTCCACCACAGCCACTTCCCCTCCTGTGACCCCATTTGATATATTTTTTTTTTTTGATGTCTGAAATTCTCTGTCTCCTTCCACCAGACATGCTTGGGAAGGAGAAGCAAGCCCTCTCTCATCTTGTTTCCTACTGGCCCGTCCAGTGGAAAACCACAATGGCACATAGCAGGTGTATACGGAGAATGTGCGGACCTAATAAAGGACACGTGGATGGGTCGGGGGTTTGGTTCAGTAATAGAGCACTTGCCTAGCAAGCACAAGGCCTTGGGTTCAGTCCTCAGCTCTGGGCTGAAAAGGAGAAAAGAAATGAAAAAAGAAAAAAAGAAAAAAGAAACCTAGGGACCAGACTGCTGACGCAGAGGGTAAGAGCTCGCCGCTCTTGTCCTGGTCCGCTCATTAATAAACAACACACTGAAAACTGGCTCGGATTCTGGAGATGCAAAAGTTGTGTGTTACCCTGGTGTCTTATCTCTGAGAGAAGCAGGTTCACCCCATGACACACATTTTGACTTGGGGAAATTTTGTTCTTGTTGCTTGTTTTGAGACTGAGTCTCAGGAAGGTGACCTTGAACATTGAATACTCCTGTGATTACAAACACATGCACCACCATGCCCTGGGGACTATGAGACCCTGTGGGGGATAGAACCCAGGGCTACATGCATACTAGGCAAGCAGCACTCTACCACAGAGCTGCATCTACAATCTATTTTTTTCCCCATTTTTGGACACATGGTCTCTCGTAGCTCAGGCTAGCTCTCAACTCACTATATAGGTAAGGATAATCTTGAACTTCTGATCCTATGACTCCTCTCTACCATGTGTTGGGGTTACAGGCACGTTCACCATGCCGGTTTATGTGGTCCTGAAGACTGAATCCAGTAGCTCATGCCTAGTAGATAAGGAGACTAAGATACATCTCCAGTGAGCCTTGGAGGAGCCCCCCCCCCCACCCCAACACTGGGGACTGAATCTACAGTTTCCCATATAGCATCCAAGAACTAGACCCATTACTAACCTACACGCCCAGACAAATTTTGGAAACCAAGTCTCTAGGTCAAGGGGGATCCTGCTAATTCCCATTTTCCTCTGTGTGCTAGTTCAGTTCTCCTAGCTCAGCCTTAGACCCCCAGCCTCATTTGGTAGCCAGTGTCCACATTGTCTCTGTATCTCACCCTGTCCGATACCACTTGTCTTGTCCAACCGTTTCAAAGGTCTTCTGTGGCTCGCCCCAGTAGCCCTGCATGACGCAGTACCCTCGGATGTACAGCTCCCCAGGCATGTTCAGTTTGGTCAGCTCCCCTGTCTCCATGTTCACGATCTGGGCCTGGGACAGGTGAGTTTTCAGCTTGAGCCTCCCGAGCTCTTGCTTTGGGGATAGGCTCCTTGGAGATAGGGGTGGGATGGGGGTGAGGGTTGGGGATGGGGGGGGTTGTTTCTTCTCCTCACCCTCTCAGAAATGAAGCTTCTGGCCCTACTCATCCCAGTCCAGAGAAAGGAAAGAGAGGATAGAATAGATCCATTTCCATGAAGAGACCCACATCGGGCCAGAACCATGGGGAGTGTGTATGGAGGGATGCCACGTGCCTTTTAAATTCCTGCCCTGGCTGTATTTTTACATGGGATGCTGGGGACAGGGCTGGGTAGTAAGCAGTCTTAAAGGAGGCCTGTGGAGCGCCATGCCAGATGCTGAATTATAAACCATGTAGAGGGGACAACCACTGTCTCTCCTCTTTTCCCACAGGGCAACAAAGAAGCTGAAGATGACGGCAGGGCAGTGCCACGTGATCGGGAGAGAGAGAGAGAGAACCCGCAATCCCACCAGACAAAGAGCCACAGCCAATGAGCCAAGGGAAGGTGGGTCTGGGTACTTCCATGTCTGCCTTTGAGGGATGGGGAGAAGGCTGTCTCCCTGACAAACCTCAGGGTACATCCCAAAGAGGGTGGCTGAGAAGCTGAGAAGAACCAGTGTGTGGGCATCCTCCAAGTTACCCCAGAGAGGCATGGACACTCAATCATATCTGAATAAAGCTACATGGTTGGAGCCAGAGAAGAGTCACAGCTAGGAGTCTGAGACTGAGGAGGATTCTGGGGCCTTTGAAGTGTAAGGGACCTTCAAGGGACACACACCTTGGGCAAAGAAGAGGTCAAGCTCAGAGAAGAGAAGAGTGAGAGGCAAAGGCCTGGGGGAAATAAAGCTACATAAGGGAAAAAAAAATCCCTGTGTTCTGGCTCCTTTTTGAGACTGGCCTAGCTGCCCAAGACAGACAGTGGGCTTGGCAAAAACACACCTCAGACAGGAAGGGTGGCTAAGGAGAGGTTCGGCTGGCGGCTGTTCAGGGCTGCTGTCCCAGCTCCCCCCTCCAGCTCTTCCCGCCTCAGCCCACAAAGCGGGGCCAGGTCCAACAAGCCCCCATTGCTGGGGCCCTCTATATTTGAGTGAGTTGTTTGGGTGTCTGGTGGTAAGCCCTAAAACTGCCCTCAAGTGGTGGGAGGTGGGTGCTGAGGGCATCCGTCAGGGGCTCACCTCTGTGTGAGGCATAATTCTGCCCACGCTCCCAGCCTTCTGCTCCAGGGTGTCCTCGGGAAAGTTCATGAAGGTCACGGGACTGTTCTCTGTGGTTCCATAAACAACCTAGAGAGGCCAAAGAGATGACAGCCTGGAGGGAAGTGAGGGACAGAGGAGGGCTGGGGTGACCTATCCTAGGTAGCTGAAGGTGAGAACTGAAGTAAACAAGGGGGACAAGAGCCAGAGGTCAGAAGCCAGAAGTGCAGCTCTCGG
>NW_021604658.1:10927733-10961864 GCF_004785775.1 Grammomys surdaster
GGGGGGGGTGGGGGGGGCTGGTCTGAAACCAAATTGAGACTAGAAGCCAGTCTCTCATAGCCAGGGTTCCGACACGCCCCTATGATGCCTGTGGCTTCTGGCATTGCTCACATCCTTAGCTCTTCTCACTGTCTCCAGGTTGCTTTGGTCCTACTTTCTTGATTTCAGGCCCCAACAGCTTCTGTCCCTCTCTTCCTAGCCAAAGGCCCCATAAACTTGATGAGAAAGGCAGCCTGCTTGTGATCGAGCCGGGAGTGGTACAGACACACAGACATCACTCCCCCTTCAACCTGGGACAAGTGCCTGGCCTTAGGGGTGGGTGCCCCACAAACACTGGAGACTTTCCTGTGCGTTTATTTTCATCAAAACAAAAATATAGCCAGAGCATGAATTTAAAAGGCCTGTGGCACACACGCACGCACGCACTCACACACACCTGCAACCTCCAGTGGTTAGAACATCCTGTGCAACAGAAAAACTAGCAGCCAACCTAAATACCATCAGAGAATATTCTTGGCTAAGAATGACCCCCCTCCCCCCCCCACACCATTCTAGAGGCAAGGAGTAAGAGGGGCTTAAGGAAGTACAGGCTTGGAGACCAAACCCCACACCTATGTATTGCATGTTATGAGACGGTCTAGATACCTTGTCCTCTCCCAGGTCTCTGTTGGTGGCCTCCATTCCTGCACACCATCAGGTGGTGTGGTTCTGGCATAGTTGAGGTATGGTTCCTCTACCACCTCCCAAAAACAGACGGCATCTCTGGCCAAGCAACCCAGAGCTCACCCTGGGCCAAAGCTGTAACCTGCCTGCTCACCCTCCTTTCTCCACAGGACTCCAGACACTGTGGCTGGCAAGTGAACAGAAGCCTGGTCCACTAGGGTGTGGCTTCCCACAACCTAGCATCTGGCTAGCCAGGGTTGGTCGCCTGTAGCCAGCACCCCACCTCCCACTAGCTCACACAGTCCTGGGGTTATTGCCCAGCTTTGGTCTCTGCCAAGTACACATTGGCGCCACTAGGCCGCCACTCGGAGACCCCCCCCCCTTAGGGGTGGGTCCTGACCACCGGGGTGAGGGGAGGATCCGGAGATGTGGATATTTGGGAGGAGATTAAGAAGGAGACTGTGCAACCATGCTTGTTCAGCGGCCTGAGGTCTCCAGGTGTGTTGCCTATCCTGTGGTTCACTCCCCACACACACCAGCTCCCGAAGTTCTATGTAGCCTTCAGCCCCAGAAAAGGGGATGACGGTGCAAAGGACGGAATAGGAAGCCCAGAGCTAAGAGAGGGGTCGTGGATAAGCCCACAACCGGGAGCTCTTACAGGCCTGGAGCCACGGGCTTCCGAGAAGGGGCAGAGGCAAACGCACCACTGTGAGCTAGCATCATCAACCAGTTCCCCCCACCTCCTTGGGATGAACTGAGGAAGGTTTAGCCAAAAGCGGGAGCCCAACCCACAGCGGCTCTCACGCTCCGCCTGCGCGGCACAACAGCCCCATTAAAGCGCCGCCGGCTGGCCGACCGCGGTGAGACGCATCCGGCTGTCGGGCCCCACTTCCTCCCTCCCGGAGTCCAGGATGACCTGTCTGCCAAGGGTGTATGGGGGAAGGGAACCGAGAGATTCAAACTTGAGCAAATAAATAAGTTCTGGGAACACCTCCCTCTGCCCAGTGGAAATTCAGAGGCCCCTCGTCACACCTATCGCCGTCTCCCCCATCTCAGGGTGTTGGTCCAGATAGAGGTGCAGTAAAGGTGCAGCATAAGGTTTGCAAACAGGAATGAAGGGTTGGGGTTCAAGGGAAGGATCCTCAACCCTACACATGGTCTCCTCCTGTGAAAACAGCCCCCAGTCACCAAGGATAGGGGCGCATCTCTGGGCGGGAGGGGGTTAAATCAGTGGCTTCGATGCTCCACGTAGTAGCTGGCTCCGCTGCCAGCTGCGGTCAAGGCTGCCTTATAAATGGGCCGGGAGACCCGAGAGTCGAGGACTTGTCGCTGCCTTAGCCCCCATTCCCGGCTAAAGGCGTCCCAACCATGGCCCGGGTGCTCTTATTCAGTCTGGTCTTTCTGGCCATCCTCCTGCCTGCGCTGGCCGCCTGCCCCCAAAACTGCCACTGCCATGGAGATCTGCAGCATGTCATCTGCGACAAGGTGGGGCTGCAGAAGATCCCCAAGGTATCAGAGACGACCAAACTGCTCAACCTCCAGCGCAACAACTTCCCGGTGCTGGCTGCCAACTCGTTTCGGACCATGCCGAACCTGGTCTCGCTGCACCTGCAGCACTGCAACATCCGCGAGGTGGCAGCTGGTGCCTTCCGAGGCCTGAAGCAGCTCATCTACCTGTACCTGTCCCACAATGACATCAGGGTGTTGCGAGCTGGAGCCTTCGATGACCTGACTGAACTCACATATCTCTATCTAGACCACAACAAAGTATCAGAACTGCCCCGGGGGCTGCTCTCCCCTCTGGTCAACCTCTTCATTTTGCAGCTCAACAACAACAAAATCCGAGAGCTGCGTGCTGGTGCCTTCCAGGGTGCCAAGGACCTGCGCTGGCTCTACCTGTCAGAAAATGCCCTCAGTTCCCTGCAGCCTGGTTCCCTGGATGATGTGGAGAACCTAGCCAAGTTTCACCTGGACAAGAACCAGCTGTCTAGCTACCCCTCAGCTGCCCTGAGCAAACTTCGGGTGGTGGAGGAGCTGAAACTGTCCCACAACCCTCTGAAGAGCATCCCAGACAATGCCTTCCAGTCCTTTGGCAGATACCTGGAGACCCTCTGGCTGGACAACACCAACCTGGAGAAGGTGAGTGCCCTGGCTTCTGGGGTGTCACCCTAGTACCACATCGGGACAGCATTCCCTCCTCCTGGACTCTTCCCTCGGAGTATCTTCCAAAGCAAGGGGCTTTGCCACCTCTCTCTGCTCTGACACACCCCCTCTCCATCCCTCTCACCCTCACCTGGTCACGCTGCTTCTCAGCGGTGCTCTCGGGACTCTTTATAAGAGATGGAACTGTTCTGGTCCCACAAATGGCCCCTAGGGAGGCATCTGCCCCAAACCCCACGGTGAACAGCAGATACTCTTCCTGTTGGGCTTTCCACCCCTCCAGTCTCTGGCAAGCCTACCATCCCATAAAGGAGGGTTTGTCTATTGAGGCACCTTCCAGAAGCTGAGAGAACACAAAGAAACCCTGTTCCTGGTGGGCACTGACCTGTGGTGCTAAGGTAAAATGAGAGGCTGGAGGATGAGTTGGGGAACAAGTACCTTAAGGAGAATTCCTCCACACCCTCAGAGACCCTGATGGATGTCCCATTCCCTCCGTGGGTCCAAACATGCTCAATTTTATTGCAACCTCGGGTCCATTTCAAGTAAGTAGGGAAACCAAGACACGGAGAACTGTCTTGGCTTCACTAAGTTGCTGGCTTGGTGCTCATGCAGCCTGTGACTGAACACATGCGATCCTTGGCACAATCCCTCAAGTGTCTCTTCAGAGCACAGACTGACTGTCTCACTGTCCCCTAGACAGTTTGTTGACTTTTGCTTTCCCCAGTCACCAGATCCCTGACTCCTCAGTCCTTCCTCCCCAGGGATTCTCAGTCTAGCCTGGTGGGGGCTGTACAGGAGCAGAATCCTTTTCTGGGAACTAGAAGATCACCCTGGTACACAGTTTTAGCCAGAAGGTTTGGGAAGAGACCAGAGCAAGGCAGAGTACAGTTTTGTCTGTAGAGAACGTCACATCCCGATCTGGTTTGTGAGAGGTTACAGATATGGAGCTGAGGGCAGAAGCTAACCTGGGCAGAGGCTAACCTTTGTCTGGGTAAATGGAGCCTTCTGGGTGGATCTTCTTTAGTCTGGCCTCACTCCAGCTGGAAAACCACCCTGGAGCCAAAACTGTGGGCAATAGAACAGCACACGAAGGCTGATTTACAATGAGGAGGCCAGGGAGAAACTGGCACCAGGGCTCAGATGAGGGCACCAATACATTTCCTCTGGAGCCATCCATCCTGGCCAAAGTCCCCACTGAGGGGCATCCACAAATAGCATCTCACAGAGAGCAGAAGAGCAATGAGGACAGTACTGGGGGTCTGGGTCTCTGGGGATGTGGGGAGCCTCGGCCCACTGCCCACCCCACCAAACACTGACCAGGTTCACTGTGTGCCTGCCTGGGCACTCAGAGCCAAGCTCTGGCTGCTCCCCAGACCCAGTGTTTGTGCAGGGAGGGTGCTGCCTAGGAGGTGGGGGACAGGGTGTGGTTCTGCAGCTACTGTTTACTAGCTAGGTGACCCTGGCTAAAGGACTGAACCTTTTTCCATTTACACATTGGAAAGGATTCCTTCCCTCTCAAAAAAGGTGTTGTGGATTACATCATTCAGACAACTCGATCATTCTGCTTTGAAAATTGCTGCTCCTCAACAGGCCCATGCTTGTTTTCCAGGGAAAGACTCTGGTCCTCTGAGAAGAGAGCCAGGAGAGCTTGGAGACTGGGATTGAGGGGCTCACTCTGCTTCCCTTTCCTCACAGTTCTCAGATGCTGCCTTCGCGGGTGTGACCACACTGAAACACGTCCATCTGGAGAACAACCGCCTGAACCAATTGCCCTCCACCTTCCCCTTTGACAACCTGGAGACCCTCACTCTCACCAACAACCCGTGGAAATGCACCTGCCAGCTCCGTGGCCTTCGGCGGTGAGAATATTCCTCCATATACCCCAGTTTGTCCTCCATGTGATGGTCTTGCAGTAGAACATCCTGGGCACATATCCTAGTCAGCTACCTAGCAGGCCAGGCACTGAGTGGCTCTGTTCTCTCATTTGTCAAATGAAGATGTCAACTCCAGATTTTTCTAGGGCCGTAGTCCATCCTGGTCACTGTCCCTTTCCCAGGCCTTCCTACCCAGCTTCTCCAAGCCCAGCAACTCTTTGTCTCTGTAGGTGGTTGGAAGCCAAGACCTCTCGACCGGATGCTACCTGCTCCTCACCAGCCAAGTTCAAGGGTCAGCGTATTCGTGACACAGATGCCCTCCGCAGCTGTAAATCCCCCACCAAGAGGTCCAAGAAAGCTGGCCGCCATTAAACAGGTAAGGGCCGGGTAGGGAGGCCACCACTGTCTGCCTTTGGAGATTCCAGATGGGGTGCTGGTATATCTCATGACACCACCCCTGAAGGGGCAATCCTCTGTCTTACAAGAAAAAGAGGGGAGGATTGGATGTCCTCTCCAAGGGCTTGGCTTAGGACGCCCCTGGTTCCCTTTGATGCCTCTAGGTGATTGGGATCCTGATACCCATCTTCCCTCACTGCAGGTCCTGATCCAGCCAGTCCTGGTGACTGCCTTCTGCTGGAAAGACTACTGATGTCCCCCACCACCACCATCCACACCTTCTCCCACAGCCTCTGCGGATGCGCAGAGCTGCCCCACACCTAGGTACATCCTGGCAGGGGGCACCGGGCTTTCTATCACCACCTCAGCTCCACCCAGCGGGGTCCTAGGGAGGACACAGACCCCGTCCCTAGCCACTGTGCCTGGGCTCTGCCATGGCTCCTCTCAGAACCTCCTACCCCCTGTCCATCGGAACTAAAGTCCAGTGGTCACTGGGATGACCACATCATTACCGCCTTCCTCAGCTCCCTCCTCCCTTGCCATTTGGAAACAAACATCAGGCCCTTGACCCACCCTGATTGCCAGAAAGAATTTCAGGCCCATGCCCCAGCTCTGCCAGTCCTTGTCTGCCAGGACGTGCTAACAGGATGCCAGTAGCGCTTGGCTGCACATCCTCCCGTGCTGCATTTCCTCCCGGATTTCTATAAACATAAATGTATGTGTGTACAATACTCACTTCCTCTCACCTGTACCTCAGCATGTGTTAGCTAATAACTCACACCGCCTTGCTTTCCCTCTGCTTCCTGGAGCAGAGAATAAGCTGGAAGCTCATCTTTGGTCTGGATTGTCAGTCCCTACTCATTGCGGGCCTGGCAAGTCCCCTCCATACGGTGGCTCTAATTACCACTCACCACCAAGTCCTTCATGTTCATCTTGTTGATGATGGCTCGAATCAGCTCTGGGGGTGCTGGGGACCCAGCAATCACACCTGGATCAGGAAGAAGAGCTGGTGGGATCGACGGTAGACGCCTGTAATGGCAGCTACTTGGGAGGCTGAGGCAGGAAGATTGCAAATTCAGTCTGACTTTGAATACAGAGTGATACAGAGTGAATTCTGGGCCAGCTTGGGTAGCTTAGAGAGACCCTGTCTCAAAAATAGGAAGGTTGGGGACTGTTCTGTCATAGAACACTTGCCTACGCCGGGCGGTGGTGGCGCACTCCTTTACTCCCAGCACTCGGGAGGCAGAGACTGGCAGATTTCTGAGTTGGAGGCCAGCCTGGTCTACAGAGTGAGTTCCAGGACAGCCAGGGCTACACAGAGAGACCCTGTCTCAAAAACAAAACAACAACAACAAAAAAAACAAACAAAAAAACAAAACAAAAAACAAAACAAAAAGAACACTTGCCTAACATTCAGGAGGCTCTGGGTTCTATCCTCAGTATGAAAGAGAGAAATGGGGGGCAGCAGAGACAGAGACAAAGAGAAAGAGACAGAGACAGAGACAGAGAGAAAGAAAGACAGAGACAGAGAGAGGGGGCACAGAGGGACAGAGAGAGAGAGACAGAGACAGAGAGATGGGGGGAGAGAGAAGCTAACACATTTCTCCATTTTTAAGGGTTTGCTAGACCCCTTTTACTTACTTGTGTAAAGGAGAGAGACTCTGTGCATTGGTAAAACACGTAAAAACTGAGGTTGGCTCAGCATTCAGGGAGACTTGGGAATTGTCCCCTCCCATCTATATTTATTTCTACAGTGTCTTTCCTGCCTCCTCTATAAAAACCTGGCTTTACTGGGGCTGTGGAGAACGACCTTCCCCAAACCTTGCTGCCTTTGACGGCACCTCACCTCCACGAACGATCGTGAAATCATAACTGGAGAAGTCTGGCTGATTCAGAATATCCACAAACATCGTGGGTGTACCATAAAGGAGGGTGCCTCTGCACAAAGGAAGGACACAAAATTAGGTTTAGAAGTAAGAGGAACCCCTTTCTCCCCCACCCCTCATGAACTCTCAGTGAGGGCCGAAACTGTGGGGAACAGAAGCTCAAGAGAGGGGGGACCTGGTCCTCTAGCCCCCACTCCCACCCATCCCAGGTCTCCTGGCTAGAGGGAGGAAGCATCTTAGAGAAGGAAGGTTGGTCCAGGAGTGAGGATTTGGAGGGGTCCTATCAGCCCACAGGTGGCTTGTCCACCAATGCCCACTTCTCTCTGCTGATGGCTTCCAGTGCCTTCTTGCCATTGAAGCTTGGAGAAGACAGGAGGAGGGTGGCACCATGCACCATAGACACCATTGTGCCCCCCACGGAGCCCAGGCAGTGGTACAGGGGACTGGGCAGGACCAAGCGCAACTCCTCTGCGGTCTGGAGATGGAGACAGGAGGCTGGGTCTATCATGGAGCCAGTTCTCCCGGCCGGCCAGCAGGGGGAGCCGGCAAGCTGTCTCACTCCTTGCCCAGCTGTTCCCCCACAGCCTGCATAAACCTCACCAGGGCCCAACCCAACCTTACCTTTGTGGGCATCTTCAGCCGCTGGCCTATCAGGATGGAGTTGTTTACAATGTTGTGGTGGGAAAGAGTGGCCCCCTTGGGGTTTCCAGTTGTCCCCTAAGAAGATAAGCAAGTGACAGCTTGTCCTTTTTCTCCCTGTTTCCTTCCTATCCTTGGCCACACGGCTCAAGGCAGGCTGGGGGCAGAGTCAGAAGAGTAGTTGTCCTGAGTCCACTTCCTCCTTTTGTTTATGCACAATAAGCTGTGCAGGGCCAGATGTTAGCATCCAGAATGCAAAAGAGAACGCAGTACCTCCTTCATCCGGTTTACATGTCATGTAAGGTGGCACAGAGGGCTCTACCACTGACTAGGTTTAGGAACTCTCTCTCTCTCTCTCTCTCTCTCTCTCTCTCTCTCTCTCTCTCTCCCTATCTCGTTTTCTCTGGGCCTGAAGCTTCTTAATGAGCTCTCTGAGCTTAGTAATTGTGTGAACCTGCTCTCTGTACTGGAAGCAACAGGACCCAGAAGGGAGATGTGACCACACCAAACAAAACCAAACAAAATACCCCCCAAAACACCAGCAGCTAATTTTGCTAATTTTCTGAGGCAGAAGGAGGGCTGGAGGCCAGAGTGAGGAGAGAGGGCTGCACTTATCTTTCAGCCATTTCCCTCATTTTAGGAGGGGCCTCCCGGCAGGGCACAAATTGAAACTGGAGACTGTTGTCCTACCGAAGTAAACTGGATGTTGATGGGGTCATGACAGGACAAGAACCGCTGATGGTACCGAAGCTGGGCTAGGTTCTGTTCCTTGCCACCGGCTGCCACCACGTCATCCAGGAGTAGGGTCCCAGGCAAAGGGGCATCCACTGAGATGACTGTGGTCAGGTCTGGGAGCCTAGGAGACAGAGAAGAGAGTGACAAATGGTTAAAAGACAGCCCAGGAAGACAACAGCTCCACCTTGGGTAGGAGGTAAGAGTCTGAGATGTCACATGATATTCCCAAAATGCAGGACATACCCACCTCTCACTCTTCAGGGCCCCTGGCTGGGCCTTTTCCAGCTCAGGACAGATCTGCTTCAGGATGTTGTAGTATTGCTGGGTCTTGAATTGTTTAGGGAACACAATACCTTTGCAGCCTACCTGTGAGAGAAGAAGTCCCCTATCTGTGGTCAGCAGGAAGCCCCAGACTTAGAAGCCCTCAGTAATCAGTAGCTTTCTTTCTTATATATATGAATAGCTAACCTGACACACCCATGTAGCAACACACACATATACGTACAAACCACTGCTTCTAATATACCCACATGTACTCCACTCCAACATACACACACACACACCCACACACACACACCCCAGTCCAAAAACAAACATACACACCATATTCCTAGACACATATAATCTCTCTCTCTCTCTCTCTCTCTCTCTCTCTCTCTCTCTCTCTCCCCCCTGATACACATACTCCACCCATGACATCCATATCAGTCGATGACTGACCCTCTCTGTGGAGCTAAGACCTTCCAACCACATGAAGCCTGAGGAAAGACACTCCATAATGCTATCCACTGAGCATGCTCTTTCTCATCCAATTAGCCTCTACAAAACAGCATCAGAAATGCCCCCTCTCCACCAGGAGCAAGTAGTACCTTTCTGAGGACATATTCCAGTTCTGAGGACTGGTAGGCTGGGTTCACAGACACCTGGGGGAACAGAGAGAATATGCTAGCATCTTGGGAAGATGCTCCATGCTCTTACCACTCCCCTCAGGAGGAGCAAGGCAGCACACCACTCTCAGCCGGGGCTATTCGGTGAGCCTGGGCCAAAAGCACCACCAAGCGTGAAGCCAGACAGAACTGGTTTCGTTCTGTATCTAAGACATTCCCCTTCAATGACATCCCTCCACATACCCAGTTGTGCCAGGTAAACCCCTTCTTACCAGGATGATGCCCGCCTGGGCAGTGGCCAGCTGAATAAGCACCCATGCATAGGAGTTGGGTCCCCACATGCCCAGCCGGTCACCCTTGCGGAGGCCAATGCTCAGAAGACCAGAAGCAGCTTTGTCCACCTGGTACAAGCAAAAGGGGACAACAGGGAAGGTGAAGACAAGCAGGAGGGACCCCTGAATTCTACTCTCTATCTTAGCCCAGGACTCATCAGGAGCGAAGATCACCAGGCCTTGGTGGACTCAGTGTGGTGAAGGTGGGGACACAGTAAACAAATATTCCAGGAAGTACTGGAACAGGAGGTCTCTAGATCACTTCCCCTCTGTCTCTTAACGCCCACAGAGGGGTCCTCGGGCATCCCTGTCACACTGCCCCATGGCCACCTGCCCACTCTCCAGCTCCACCTATAGCATCTAGGGACCAGCAGCTGCTCTTTGAAGGTTCTAGGTCAGTACCTACCTCCTCCTTGAGCTGTGCAAAGTTCAGCCTGATGTTTTCATGGAGGCTCACCAAAGCCTCTCTGTTGGGGAACCTCTGTGCTGTGGCATCAAGGCATTCGCCCACAGTTGTGTTCACAAGATGGGAGTCGGTGTGGCCCTGAATGTAGCTGAGGCCACCGACGGGCAAGGGGTTGGTGCAGTTCACCGTTCCAGAGCTGTGGGGAGAGAGGAACCATGGACTGGCCAGCCTAGCACCAACACTCTGGCCCACTTAGCTAATTAGGAGTCTAGCTGATTACAATATGTTGGTATGTTGAGGACTGACAGGTTTTCTCTAGATTGTGTGTGTGTGTGTATGTGTGTATGTGTGTGTGTGTGTGTGTGTGTGTGTGTGTGAGAGAGAGAGAGAGAGAGAGAGAGAGAGAGAGAGAGAGAGAGAGAGAGAGAGTAGGTCTACTGTATCCCAGGCTGGCCTCAAATTCACTATGATTTAGCAGAGGATGTCCCTGACCTTCTAGGATGGCAAGCATGCGCTACCACATCCAGTTTCATTCTCTGCTGGAGCTCAAACTGCAGCCTCAGTCCCTCCCCAGATCTTGTAAACTTAGACTATCCTCTCTTACACTCCTTTCCTAATCACAAGCTTAACCTCCAAGCAGCAGGTTGGGGACCAGGTTATCCTAAGCTGGGGCCAAAGGGCCTCCTGTACCTTCCTGGAAGTGATGAGGTACCTAGGGGGTGACTGGAGAAGCTGATGCAGAGACACTGACCCGTGCCCCAGCCCCTGCCTCCCGGAGGCCAACAGTTGCTACGGTTCTTCCAAGAGAACCAGTGAAGTCCATGGTTGGACCCAGAGCTGGGGTCCAGGGCTTTGGGTTTCTCGGTTCCTCAGTGGGCCAGTTTATCTCTTTTGGAACAGAAGTCCAAAGACAGAATAGGCAAGGGGTTTAGGGACTGGATGGTGGCACTAGGAGGGACTGATGAAAGGCTGAGTAAGAACTGTGTGCCTGGAAAAGAAGAGAGTCCGCATTCCTCTGGCAGCATCCTCAGGCTCCCACTTTCAGATGCTGTGGCAAAGCGAGGCTATTGCATCTAGAAAAGGACCACAGTACTTAGACAGTATGGTGACCTCAAGCACCACAGGATTACAGAAGAGCCACTGGTGCCCCAGTAAGGATGTCCTACACTAGCCAACTCAGACTGTCCCTGGAAAAGAAACTCCACCTCCTTTCCATCACCCTCAGGGAACAGGTTGTTTTTTTATTTTGTTTTGTTTTTTGTTTTGTTTTGTTTTGTTTGGCACGCACCTGGAACCTCAGCAGCTGGAAAGCTGATGAGAGGAGGCCAGCCTGAGCTACATGTGAATACCAGGCCAGCTCCAGTTACTATGTAACAAGATCATGCAAAACAGGTGAGAATTAGGATCACGGAGTCTCAAGGTGAGAAGACTGATCAGCAAAGATGCCAGGAGTCAGAAAGGATGGGGAACAGCTACGTCTGAAATGGAAACCAGCGCAACTGCCGCATGTTACTGTCAGGCCCGCTCTGCCTGACGTTCTTCTTTGTTTTCATCTGAAGTCCGATCATCAGAGAATATCTAACCTCCTTGTCATTTTCTCCGTACTTCTACCAAGTGACACAGGAGGGTAGAGCATTGTTAAGGGGAGAGCAGTTTCTCCAGCGTTAAGAGTTCTAGAAACTCAGGACTAGAGAGATGGCTCAGCACTTAAAAGCACGTGGCTGTCCTTTCTAAAGTTCCAGGGTTCAATTTGCAACTCCCACAGGACAACTCATAACAAATTGTTATCTCCAGTTCCTGGAGGAAGTCAAACGCCCCCTTCTGGCCACCAAAAGAATTGCATGGCATGTGGTACAAAGATGTATGCGCAGAGGTGGGGAAAAACCGCTCATACAAAACATAAAATAATAAATAAATAAAATGTTTTTTTTTTTAAAAAAAAAGAGTTCTAGAAACTCATACCAGTATAATTTGCTCATGAAGAGAGGACCCACCCTAGTCATTTAGGCAAGTTGAAGGCCTGAGCAATTTTCCTTCTCTGCACACACCCTGAACACCTGGCCCCAAAGCATAGCTGCTTCTCTCTTTTTATGTTCTTTAAAAGAACTAGGGGAGGGAGAACTTTTAAGAGAAATGTGTGTTTCTTCATGAGGATGGGAGACGCTGATAGAGTCAGAGGAGAGCCTGTCAATCTCTCTCTAATAATCAAAGAAAAGTAACAATGCAGCTTCGATTGGGGATTGCAAAACCCAAGGCCCTCTGCGGCCAGGTGGGACTGGAGCCAAGTGGGTGCTGTGAAGGACCCAGAGACAAAGCACAGCCTCAACTTAGAGAGTCGCTGTGTGGGAAATTCAAGCCCAGATCTGTTTTCATAAGAGAACAAGGAAGTTAAAGTAAAAACAACATTCTTTTACTTCTCCATGTTAGCAACTCATGCATTCACACTTCATGTGTAGACTGAGTGTCTGGAATATAGGAAATACCCCAGCAAACAACTAACTGCACACGGACAGAAAACGGGGCTTCTTAGGGCCACAGCTTAGTGGAAAACCATTTGCCTGATGTATGTGAGGCTCCAGGTTCAATTATCAGAACTTGGGCGGGGTGGGGGGGAAGCAAAGCAAAGGAGCTAAACACACATCAGACATATAACATGCAGATTAAAACTCCTACTCCCTCTGAGGGGCTAGGAAGATGCTGGGTCAGGAACTGGTCACCAAACAAGCATGAAGACCCCAGTCTGATCCTTAGAACCTATGTGAAAAGTTGTTACATGCCTTTAATCCAGCACTTAGGAGACAGATGCAGGTGGCTGGCTGACTGTGAGTTCAAGACCAGCCTGGTCTATAGAGTGAGTTCCAGTACAGCCAAAGATAAAAGAACCCAGCTCAAAAACACCGATGCCAACAACAACAGAAACAACAATAATAGAACAAAACAAAACCAGAAAAATGGATTCTCCTAGCCCTGGGGACGTAGAGACAGGAGAATTCCAGGCTCACTGCTAGCCAGAGAATAGCAGGCCAATGAAAGGCTCTGTCTTAAAAGCCAAAGCAGCCAGAGCTGGGGGGATACAATACTTGAGGTCATCTGGGCTCTACATGCATGTACATATATATGCTCAAACACACAGCTACAGCACAGCGTGTATATCTGTGTGTGCATGTACGCACATGCACGCAATTATGATGAGGCACTAGCCCATCTGTATTGAGAGGGTGGAAGGTAAAACACAGAATCTGAATAAGCAACCCTAAGTGTCATGAGGCTGTGCAGAAATCGGAATCCTCCTCCATTGCTGGCAAGAGTGTAAACACTTGTGGTCCACCGCTGTGGAAAATTGGGTACGGTTCTTCCAAAAGTTACACATATAGAATCACCATGTGACCTAACAATTCTACTTGTAAAAATATAACCTCTCCCCCCACCCCCCCCCAAAAAAACCCTCAAAACTAGTGTTCAAATTGCTCAGTAAAAATGTCAGGAGGTTGGGATTGTGGAGACCACTGTCGATGAGGTAGGTCCCTGCCATTCAGCCATGAGGACCTGGCTTTGGATCCTTGATTCCCATGGAAAAAGCTGGCACTGTGTGTGTGTGGCTGATGTCTGCAGCTCTCGGAGAAAGTAGTGAGCCAAGCTAGCCAAGCCCACAAGCTCCAGATTCTGCGGGAGATCTGTCTCAGAAAGAGGAGTTGGCTCAGGAGGTAGAGGTTCTTGCTGCCAAGCCCTGTGACCTGAGTTGGAAGGAGAGATGACTCCCACAAACTTTGTTCTGATACACACACACACACACACACACACACACTCCCACACACACAGGTGTAAAGCAATTTAAAACACTTAAGTTGACCTCTGCCCTCCGGCCACATGTACATACACCAACATGTACTCATATCCGCCCTACCCCACCTCCATGAGAAATTACAGGAGAGCCTGTCTGAAGCTTTCAATTATCAAATAAAACGCAACTGTTTACCCAAAAGATTAAAAAGCCAGAAAAAATGAGATAATAGCCTTATAGCCTTATTTCCTGAACAGGTCTGTTTCAGTCAGAATGATAATGAAGCCCCCTTTGTCTTAATCCTTATACACACACACACACACACACACACACACACACACACGGCACACACATGGACAGTACAGGAAGTGCCATAGTAGAGTTTGCATGTATAAGGCCTTGAGTTTGATTCCTAAGGGTGGGGGTGGAGTGTCCCGTCCTGTAACCCAGTGCTAACTAATCAGTTCTCTTTCCATAGTTCCGTCCCGTCCAACTTTACAAGGAAAGCCACTTTGAAGTGTTCAATGTGCTTTTGTTCTCTGTTCTCCCTTGGTTAGCCCCTCTCTGTTTACACAACCAGCCTCCTCTACACAGCCTGCCACTCATTTGACGGAATGCAGCATCCTGGGAATGAAAACAGGTTGTTGAGAAGTTTAAGCGATGAGGCTAAGGGTGTGGCTCTGTGGAGTACTCGCTTAACATGTTAAGTCCCGGATTTGATCAGCAGAGGTCACAGAAACAGAACCTGGTGGCTCGGGACTACAATCCCAGCACTGAGGAGATAGAAGTGGAGGTTCAGAAGTCAGGGATTCCCTGCCTCATTCATTTAAAAGAAAAAGATATTAAAACAACATTGCTATAGTGTTTTTTTTACCTTGTTTTTTTTAAAAAAAAGTATATAAGTGTTGCAGGATATTTGATCACACTGTGTTATTTCCTGGAAAAATCTGTTTTTAGTTGTAGTGTGGCTTAACCTCAGCACACACCTTTAATCCCAGAGCTTTCTGCTTGACTTTTGCAAACAGGACTAAATAAAGTCAACCATAGGTCAAGAGGAGGAACAAGCAACCAGTTGACAGGAAGTGAACATAAGACTATTAAGAAAAAACCATAGAGGGTTAGAGGGAGTCAGGAGGATGGATAGAGAGACACACAGGAAGTAGAAGGGAGGGACATTCAGCTTGAAGGAGGCTTTTTGTGACAGTGAGAGAGGGGCATTGCTTCTGAGATGTCGGCTGAGGGGGAAGGTCAGCTGGATGTTTTCTCTCCCTCTCTGAGCTAGCAGGCTTACACTCCAGCATCTGGCTCCCAGGTCTTTGTTGGTAAAACTGAACAATTGCTATCTACATGTACACCACATGTATGCTCAGTACCCAAGGAGGCCAAAAGAGGATGTCAGATCCCCTGAAACTGGAGTTACCCTGCCGTGTGGATGATAGGAGTCGAACCCAGGTCTTCTGCCAGAACCGTACATGATCTTAACCTGCTGAGCCGTCCTCAGTTCCTACCTTGGTTCTTGGACAAAATAAACACTTGGCCATGAACAATTTGTGACGGTATTTTCACAAGAGCCAGAATGTTTCTCCCAATTATCCAGCAAAGAGGAACAGCCGAGCAAAGCGCGGTGCTCGGTCTACACACCAGAATGCTATTTGGCCACAAAAGTAAAGAGCTACAGCTGGGGTTGTAGCTCAGTTGGGAAAGTACTTGCTCAGCACACACAAAACCCTGAGTTCAACCTCCAGCACCATATAATCCAGGCAGTGACATGAACCCAGGAGGTGGAAGCCGAAGAGTCCTCCGCTACTTGTGAGTTTGAAGTCAGTATTAGCTACATGAGCCCTTTTAGAGGGAGGAGGGAAGAGGAGGAAGGACAGAAGGATGGCTCGGCAGTTAAGAGCACAGGCTGCTGCTCTTCCAGAGGATCTGGTGTCATGTAGGCTGGGGAGGTCTTTCTGGCAAGAAGAAGAAAGGTGAAAGGCATGGAACTGTAGTTCATTGGTAGAGCATTTGCCTAGCTTGTACAAGGCCCTAGGTTCAAACCCAAGTACATGAGGGACAGAGGGAGGGAGAGAAGAGAAGGAGCCAAGAGCCTGGAGGAATTTCTCTGCTCTGTGATGCTGGAGAAATGATCTGGGAGCTCGATCCAAACAGAACTGTCATGTCCAGACAAGATGCGGGGCAACCTGACTGAGGTGTGGCCAGACGACATGATGTGGCGCACGCCTTCAGGGAAGTTCCAGCCAGCTCTTTGTGTTCTTGGCCTCCTCACTGATGAATCAACCAACTGCAGATAGAAAACCCCTGAAAAGGCTGGGGACAATAGTGCTTGCCTGGAATCCTGGCACTTGGGAGGAAGCAGAGGCAGGGGGATTACTGTGAATTCAATGCCAGCCTGGCCTAAAGAGTGAGACACTGCCGGGCGGTGGTGGTGCACGCCTTTAATCCTAGCACTTGGGAGGCAGAGGCAGGTGGATTTCTGAGTTCGAGGCTAACCTGGTCTACAAAGTGAGTTCCAGGACAACCAGGGCTACACAGAGAAACCCTGTCTCGAAAAACAAAAAACAACAAACAAACAAACAAACAACAACAAAAAAGAGTGAGACACTATCTCAAACAAAAACAAAAAACTGACTCCTCAAAAAAAAAAAAACATTTAAAGTCTGGCGGTGGTGGTGCATGCTTTTAACTCCAGCAGAGGCAGATGGATCTAAAAAAAAAAAAGAAAAGAAAAGAAAGAAAGAAAAAAAGAAAGAAAGAAAAAGAAAAAGAAAAAATTCCAGAAACTTCTTTAAAAAGCAAAAACAAGAGACTGTAGAAATGGCTTAGTGACTAAGAGCACAGACTGCCCTTCCAGAGTCCCCAGGTTCAATTCCCAGCCCCAACTCAGCGGCTGACAACTTTCTGTCTGTAACTCCAGTCCAAAGCATCTGATGCCCTCTCTTCTGGTCTCTGATGGTGCACACATATCTGTGCAGGTGAGATATCTAAATACATAAAGTAAAATTAAATTAAATAAAAATCTCAAAAACAGAAGAAGAGAGAAAAACACTGATACATTAAGTAGTCTAATAATTACAAAAGGGGTGTGGCTTGCTGTAGAGTATTTGCCTGACCTTCGTGAAGACCAGGGTTAGCTCCCCAGAACCAGAGGGAAGGGTGAATGCTTACTATGTAATTAATTTGTTGTTATTTGCTATGTGGGTGACAGATTTGGCTGCGGTTAAGAACACAGTCTGTACTTCCTTCCCCTCTGGATGCTATGTTTCCTTCAAGCCTTCCTTAGTGACTCATTGGACTTAAACACTGGCCTCAACATACACCCAAACCTAAGCTGATAGACACCTTCACACTGGAAGCGATGGACAAGCTACTAAGCTCTGTCAACCCCTACACTGAAGATTGATAGCTTAAGTTGAGACAGGGCCACACAAATTGGCAAGCTAATTTCTGAATCGAGGTTGGGATATTCGTGCCACCTCTAGCATGCAACTGTCCAAATGCCCATTCACCAGAAAAAAAAAAAATCTATAGTAACTTTAGGTTCACATAGGAAGGACAGCAAAGGACTTAATGACCAAACCAGATAATTTAAATGAATGAATGAATGAATGAATATTATAAAAATAATGATAGATAAAAGACATCAGAATCAGGTATGGTAGTGTGCCTTAGTCCCAGAACTCAGGAGGTGGGAAGCGAGGCAGGCTAGGCAGACTGGGAAAAGAAAGGTTGATGGGAAGGAAAAGGAACATGACATCCAGGAGTGTGGCTGAAATCTTTCCCTTGCTGGAAGATAAAATTTTTAAACGCAATTAACAAAACATTACAATCTGGTCTACGGAGTCAGTTCCATGACAGCCAGGGCTACATAGAGAAACTCTGTCATGGGGGTGGGGGGTGAGGGTGTTATAGTGTAGATTGCTCATTTTGAGAAAATATTGTTTTTGTAGATAATTTTGAAGGAAGAATGGCAAAGCAGCAAAATCCATGCATGAAAGAAAGGGATGTGTGACCAGTGAATTTAACATTATCTTTCCTGGCTGCTGTAGATTGCTCTCAAAGGCTCTCACAAACAAGGTTATTGCCTTGTTAACAGTAAAAACATGTCTATCTCTCTTGTGATCTTGTATAGCAAGGATTCCATAGACGTTGTGACCTGTGGAGCCGTCCTTTGACCTCATTTATTGAAAAGGTTTAAGAAAAAAAATTCCTTAGAAACCCTTTGAACCAATGGAATTCAGAAGTCACCAAAATCTAGCTGGGTATGGTGGTGCCTGCCTGTAATCCCAGCACCGAGGAAGTAGAAGCCAGGGGTTCAAGGTCATCCTTACCCACATATCAAATTTGATACAAGAGACTCTGTCACAAAATCTCTTTAACAAACATCACTCACTGCTTAGCTAGAGCTTTTGGCCAGCCTGGGTTACATAGTGAATTCAGGGACAGCCTGGGGTTCATAGTCCAACCTGTACTCAAGAAACAAAAACAACTACTGGCACTTTAACTCAGTGGTAAAGCACTGGCTTGGTATGTGTGCAAAGGCCTAGGTTTGATCCCCAGTACCTCATAGATAGATAGATAGATAGATAGATAGATAGATAGATAGATAGACAGACAGACAGATAGATATTCACCCAGGCATGGTGAGGCTGTAATTCCAGTACACTGAAGGCATCAAGAGTTTGAGGCCACCCTGGGCTACACAGCAAGATTCCATCTCAACACAAACAAAATTAAAAATAAAAGCAAGTAAAATTAAATACAAAGAAATGCTGGAGAGATGTCTCAGGGGTTAAGAGTGTTTCATATTCCTGCAGAAAACTGGGGTTTAAAAGGAAGAGAAGGTTAGAAAAGAAGGAAGGGAGGGAGAAGGAGAGAGACAGGGGTGGGGACAGAGTGGGGAGTGGTGGCGCACACCTATAGTCTGGTAAGAAGTATTTAGAAGTTACTTTTTGCTAAAAACCATTGACTCCAACCCACAGGAAAGCCTGGCATCTCTGCCTTCCCTTTGCACGTGTCCCCTTCACTTTGTGACACATGCTAACCTCTGCACCTACCAAAGCATCTATCTAGGAAGCAGAGACAAGTATCTCATTTCCCTTTAAGGTGGAAAGCACAAAGGTACTTATCCTACTAAATTTGCCAGTCACCTAGCAGGGCCTGAAGCAGGACAAACCACAGACAAGACACTCATGTCAGTACCCCAAAGATGGCCACATTGACTAGGTTTCCTGTGTAGAGTTTTGGGTTGGATGTGAACATAGCCTGTTGGAGTGCCTAGTGTTTTTGTCCTAAAAGTTTGGATTATTTGGGAGCCTGAGGCAGGAAGACTGAAGTTCAAGACCTTCTTCTACATCCCTCTGTCCATCCCTCTTCCCTCCATCCCTCCCTCTCTATCCCCCTTCTTCCTTTCTTCCATCTCTCCCTCTCTCCCTTTCTTGGTCTTTCAACATAACTCAGGATGGCCTGAAACTCCCAAGTAGTCCAGATAGATACACCAGAAGTAGGAGGATCAGGGGTTCAAGGCCATCCTTGCCTGCCCAGTGAGTTTGAGACCACCCTTGACTATATGATATCCAGTCTCAAAACAATAACAACAAAATAAAATGGAAGAAAAATGTAAGGAAGAAATGACAGTACAGCACTTGCCTAGATGTGCAAGGCCCAGCTTGGTCTCCAGTAAGCACTTAAAATAAACATACTCTCTGGGGCCACCAAGACGGCTCAGTGGGTAAGAGCACACACCCAAAAGTCTGACAATCTTGAATTCAATACCCCAAATCCACTTAAATAGAACCAGTACCACAAAGTTGTCTTCTGACCACCACACATGTCACCTGACATTCAGGTGGCCCCCTCCACACAGAGAAAATAATAAATGAATAAAAATTTTAAAGCATACTTTTCTATACCTCAATATAAAGTTCTTTAAAAAAAGAAAAATCAGCCAGGCAGTGGTGGCACATGCCTTTAATCTCAGCACTTGGGAGACAGAGCCAGGCGGATTTCTGAGTTCGAGGCCAGCCTGGTCGACAGAGTGAGTTCCAGGACAGCCAGAGATACACAGAGAAGCCCTACTCTCGAAAAACCAAAAAAAAAAAACAAAACAAAAACCAAAAACCAAAAAAACACAACAACAACAACAACAACAAAAATCCTTGTAGAAGCCAAGGTGGAGGCCCATGAGGTCTTTAATCTCAACACTCAGGAGGCAGAAGCAGGTGTATCTCTGAGTTCGAGGCCAGCCTTGTCTACAGAAAGAGTTCCAGGACAGCCAGAGCTACACAGAGAAACTCTGTCTTGAAAACCTAAACAAACAAACAAACAAAAAACAAAAAAAACCTTGTAAGGATTAAGCTACTACTGATACAGTCATAACCAATAAACTAAACAGCACATTGCTGGATCTATTTGCTATTTTTTAAAGCAGCATGTACTATTTCTGTGTAAAATGTGTACACACGTCAGCAAATAATGCCAAGCAAGCCAAGGAAATGCCATCTGTTGGAGATTTCTAGATTAGAAAATCCAAGCCAAATGGGTGGTTGTCCCACGCCTTAAGTCCCAGCATTTGGCAGGCAGAGGCAGGCAGATCTCTACAAATTGGAGGCCACCTTGGTCTACAGAGGGAGTTCCAAGACAGCCAGGACTACACAGAAGCCCTGTCTTGAAAAAAACTAGAAATTCCTCTATAAAAAAAAGAAGTCCTTTTCTAAACACATTAGTCTTCTGCTTCCAGAGCCTTCCAATAAGAGATAGAAGTTTGTGTGCTCTCTGCAGAGTTCATTGTGCACTGTGACTCCGCCCTGCAGTCTCAGACACAGATATGCATTCTGCAGGAAGAGGGCTGCAAACAGCCCGGGACACACTGCTTATTGTTAGGATAAGGTTTCCCAGATACCAAGCTATGGTCCAGAAGCTAAGTCAAGAACAACACTCCAGAGAGAAATGAGAATCCACCCAGATGACCAATTACATTCATGATGTAATTCTAAGAAAGTCAATAGAGAGACTTTACAACAACTCAAGGAATAAATAATTCTCCTTTATGAAAAGTGATAAGCAGGAGACTGAGGTTGGAGCCCTGCAGGTAGAGTGCCTGCTGCCCTTGCGAAGGATGGGAGTTTGGGTCCCAGCATCCTCATCAGGCAGCTCTCAACTCTTCCCTAGGGGTTCTGACACCCTCTTCTGGCCTCTACAGGCAACCATACATATGCATATATTCACACACATACACATAAATCAAAAATAAAATACAATAAAATCTTTTGGTAAAAGCTTCTTGTGGAGGCTGGAGAGATGGCTCAGTGGTTAAGAGCACTGGTTGCTCTTCCAGAGGACTCAGGTTCAATTCCCAACACCCAAATGGCAACTCACAACTGTCTGTAACTCCAGTTCCAGGGGATCTGATACCCTCACGCAGATATAGGTGCAGGCAAAATACCAATGCACATAAAATAAAAATAAATAAATCACTTTTAAAAAAGCACTTTTCTTGCAGGTTACCTAGGTTCAATTCCCAGCACCCACATGTTAGTTCACAACCATCCCTAACTCCAGTTCCAGGGAATGTGATGTCCTCTTCTGACCTCAGGCACCAGTATTCACATTGTGCACACTTATACATACATATGTGGGATCAAAATGCTCATACATGTAGAATAAAATATCTTTAAAAGAAAAAAAAAGCATTCTTTATAAAAGAGAGTTCCACAGCAGTTCAGGCAGCAGCTCAAGGAGATGACAGGTCGTTCTGGGACCGAAATCAGTGTGTTCCTATTGACTACGCCCAACCAGTGAGATGACTGGCTCATCCCTAACATAGATTAGAGACTGACTGGACTACTGTGAATCTGCGTTCAGCCTGTCTGCTCGGGAGGCCAAACTCAAAGACCTTGACTGTGCTTATCCCACAACACCAGACGGGTGCTGGGCTTCAGAGACACTCACTGCTTGGGGGTTGGGAAAGCATAGTCTGAAATGGGAGAAAATCGGAAGCTGGTATTCCCTGGATTTCAGACCCCCAGTCACTGCTGGAGAGCCGCACAGAGAAATTGAGAATGAAGTGTCAGGGGTCCACAGGCCCTCGAAGGGTGTTGGGGGAGGGGAAGCTGTAGCTTAGGTCATTAATGAGGGTCCTTAGCTTGGCTGTGGGCGGGGCTTGGGAGCGCAGAGAGGCCTTCTATGGAGAATTAAGCGGCTCTATAGAAGGCCTGCTCCATGCTCCCCATGGCGATTCTCGATGAAAGAGACAATCCTTGGTTCCAAACTTTTTCACTGGTCGATCATCATGGAAAATGGTTGCGTAGCATACCAACTTCCCAGTGTGAACCCAAGACCTTTTGCAGGAAGGAACGGCTGGGAAAGGAAGCTTATTGGCTAAACCCTCAGGGCCTCTAGGTACCTTATTAGCATGGAGAACTCTACTCTGGGCCTACAAGTCCACAGGTCACGTTTCCTTACGTGGCAAGTGTGGCACATGTTCCAGGGTTTGGCAGGGAGCAGGGAGGCGTCGACCGTCTCAAGTGTGTACCCTGAGTTTCCAGGGTCTCAACCCACTCTACCCACCAAGCTTCCTGGCATGGTGCACCCGTCCCACATACAGTCAAAATTGCCTTAGGGAGGCTGGGGATATAGCTCAGTTGGTGTTGTGCTTGCCCAGCATGCACGCAGGCCCGTGTTTGATTCCCTAGTGCTGCATAAACTTGGTTGTGGTGGTACACATCTCTAAACCCAGCACACAGAAAGTAGAAGCATCAGAAGTTCAAGGCCATTCTCATATTGAGTTCAAAGCCAACTGGGGGGTTCTGAGACCTTGTTTTAAACAAACAAACAAACAAAAAGACAAACACCTTTAATCCTAGGCCTTGGGAGGCAGAGGACGGTGGATCTCTGAGTTTAAGGCCAGGCTGGTCTACAGAGTGAGCTCCAGAAGGGATGGTTCAGCCGTTAATGGCACTTACTGCTCTTGCACAGAGGACCCAGGTTTGGTTCTCAGCACCCACATGGCAGCTGACAACCATCTGTAAATTCAGTTTCTGGTGACTTGATTCCCCTAGGCATGTGAGTATGTGCTGCTCATACATACATGTAAGCAAAACACTCACCAAATAAAAATAAAACAAAACAGAAAGCAACAGTGAAAACAGAAGCCTTAGGCTAGAGGACAGATGTCAGAGGTCAGTGGTGGAACTCCTGCTTAGCACACCTAAGGCCTCGGGTTTGACTCTTAGCACTGTACTAGGGGCAGGGGTGTTTTTAAAAAAGCCTAAACAAAGCTCCCCCACTAGAAGATTAATAAAATTAATTAATAAAAACAATAATGGGACTGGAGGGATGGCTCAACAGTTAAGAGCACTGACTGCTCTTCTCTAGAACCTGGGTTCAATTCCCAGCACCGACATGACAGTCACATCTATCTATAACACCTGTTCCAGGGGATCCAACACCCTCACACAGATATACACGAGGTCAAAAGAGCAATGCACATAAAATAAAAGTAAATAGATTATAAAAACAAAACCAAGAACACTCGAGGATGCAGAGCAGCCGCTAGGTCTTAGAGAAATGGAGCAGGTTTGTAGATTTCCAGAAGGCGAGGGGTGCAGGAACCATGCTGACTGGGAAACACCTTTTAGCACCCCTCACTGAGATACCCTACTCATCCTTAGCACCCAGAGCTCCTGGGAATT
This sequence comes from Grammomys surdaster, assembly GCF_004785775.1. NCBI lineage: Eukaryota > Metazoa > Chordata > Mammalia > Rodentia > Muridae > Grammomys > Grammomys surdaster. Next base: position 10,951,188 of record NW_021604658.1, read on the forward strand.
AGAGAAAGGAAGTCAACTGCTGATCAAGAAGCATTGGGCTGCATGTGCCGTTGTAGACCAGTAATTCCAGCATCCAGAAGGCAGAGGCAGGAGGATGACAAAGTTTGAGGACATGCCTGGGCTACATAAAGGGACACTGTTCACTCCAATACTCTGGGTGTGTCTTGCTTTTCTTCTGAGCTCCTCTCTCTTAGCTCTTTTTTTTTTTTTTTTTTTTTTTTGAGACAGGGTTGCTCTGTGTAGCCCTGGCTGTCCTGGAACTCACTCTGTAGACCAGGCTGGCCTCAACTCAGAAATCCGCCTGCCTCTGCCTCCCAAGTGCTGGGATTAAAGACATGAGCCACCATTGTCTGTCCTTTCTCTTAACTCTTGTGCTTAAAGTTTGTATTAAATATCTGGGGAAGTGGAGGGTGGGGAGGGGAAGCTGGTGAGATGGTTCAGAGGTTAAGAGCACTGGCTGCTCTTCCAGAGGTCCTGAGTTCATTTCCCAGCAACCACATGGTGGCTTATGACCATCTACAAGGCCATCTTATGCCCTCTTCTGGCATGTGAGTATACATGCAGCAGAGTGCTCATACATTAAAGAAAGAAAGAAAGAAAGAAAGAAAGAGAGAAAGAAAGGAAGAAAGAAAGAAAGAAAGAAAGAAAGAAAGAAAGAAAGAAAGAAAGCAAGCAAGCAAGCATGGGGGTGGGGAGTTAAAAAGACAGCACTGCATGGCTTACAATCATATATAACTCCAGTCCCTGGAGATCTGATGCTTTCTTCTGGCCTCCTTGGCACCAGGATATAGACATACATGTACACACACACACACACACGCGCACACACGTGCATGTATGTATTCTACTTTATATCTTCCATATATTATATTAAGGGAAAGTGAGATGGCTCAGCAGGTGTGTAGTGCTTGCTGCTCAGCCTGAGGACCTGTGTCAGATCTCGAGGACCCACACAGTGGAAGGAAAAAAATGATTTTCACAAGGTGTCCTCTAACCTTCAGACAGGTGCCATGGAACCCATGTGTGAATTTGTAGACAAATGTAATAACAAAATGATATTTAAAACCTCTTTAATGAAACCTTAACCCTATTTTTAAAAACAAATATAGTAAGAGGTTTTCTTCTGGAAGATTGCTGTCTCTGCTGCAGCTCATCCAAGGCCTCTCCTAGTGGTCTTGCTTTAGAGTGCACTGAAAGGGCAAGGTCTCTGGAAACCTCCAGGTAGAGGAGCTCCCCCACAGGGATCCAGTCTGTCTGGTGTCTCAGCTCACTCTCCCATCCTCAGGGTGCCAGCTCACCTTTCTCCTTTCTTAGCATCTTTCCTTAATACCTCTGGAGTCTGTCCTCACAGCTCCCTGGTAAGGCAAACCCAGAGGGTTTCACACTCCCTGCCTGGACTAGCCTCACAAAACCTGAACAGAAAACAGCTGGCTGGTTTCCGGAACTTCAGGTGGAGTCTGTTGCATTTCATCACATTTTGGAGACGGCAGCTGAAGGTAGGACTAGCAACCATCACCTTCAACACAGAAAATTCCTTGTTTTTTTTTTTTTCTTTTTTTTTTTTTTTAAGTAATAAAACCTCTGTAAGAACATAGGCACAGAAGCCATTTTTGGGAGACTTTTGTTTTATTTTTTATTACATGTAGATATGTGGATATGTGCATGTCAGAGACCAGAGGTGTCAGATACCCTGTGTTCCGCCTGGAGATGGGTACTGGGAATTGAACCAGGGTTCTTAGGAAGAGCAGTCAGTGCTTTCAACCACTGAGCCATCTCCCCCTCCCCTGCAGGATTACTCTATTTTATCTGGGTCAGACACAACCACATCAGAGCTGGGCTCCAAGGAGCCACGAGGGCAGGGATGCTGATAATGCCTGCGCAAACAGGCCCATGAGGAGAAAACGTATCTATTGGCTATGGCTCTTGGAAGTTGTACCAGAGGTCAGCAGATGGACCTTGTTGGAAAGCTCGAAATGCCCCAGACCCTGGGCAAGGCCTCTTAATCTTTTCAGATACCACTAGAGAGGAAAGATGGACAGAGTTGATGCCAGGTGCCCAAACCCGAAGAATCATAGAAGCATCTCCCTAAAAAGTATCATGCCAGACACCAGCAAAGCTTTTAAAATGAAATTGAAAGTAACTGCCAATTAGACCAAAGTCATGAACTAACTCCGACCTTTGTTCCTTCTCTTCGCTGGTATCTGTTGCTAGGCCAAGTGAACTAGCTAGCTCAGGCCTGAGATCTGAGGTGGATCCCTGAATACAGAAAAACCAACTCGAACTTATTGTCTCTGACCTCCACATTCATGACATAACACATACATCATAAATGTAATTAACATTTTTAGTTACTAATTTAATCAATCTTTTCTTAAAACAAACAAACAAAACAAAACAAAAACAAACAAACAAAAAAACAAAACAGGGTCACGCTACATAGCCCTGGCTACTCTGGGATTCTCTATGGTAAACCAGGCTGGCCTTGAACTCAGAGATCTGCCTGCTTCTGCCTCCCAAGTGCTGGGGCTAAAGGTGCGCACCACCACAACCAGCATAAATATGACCAGGGAGGGCTTTGACAGGCTTTCTCTGTGTAACAGTCCTGGTTGTCCTGGAACTAGCTCTGTAGACCAGACTGGCCTCAAACTCGAATTGCTTTCAATTGCATTTTTAAATCTTTGTTGGAGGCTGGCATGATGCTTTTTAATATTTGACTTAAGTTCGGGAGATGCTTCTGTGAGTTTTCAGTTTGGGGCATCTGCTTCTGCCTCCCAAGTGCTTAGATTGAAAGGTGAATGTCACCACTGATCACCTGATTTTTGTTGTTGTTATTTTGTTTGTTTGTTTGTTTGTTTTTGGTTTTTTGAGACAGGGTTTCTCTGTGTAGCCCTGGCTGTCCTGGAACTCACTCTGTAGACCAGGCTGGCCTCCAACTCAGAAATCTGCCTGCCTCTGCCTCCCAAATGCTGGGATTAAAGTCCTTGTTTGTTTCTTAAATAAGAAAAACAGAGGGCTGTCGGTTCCCAAAATTGCACAAGAGTCCTTACGTAAGACTCTGAGGGTCCTTGCCCCTAGTTGCTTCTGATTGGTAAATAAAGCTTCTGGTGGCCAATGGCTGGGCAGAAAGACAGAGGCAGGACTTTAGGATTCGAGGGCAAGGAGACCGAGGAAGGAGAACCACCAGGATGGGAAAGGAGAAAGACATGTAAGAGTCGGGGATCATGGCCCAGGAGGGTTGCAGGCCTGGGTCCCGGATGGCCAGGGCGGAATATAGGCTTTAGTAAGTAATAGCTCAAAAACATAGGAGAGGAGCGTGTGCTAGCCACATGTAGGTTTGGGGGTGGCCCCACCATGGAGCTGCGTAGGGCATATTAAAATAGAAGGCTGCGTATGTGTGTCTTTCATTTGGGCACTCAGAACACTGACTGGAGCAGGGAGCAAGAAACACATACTTGATTGAGCGATTTGAGCACCCTAACACTACACAGGGCTGTGGGAGATGGCTCGCTGGTTGAGAGCAAATACGGCTCTAACCGAATTTGGTTCTCAGCACCCATACTGGGCAGCTCATAACTGCCTGTAATTGCAGCTCCATCAAATCCAATTTCCTCTCTGGCTGTGGAGGGAACCTGCACCGGCACACACAAACCTTCCCCCTACACACAATTAAAAGTAAAACATCAGCCAGGCAGTGGTGGCCCACGCCTTTAATCCCAGCACTTGGGAGGCAGAGGCAGGCAGATTTCTGAGTTGGAGGCCAGCCTGGTCTACAGAGTGAGTTCCAGGACAGCCAGGGCTACACAGAGAAACCCTGTCTCAAACAAAACAAAACAAAACAAAACAAAACAGTAAAATATAAAAAAAAAATAGGAAGGAAGGAAGGAAGGGAGGAAGGAAGGAAGGAAGGAAGGGAGGAAGGAAGGAAGGAAGGAAGGAAGGAAGGGAAAATGTAAACCAGAAATAAGATTAAGGCAAACGAGTAGGCCAGGCATGGTGGCTCATTCCTGGAAACTCAGCATTTGGGGAGGGTGGCAGGAGGATCAGGTGTTCAAGGTCATCTTTGGTGAATTTGAGGCCACCCTGGGCTACATGAGAGCCTGTCTCAATGAAACAAAACCCAAGTCATGTGTCTTCTGAATAACCACAGAATGGGGCAGCTGTGCCAACAGCTTTGGTCACAGAAGCCTCTTCCTGCTGCGGTCGGCAGAGTGCGGAGATTTATAACTGGTCAAAGTAGGGAGAGTAAGTGATGGTGGGTCGTCCATCCATAGATGGAACATCCACTCAAGGTTCAGGAAACATCTCAGATGGAGAGATGGAAAGTGTGAGAGCTGGGGAAGATAGAGGAGATGTGGAATGCTTAGCTCCCAGAGCTCACGGCAGCTGCGATTTCCAGCACAGACATGGCAAGACTCAAATTGTCAACTTCCTGTTGTGGCCAGAGGAGGGGCTCATGAGTGCTCCCTCCATCCCCAGAGACTTACACACAGATAACAGCTGATGGGGAAGCATTTGCTTCAGTGGTAATGTGTCTATGCTCCTGTGATGGTCACGTCTCTGTTCCTATAAACAACCCTAATGTAATTCATCCAAACACATACCCCATGCACCCCATGATAGTAGAAGGGGGACCTCTTGGGAGTGGAAGGAGGATAAGAGATACTATGGGCTGTATATGATTGACATACACACTCTGCTCTTGTATGAAAACCCCATAATGAAACCCAGAATTATGTATAATTAACATGTGCTATGAAAACATTAAACCTTGAAATGACAACCTGATGCTCTACACTTTAACAAAATAAAAATATTGCAGGGAGAAGACAAAACAAAGCAAAGCTAAACAAATGGATCTGAGTATGTTGCCTTAATCCCATGTGTCTGTGTACCACGTGTGCCTGGTGTCCACGAAGGCCACATGAAGGCATTGGATCCTCCTGCAACTGGAGTGACTTATGTTTGTGAGCTGTCATGGAGGTGCTAAGAACTAAACCTGGGTCCTCTGTAAAAGCAGCAAGTGCTATCAACTACTGAGCATCTCTCCAGTAACTAGCTGGCTTTTAAAAAAAGTATTTATTTTAATCTTAAGTGTGTGTGTAGTGTGATTTATCTTGTGTGTCTGGCCCTTTAAGAATTCTTAGTAGTTAGAACTGCATGACCCTATGAACTGGGCTTGCAGAGTGAGAAGAGAAGGCAGCTGGAAGTGGATTGGGCAGCAGAGTGAGAGAAGGGCGGGATATAATGAACAAAGAAAGAAAGAAACAAAGAAATTTAAAAAAAAAGTACTATAGTAAAGTATGGTTGCTTCTGCCTGTGATTCCTGTCCTCAGCAGGCTGAGGGAGGAAGATCACTATGAGTTTGAGGCTAACCTGGGCTACATATTAAGTTTTGGGTCAGCCTAGGCTAGCCAGACCTTGCCTCAAAAAAAAAAAAAGTAATCAAAAGATGTGGAGACTTGGCCGGGCGGTGGTGGCACACGCCTTTAATCCCAGAACTTGTCTCCTCCTTCCCTCCCACCCCATTTTTTAAAAGATTTATGTGGGCACACTGTCGCTGTCTTCACACACACACCAGAGGAGGGCATTGGATCCCATTACAGATGGTTGTGAGCCACCATGTAGTTGCTGGGAATTGAGCTTGGCTCCTCTGGAAGAGCAGTCAGTGCTCTTAACCGCTGAGCCATCTCTCCAGCCCCCTCCTATCTCCCTCGAAAACCACCCTGAGATTTATTGTCCCTCAGCCTGTCTGCCATCTCATCTGCATCCTCAGGGGGCTTGTTGCTCTCACTTTTAGACACTAGTGATTGACTGTATAGTAGCATTGGCCCGCAGGAAGGAATAACCCTGGACACGGGGTTTGAACCTGCAAACCCAGTGTTACATAAACTCCCTGCCTCCATATTCCAAGCATTGAAACTGCAGCGTGTTCCTCCACGTGTGGCTTTTCCCATACTACTTTGGGAGTGTATGCTTAAGACTACCTTACCCTGAAGTAAAGTTACAATCTTAGTTGTGTAACTATGTGTTGGGAACAGAACCCAGGGCCTCAATGCATCCTTGATGAGCGCTAACCATTGAGCTACATCCCCAGCTATAAAGCTCTGATGTAGCTGCACCAGCTACGACCTGCGATTACTATCACAGAAAGCCAATATGTAACAGACAAAATCTAAAGTGAGAGCATTAATAAGTGGTCATTTTCTTAACCCATAGCCATTTAAACAGTGGTCATTAAGAGCACAAAAATAACGGGGCATTTTCATTTTGTTTTATTTTGTTGGTTGTTGTTTTGTTTTTCCAGACAGGGTTTCTCTGTGTAGTCCTGGCTGTCCTGGAACTCACTCTGTAGACCAGGCTGGCCTCGAACTCAGAAATCCACCTGCCTCTGCCTCCCAAGTGCTGGGATTAAAGGCGTGCGCCACCACTGCCACAACCACCAGGCTAATGTGATGTTTTTAAGAGGACCTCAGAGAGCAAGTGTACATGTAAAATCCTACTACACTTAATATGTAGCCTAGGTTAGCCTCAAACTCACAGTGAGGCAGTATGAGTGACTAAGTGTTAGGATAACCTGGTCTTCAGAGTTCCTGACCAGCCTTGCTACAGAGTGAGACCTTGACTACCCCTTCACGCCCTCACCCCCTTCCCTCCCAAAAATTACAGATGTGATAATTAATATTAAATTCAACATTTGGGAGGCCGAGGCAGGGGAGGTGTTACAAGTTTGAGGCTATCCTGGGCTACAGAAAGAGACCCTGTCTCAGTAAAAATCAAACAAACAAGTCCAACCCCTTCTTTCTAAAACTAGTCCTCAGTAGTGGTGCCAGTGAGGTGACTCAGCAGCTTAAGGTCCTTTTGGCCAAGCCTGAGGAGGACCCAAATTCAATCCCTGGAACCCACATGGTGGAAGGAGATTGGACAAAGGCACACAAGTAAATATTTCTGAAAATGTTTAAAAGAAAAAAAAAAACCAACTTAGATCTGAGGGTGTTGAAACCAGCTCAGTGGCCGAACACACGCACTGTGGTGGTTAATCATGGTACCCGCTACTGGATTTGGAATTGCAAAGACTCGAGTGTCTCTTTGAGGGTATTTTCAATGAGGTTTCACGGAGGGAAGAAAAGCGACCTGAAAAATGTGAGTGGCACCATCCCACAGGCTGGGGTTCCAGACTGCACAGAAAGGAGAAAACACTCTGAGAGCGGACATTCCTTTTTCTCCATGTCCTGACTGGAGCACAGTATGACAACTTGTCACGTTACGCCACTTTACATATGATGCCTTACACCTCGGCCATCGGAGCCAGTCATCTTGCCACTAGGCCTTCCTGTAGGTGATGGACTTTAACCTCAAACCATGAGCCAACATCAATCTGCCTTAAACTGTTCTTGTCAAGCATTTAAGTAAAGAAAAAGAACCCATATAAACAAGAAGGAAGAAATTAAAAGTAAAGCTGGGTGTGGCAGTTCATGCTCATGACGCCAGCATTGGGGGATTGAGACTGGAGGATTGCCATGTCTGAGGCCTCTCTGGGAAACAATGAGATCCCATCTCAAAAACTAAAAGAGCAAGGAGCCAAAGAGATGATTTAACAATTAAAAGGGCCGGGCGGTGGTGGCGCACGCCTTTGATCCCAGCACTCGGGAGGCAGAGGCAGGTGGATTTCTGAGTTCGAGGCCAGCCTAGTCTACAGACTGAGTTCCAGGACAGCCAGGGCTACACAGAGAAACCCTGTCTCGAAAAACCAAAAAAAAAACCAACCAAACAAACAAACAAACAAAACAAAAACAATTAAAAGTACTGACTGCTCTTCCAGAAGACTCGGGTTCGGGTTCAGTTTCCAGCACCCACACAGTGGCTCGAAGCCATCTTGAATTCTAATTCCAGAGGATCTGATGTCCTCTTCTAGCCTCTGAGGACACCAGGCACACAGGAAAGACATCCCTGTGCATAAAAATAAGTTTTTAAAAATTATTCAATAAAATCAATAAAATCACAAAGGAAGGAAGGAAAAGAAGATGAAAAGGAGGGAGGAAGAAAAAAGTCTTGAAAAAAAAAAGTGACTTGGGAAACCAAATACTGAGTTTGAGTATAACATGGTTTAAATGATTCTTGGAATTCATACATATTAATGGTTCTTAGGATGCAGTCTTTGGATCTGACGGCCTCTGCACTTGGGAATGGAGTAACTCATCCATTTATGGAGTTAATAGGTTATAGAGGGATAGCTTTACTTTGAAATGGCTCTCCCTGGCATGTTTTCTGGATCTTACCACGTGATGCTCTGGGCCATGTCATGACCCAGCAGGATGGCCCTCATCAGTGCCAAGCACATGCTGGCACTGTGCCCTTGGAGTCCTATCCCTCAGAACTTTGAGTTAAATGAACTCTGAAGGGAAGCTTACAAATTGCTCTGTTCTCGGGTGTTCAGTTATAGCAATAGAGAACAAGCCATTAAAACCCACTGAGCAATACATTTAAGATCTGTGCAATTTCCATATGTAATTACGCCATAAAGTCCTATGGTCACTCAATATAACCTCCCTGAAGGAACCCACAGCCTATGAAGGAAGCAAACTACAAAGAACTACTTAGGTGCAATAAAGACCTTGGGCCCAGGACTCCTTGGTGAAGTGCTCGCTCACTTTTGGCATCCAAATGGAATAGCTGGTAGATGCGGCTGTGTGAGCTCAGAGAGAAAGCGCACACGGGAGTTTTTATTTGAGTTTAACAAACTCTTCCTACAAAACAAGCTAGTAGAGAGTTGCATTTGCATAACAAGATAGAGAGAGAGAGAGAGAGAGAGAGAGAGAGAGAGAGAGAGAGAGAGGAGAGAGAGAGAGAGCAGGGAGTTTTGTTTTTTTTATTATTATGGTGGTGGTGGTGGTGGTGGTGGTGGTGGTGGTGGTGGTGGGTTTTATTATTTTTCGAGATAGACTTTCAATGTGTAACAGCACTGGCTGGCTGTCCTGGAACTTGCTCTGTAGACTAGGCTGGCCTTGAACTCAGAGATCCATATGCCTCTGCCTCTTGAGTGCTGGACTTAAAGGCACATGCCACCCCCACCACCCAGCTGATGGGAGACATTTCTAAAGTCGGAAATACTTAGGGCTCAGGTACCCATGCTACAGGCTTCTCCATTGAAGCCATTGTACAGAGACCCAGTTGTCAGTAGTTGGGGTTGGACTCAGGAATGGGGCTGGTTCAATACACTTGCCCTTTGATGGGCTTGCTAAGGTCCAGATCAAGTCTAAATCTTAGCTAACTAGGGTCAGCCCCGCCTCAAAGGAAAGGCTGAAAGCCGTAGCTAATAGCTTCTGCCTCTCCACCCACAGAAAGCTACCAGGTAAGAATACATTAGCAACAAAGTAACCACACTCAGAAATTAGGTAAGGTGCCCCTTGGTCATTAACTCTGTATAGAGCAGCCAGGGTTGTATCTCAAGACAAGCTAGCTTCAAATTCTTGTTCTTTCCTGTTCAGCAAAACCAGCAACCCGTGCCCGGCATGGTGATACATGCCTGTGATTTCACGGCTTCAGAGGCTGAAACAGGAGGGTTAATAGATGCAGGTTGCAGGGCAGCCTGGGTTACACACCAAGACGCTGCCTCAAAAACACAAAGAAAACCCAAACATGGACGTGGTGTGCTGGGGAGCAGCAAAGTCTGCCTGTAACCTAATCAGGGAGAGTGGAGGATAACAGCTTCCCACACCACCATGTCTAGAACATCAGACTCCCCCCTGATTCCCTTTCATCCTCCCACCAGTTCTGGTCTGAGTCCTATGGGCCTAGGTGCTTGACCTCTGAAAGGCTAGGTCAGTGCCCTCAGAAATGTGTGCTGAATATTTGAGATGCCTAAGAGAGAACCTTCTGCAGGAGAGAGTAGGGGACAGGCCAGATACTTGGTTTGGAAGGATGAACGTCAGCAAGGAAGGATGCAAACAGAGGAAAGGGAAGAAGTTGGGCCAGATATTCAGAAAATAATTTTTTTTCTCTTGATAAATGGGTCTCTTCTGGACATAGTTTCTCCAAGGCCTGACACTGAAACCCTCAGAGGTCACAGGCCTGAGGCAAGTAAGTGACCCGCTTTGTTTACACAGGAAAATGTCAAAGATCAGGAGTGTTGGAGCTAGGGAAATGGCTCAATCAGTAAAGCAACTGCTGTTCAGTCAGAAGGAACTGAGTTCGGATCCTCAGCATTCACACAAAAGCTGGGCACAGTGGCTCAGCCACCTGTACCTTCTCAGTGCTAGGGGGTGGGGGACAGAGAAGAAAGATCTTGAAAACTCACTGGTTAGCCATCCTAGCAGAATCAGTGGGCCCCAGGCTCAGTCAAAGACCCTACCTCAAAATAGTAAGGTAGAGATAGATGAAGGAAAACACATTTACCAGTTGCCTTTACCTGCACTTAGAACACAAAATGCATGGACACCCAGCTCTGAGCCCCTAGGTCTCCTCAGAAAATTTGCTTCGGTTCCAGCCAAAAAGACATCTTCTTCCAACTTGTCTGTCCAACTTCTTCTCAGGAGTGTTTTTTTATTGGGTGCACAGGGCTTCTCTGCATAGCCCTTCCTCCCCCTCCCCCCCCCCCCCCCAGCGAGCAGGCGGGACAGGTCGGAAGAGCGTCGTGTGTGTTCGCCCCCCCGCCCGCCAGCCCCCCCGAGACGAGACGGG